>NC_044032.1:5503785-5815014 GCF_901765095.1 Microcaecilia unicolor | reverse complement strand
CTTTTCTCTCTCCTTCCCAGCCTTCCATTCCCTTCCATCTTCAATCTACACGCCATTCTCCGAGGACAAGCAGGCTGTATTATACTCACAATTGGGTTGGCGATCCACACTGTCCCTGGAACCGGCATTTCACATAGCAAAACGTTTGCTAGAGCCTTCTGAGCGTGTTGTGCATCAGACTGTGCATGCGCCGAGTATCTTTCTGCCTTCCACACAGCCGTGCTCCTCTTTTTCTTCCATGTGAGGAACAACAATGAGTCTCTGTGGCTCCTCAGAGTGCCCAGGAAAAAGCCTTGACCGTTTTTTCAGTGAGTTTTCTCATATTTTTTTGTTGTTTCATTAAAAAAAAATGTGTGTTTTTCTTTATTTTCCTTAGTTCCCCCCCCCCCCCCCCCCGATAAGTTTCCTTTCTTCGTTGCGGCCGTTTTTAGGCTGCTGGGCCAGGTCCTTTCCTCCTTTTGTGCCCCTTTTCTTGGCACAATCGAGACTTTTGATTTAGCTGGTGCTGTCTTCCCTTCCATGTCATCGAAGTCTCCTAGAGGCTTCAAACACTGTACTCGGTGCACCCGGACCATCTCAGGCACTGATACCCATTCGTGGTGTATCCAGTGCCTTGGGCCCGACCATAGCCCAGCTCATTGTGCCCTTTGTCTTTGTATGAAGAAAAGGACTCAACTGGCTCAAAATGTCCAGAGAGAAAAACGTTTTGGGGCTCAGTCCGGTCCTTCGACGTTGGCATCAGGGCCGAGGTTGGCAGCGTCAACATCGACATCAAGGGACGCATCGACGTCAGGAGTGGAGGTAGGCATGGCTGCTGAGAGGCCACGGCATGTTGGGAACAGTGAGGCATTGAGTGGGTCTCCACCTGCCTCGAGGTCTCTTGATATGCGGTCCCCTCGGCTTCGTCTGCACCGAGGAGCCTCGGTGACGTGCATCGAGCAAAGGCTAAGCACGTCCATCGCTGCGACTTAAAGTAAAGGTTTAAACGCAGAATGGCAGGAATGGAGAGGAGGGCTTGTCGGGGAGATGAGGGAGGGTAGGTGGGGCTGGCTTGGAAGACTCGGGACTAAAAGGGGGGCTGAGGCAACTCCTGGACATGGATGAGAGGGGATAATAGGGAGCAAGGAGAATATGTTTGACATGGATAGGAGGGAGGGCAATGGAGAATTGCTGGACATGGATGGGAGGGCAGGAGAGAGAGGAAAAATCGCTAGACATGGATGGGAGGGGCAGAGGAGAATTGCTGGACATGGATGGGAGGGGAGGACAGGGGAGAGAAGAGAAATCGTTGGACATGGAGGAGAGGGAAAGTGAGAGAGGAAAATTGCTGGACATGGATGGATGGAGGGGGCAGGGGAGAGAGGAAATTTGCTGGATATGGATGGAGGAGAGGGCAGAGGAGAATGGAGAGTTGCTGGACATGGATGGAGGGAAGGGCAGGGGAGAGAGGAGAGTTGCTGGACATGGATGGGTGGAAGAGAGGGCAGAGTAGAGAGGAGAGTTGCTGGACATGGGTGGATGGAGAGGAGGGAAGACAGGAAGGAGATGCACATTGATGGAGGGGAGGGAAGAGAGGAGAAATGCTGGACATGGATGGAGTGGAGGGCAGGGAAGAGAGGAGAAATGTTGGACGAGGATGGAGGGAAGGAAAGTCAGAGGAAGTAGATGCACATGGATGGAGGGGAGGGGAGTGAGGAGAAATACCTGATATGGATGGAGGGGAAATTGCTGAATTTAAGGGCAGGATCGGAACACTTTGAGGGCAGATGCTGAAACTGGAGGAAGGGTAGGGACAGGGCTACAGATGGTACACAGGACGCATAAGGACACAGGAGGATGGTGGACGTGGTGAGAGAAAAAATATTATTTTATTTTTATTTTATTTGTTACATTTGTATCCCACATTTTCCCACCTATTTGTAGGCTCAATGTGGCTTACATAGTACCAGAGAGGCGTCTACAACAGAAGACACTGGGACCAAAGCAAATAGAAAAACTAAATGCGCAGATAGCAAGGATAGAAAAAAGTATTTTATTCAGAATTTATTAATTGGAATATGCCAGCTTTTGGAAATGTGCATCTATGATATTTTGCATGTAAGTTTCATTTTCTCTAGTATTGCTGCATACCGAGTCTGACTTCTTGAGGTAACTTTCCAGTTCAGTATTTTGCCTTCATATTTTTTTTATTTCTAGTTCCTTGTGTCATATCTGTTGTGTCATGTGTTTTTCATGCGTAATCAAGATGCAGTATTCTGCTAGTGTGTAGTATTTGCAGCCCTTTTTGTTTTGGTTTTTTTTTTTCACTAGGTTATGTACTGGTGCTTTAGAGCCCGGTGGAATTACAGTGCTGCCTTTCCACGCATAACATTGTAGCTCGTCCTGACCTTGGAATTAGTGCTGTTATGGTTTGGTAAGGTTATGAGTGTGTTTTTGCACAAGTTTGTGTATAGTGTTTTGTAGTGGAGAGATTGTGTGTTGGCCTTACTGAGGTGGCACCAAAACATCAGAAAGGGTTTTAGAGCCTAAATCATGACACACTACCTCTTGAAGGATCTACATATAGAGCTTATGCATTTCTAAGGTCAACACTGGCATGGTATGGGAAAGGGGATGGGGAAATAGTACTGGAGAGGAAGAGGGAGTGCTGGGTAAGGCGGGAAAGAAGGAACAATGGGAAAAAAGAGCTGACTTTTTGGGAATAACCATAACGAATATGTATGATATATGCAAATGAATATGCTAATATGCCCCACCCCCTCCTTCCCCCCCCCCCCCCCCCCCCCCCCCCCCCAATGAAAGTCAAACTACGCCCATGTGGAACTTATACTGCTTTTTTGTGGTTGCAATCAAAGCGGTTTACAAACTATGTACAGGTTCAGGTACTTAGCTTGTACATGGAGCAATGGAGGATTAAGTGATTTGCCCAGAGTCACAGAATTTGCAGTAAGAATCAAACCCTGTTCCCCTAGTTCTCGGACTGCTGCACTAACCGTTAGGCTACTCCTAATGGTCAGAGGTAGGAGATATGAAATCTAAAACTGGGTTTCAAGGGAGAGTCCCTGTTTTAAAGTCCGTGGAGGATTCTGCCTACACCAGAACCTCTCATTGGTTATATCCCCTGTACTTGTCTGATTCATATGAAAGACCTGCACTGCATAGCAACATGTGGAACTCCCAATCTCCTGATAGATCTCATCTTGCACAATTATATCAACCTATTTTTTTTCAGGATAAATACTGGAGTTGTTTTATTATCTTGGCTTTGGACAAACTTGTAGTATGCAATGATTGAAAAGTAGTTGCTCACTTACTGCAAACTGGATATATGTCCCAGTCATCTTCTCAAATCCGCCCCCGGCCGCTTCATAGAAGACCTCACATCCCACCTAAACTTCATGCTACTACAAGGTTTCTTCCCCGAAGAATATGGTAACATCCTACTCACCCCAATACCAAAAGACACTAAGAAAAACACAAACGATATCACCAACTACCACCCAGTTGCGTCCATCCCTCTAGTAGTAAAATTGATGGAGAGCTTGGTGACCAAACAGCTTACGGAATACATGGACAAGTTCTCAATACTACACGAATCACAATCAGGATTCCGTTCCCACCATAGTATTGAAACTGTCCTAATCACTCTCCTGGCCAAATTCAAGCAGGAAATAGCCACAGGTAAAAGCATACTTCTCCTTCAATTCGACATGTCGAGCGCATTCGACATGGTAAACCACAATATACTACTAAGACTCCTTGGCCACTTCGGGATTGTTGGAATGTACTTAATTGGATCAAGGCTTTCTAAGCACCAGAACATACCAAGTAAAATCAAATTCAAACATATCACCAACCATGGAAAGCATGCCTGCTGAGTACCTCAAGGATCACCACCAGCACTCAATACTCTTCACATGTTGATGATCCCACGTGGCAAAGTCCTTATCCAATCAAGGCCTCAACCCATTCATCTATGCAGATGATGTTACAATCTACATTCCCTTCAGAAACGCCTGAGACAGAAATAACCAATGAAATCAATGAGTGGCCTCTGAACATCATGGACTCCTTGGGCAAACTCATTCCAATTGAAACTGAACACTGAAAAAACACACTGCCTCATCCTCTCATCTCAACATAACAAGTACAAACCCACAACCTTAAAAACACCCAGACACCACCCTCCCTATTTCAGACAGCCTAAAATACTCGGTGTCACAATCGACCGCACCTTACTATCGAGAGCCAAGTAAACACGTAATAAGAAAATGTTCTACTCAATGTGGAAACTCAAACAAATAAAACCTTTCTTCCTGAGGGAAACCTAATACAATCAATGGTCCTAAGCCATGCAGACTACTGCAAACGGAATCTATGCGGGATGTAAAGAACAACACAAAAAAAACTTCAGACCGCCCAAAACACAGCAGACAGACTGATATATGGTAAAACACGATTCGAAAGTGCTAAACCACTTTGAGAAAAGCTGCACTGGTTCCCAATCAAGAACAGATCATCTTCAAAATCTGCACCTTGGTCCACAAAATTATCTCCGGCGTAGTCCCAGGATACATGATAGACCTCATAGATCTACCAACCAAAACAGAATAGGATCATCATGATCATACCTAAACCTACATTATCCAAATTGCAAAGGACTTAAATACAAAACAAATTACGCATCCTGCTTCTCCTACATAAATGCACAACTATGGAATGGACTCCCCAAAAAGCAGTGAAAACAATCCATGACCACCTAAACTTCAGGAAATCACTAAAAACCAACCTCTTCAAAAGGCCTATCCACCGATCCAACGTAAATCCCACACCCAGCAACACAGCACAACCAGTGATCGTACTGGACTATTTACAGTCTTCATTCCTTTCGACCCTAATTGACACCTACCGTCATTTGACCACAATATAACCTTGTATTTGTTATCAACCAAATTGGCAAATGCCACTACGGTGCTATGTAAGCCACATTGGAGCCCGCAAATAGGTGGGAAAATGTGGGGTATAAATGTAATTGCTACAAATAATACTATTTTTATATTGAGTGATTATTTAAATAATTTACTGCAACCAAATACATATTTTCTAGTCTTACCAAGGCTGCAAATCTCCATACCCAAGTTAAAACACTCCTTTCTACTGACATTCACGAATGGGTGGCAGAGCTGGTGGTTGGGAGGCGGGGCTAGTGTGGGCAGACATATACGGTCCTGTGCTGGGGCTGGTGGTTGGGAGGCGGACCTAGTGCTGGGCAGACTTATACGGTCTGTGCCGGGGCTGGTGGTTGGGCGGCGGGGATAGTGCTGGGCAGACTTATACAGTCTGTGCCAGAGCCGGTGGTGGGTGGCAGGGATAGTGCTGGGCAGACTTATACGGTCTGTGCCAGAGCTGGTGGTTGGGAGGCGGGATAGTGCTGGGCAGACTTATACTATCTGTGCCAGAGTCGGTGGTGGGTGGCAGGGATAGTGCTGGGCAGACTTATACGGTCTGTACCAGAGCTAGTGGTTGGGAGGCGGGTTGGTGGTTGGGAGGCGGGGATAGTGCTGGGCATACTTATACGGTCGGTGCCAGAGCTGGTGGTTGGGAGGCGGGGATAGTGCTGGGCAGACTTATACGGTCTGTGCCAGAGCCGGTGGTGGGTGGCAGGGATAGTGCTGGCCAGACTTATTCGGTCTGTGCACTGAAGAGGACAGTACAAATAAAAAAAGTAGCACATATGAATTTATCTTCTTGGGCAGACTGGATGGACCGTGCAGGTCTTTTTCTGCCGTCATCTACTATGTTACTATGATCTCTTTTAGTCTGGAGAGGTTAAGTCTGGGGGGTGCTCAGGGGTCCGGGGTGGAATTGTCTGCCACTTTTGCAGTACACAAACATTAATCTGTCTGAATCAGCAAATTTGCTTGACATGTCGCTTAATTTCTGCTTTAGTATATGCAGCTGCTCTCTGGGAGTTTTGTAAAAAAAATATAATTGATAAATGACAACTGACGTTTTGTGTGATAAAACCCGATCAAGTTCCTCTTCTCTCAAAGAAGTGAGGTGAGATTGTCTTGCAATAGACTGTGTCGGAGATGGCAGATGTTACACCTATCTGAAATTACATGTAACATAGTAAATGACGGCAGATAAAGACCTATAGGGTCCATCCAGTCTGCCCAACAAGATAAAAACATAAGTACATAAGTAGTATTGCCATGCTGGGAAGACCAAAGGGTCCATCGAGCCCACATCCTGTTTCCAACAGTGGCCAATCCAAGTCACAAATACCTGGCAAGATCCCAAAAATGTACAAAACATTTCATACTGCTTATCCCAGAAATAGTGGATTTTCCCCAAGTCCATTTAATAGCAGTCTATTGACTTTTCCTTTAGGAAGCCGTCCAAAGCCTTTTTAAAACTCCCGCTAAATTATTGCCTTACCACATTCTCTGGCAACGAATTCCAGAGTTTAATTACACGTTGAGTAAAAAAAAAACTTTCTCCCGATTTGTTTTAAAATTAACTACATTGTAGCTTCATCACATGCCCCCTAGTCCTAGTATTTTGGAAAGCGTGAACAGACGCTTCACATCTACCCGTTCAACTCCACTCATTATTTCATAGACCTCTATCATATCTCCCCTCAGCCGCTTTTCTCCAAGCTGAAGAGCTCTAGCCGCTTTAAGCCTTTCCTCATAGGGAAGGTCGTCACATCCCCTTTATCATTTTCGTCGCCCTTCTCTGCACCTTTTCTAATTCCACTATATCTTTTTGAGATGCGGTGACCAGAATTGAACAACATATTCGAGGTGCAGTCGCACCATGGAGCGATACAAAGGCATTATAACATCCTCATTTTTGTTTCCATTCCTTTAATACCTAACATTCTATTGCTTTCTTAGCCGCAGCAGCACACTGAGCAGAAGATTTCAACATATCATCAACGACAACACCTAAATCCCTTTCTTGGTCCGTGACTCCCTACGTGGAACATTGCATGACGTAGCTATAATTCAGGTTCCTCTTTCCCACATGCATCACTTTGCACTTGCTGACTTAAACGTCATCTGCCATTTAGACAACCCAGTCTCGTAAGGTCCTCTTGTAATTTTTCACAATCCTCCCACGATTTAACGACTTTGAATAACTTTGTGTCATCAAATTAACTTACCTCACTAGTTACTCCCATCTCTAGGTCATGTATAAATATGTTAAAAGCAGCAGTCCCAGCACAGAGCCAGGGGAACCCCACTAACTACCCTTCTTCATTCAGAATACTGACCATTTAACCCTACCTCTGTTTTCTATCTTTTAACCAGTTTTTAATCCACAATGAGAACACTACCTCCTATCCCATGACTCTCCAATTTCCTCTGGAGTCTTTCAAGAGGGAGTTTTGTCAAACGCCTTCGAAAATCAAGATACACAATATCAACCGGCTCCCCTTTATCCACATGTTTGTTCACCCCTTCAAGAAATGTAGTAGATTGGTGGACAGATTTTCCCTTCACTAAATCCATGTTGACTTTGTCTCATTAATCCATGCTTTTGAATATGCTCTGTAATTTTGTTCTTAATAATAGTCTCTACCATTTTGCCGGCACCGACGGCAGACTCACCGGTCTATAATTTCCAGGATCTGCCTGGAACCTTTTTTAAAAATCGGCGTTGCATGGCCACCCTCCAATCTTCCGGTACCACGCTCAATTGTAAGGATAAATTACATATTTCTAACATAGCTCCGCAAGCTCATTTTTCAGTTCTATCAGTACTCTGGGATGAATACCATCTGGGTCCAGGAGATTTGCTACTCTTCAGTTTGTAGAACTTCCCCATTACATCCTCCAGGTTTACTCCCATCTCTAGGTCATTTATAAATATGTTAAAAAGCAGCGGTCCCAGCACAGAGCCCTGGGAAACCCGACTAACTACCTTTCTCCATTGAGAATACTGACCATTTAACCCTACTCTCTGTTTTCTATCTTTTATATTTTACATAGTATGTGATACTTTATATGTATACCCGAGTTTGATTTGTCCTTGCCATTCTCAGGGCACAGACCTTAGAAGTCTGCCCAGTACTGTTCTTGTACTAAGTTCTGAAGCTAACGTCGAAACCCCTTAAAAATTTACACTCCAGCCCATCCATATCTATTTAGTCACGATCAGGGCATAGACTGTAGAAGTCTGTCCAGCTCCTGTTTTGATTCCCAATTACCGGCATCGCCATCCAATCTCCGCTAAGATTCCGTCGTCATTTACTATGTTACTATGTAATTTCAGATTGGTGTAAGTAACATCAGCCATCTCCGACATATTCTATTCATGTCCTATTCTAAGAAATCCAAATGCCCTGAGCCTCGGCAGGCAGGTAAGGAGTCTCCCTCTCCCTTCCCCTTCAATTCATGTAGACACTCATTCCAGTTATTTCAATGATATTTGCAGCTAACACTGCTCTCCTGGGTCTTTTTACAGGCTCTGAACAGGAGGATGAGGATGAAGAGATCACATATAAAACATACAGGAACCATGGAATTCTGAATTAAATGCAACCCCTGAACCATCTAGGACTGAGAAAAGAAGGTAAGGCTCTTCATTTAATCTCACAGAGATATCTGATAGGAGGTAGTATCTGTGATTTTTTTTTAAACAGCAAACAATGCTTCTTCAAAGTGAATTTCCTATACAGACTTCCCTGGATATTCGCAGTGTGCTGTGGTCTGCCTTCCACTCACTGTGCTGCACTCCCTTACTGCAGGTAACTAGTTACAGTCAATAGCTGATCATTACCAGTCCAAGCATTGGTAGGGGGTCCTCCCTGCCTGGTGCCCCTTTCAAACAAATATTCAGTGCCTCTTCACCCCTCCAACTGCAGCTGTATGTGTTCTGTACCTTGTGATAATGCATGAAGTAGGAATCATTCTGTAGAGCAGGAACATTATTTCAGAGGTTTATAGGGATTAGGGACAGATAAGTTGAGCTCCACCTCATTATAGACACCTATTGTCAAGCTTTTAGCAATGTGCACTCACTAAACCCAACCTAAAAACATCACACACATCCAAGAAATGATTACATTCAGCAAAAAGATTAAGAGAATTAGAAATGAGAGAGAAAGACCAGTGGGGACACGAGGGAGGCAAAGAAAAGCAATAAACCCTGCTGTCATGTTTCTCTGAAATCTTATGTAGGGTTGAAAGCTTGATGGAAAGCCATGTTTTTATGGCAGACTTAAAGTTAATTTAAAGGATAATTCCACACAGATGTTCAGGGGAATGGAATTCCATAAGAAGAGGGCGGTGAAGAAAAAAGCATGATGTCTGGTAGATTCCAGCTGAGCAGATTTGTGGTTTATGAAGTACCAGACAATGATCATTGATAGAACGAAGAACACAGAAAGGAGAATATGGAATGGTAAAGGTTGCCAGATAGTCCACAATCCTATAGATCTTAAAAGTGAGTGTTAATAGTTTGAACACTGTGCTCTGTTCAATAGGTAGCCAGTGATAACTTTTGAAGTAGCAGAGATATTTGCTCAAATTTCTGAGCTTGACGTAGTAATCTAATGGCTGTATTTTGTATAGATTGGAGTTTTTTAAGTTAGCATGAGAGCAACCCAAATACACGATATTACAATAATCTTGCCTAGTGACCAATAAAGAATAAGAGAATGAAATGTGTCAGGGTCAAAGTAGTGTCAAACTGAACGCAATTGCCAAAAAAAACAAAGAAAACCAGTCTTGCATAAGTTTGATGTCTGAGGAAAGAAAGTGAGTTGAAAATCAAGAATATTTCCTAGTAATGAAAAGGATCTACAGGTAAGATAGAAGCCCCCCAAAAAGGAATAGTTGGAATACAAAGACCTCCAGTAAACCGGCAGACCACTGATTTTTGTTTTTTTCAGGACTAATATGTGCTCACAGGCAGATGCTCCTTTCAGGTGTTGTGGTGGACTTGCAGCTCACCTGCATATCCTCACAGCCTTCTGGAACACATTGCCCACCCTCTGCTTTCATCATCTTACCATCTCTTTTGTCCTCTTCCATCTTCTCAACTCTCAACCTTCAATATTTCTTCCTTCTATTCAACCATCTTATTCTATCTGAGTACACTCACCTTCGTCGCTGTTGTCATACCTCTCCTACTCTTCTCTGTACTCTCTTGCTCCTTCTCCTGCTCTCCGCTAGGGACATCAATCCCAATCCTGGTCCCCTACATCAGCTCTCATCCTATTTGTGCAGGTCACACCATGATGTCTCCAATCTAATTTCTGTTCCTATCCTCCCCCCTTCTTCCCTTCCTTTCTTGTATGCTCTGTGGAATGCCCACTCTGTCTGTAACAAACTTTCCTACATCCACGACCTCTCTCTCTCATACTCTCCATCTGCTTGCCCTAACTGAAACGACTTTGCCCTGAAGACTCTGCTTCAGTCACGGCTCTATCCATGGAGGTTATCTTTTCTCCCCATACTCCTTGCCCGGTTGGGCGCGGAGGTGGTGTTGGGCTACTACCTTTACCTTCTTGTAGATTTCAACCTCTTCTTCCACCTTAGTCTAACTTCTTTTCTTCCTTTGAAGTCCACTCCATCCGTCTATTCAATCCTCTGCCTCTCCGAGTAGCAGTCATTTATCGACCCCCTGATAAGTCCCTTCTTACTGACTTTGACACCTGGCTTTCCTTCTTTCTTGAACCTTCATCTCCTTCCCTCATTCTTGGGATATTAACATTCATGCTAATGATCCCTCTGACTCCTATGCTTCTCAGTTTCTCTAACATCCTCTTTCAATCTTCAACTGTGCTCCACTACCCCCACTCACCATAATGGCCACTGTCTTGATCTTATCCTCGTCTCAAACTGCTCACCTCTCCAGTTTCTATGCCTCAGCTCTTCCCCTCTCTGACCATCATCTGATAACTTTTACACTTAAACTCCCTACTCCCCAGTCCCGTCCAATCTTAACCAATACATTTAGGAATCTTCAAGCTATTGACCCTTCTACTCTGTCCTCCAGTGTTTCAAATCTCTTCTCTACCACTATGTTATCCATTGCTGGAAGGAGCTCTTATATGTGTAGCTACAGGAGGGGAACCTGATAGCCCAGGAGGGGGGGGGGGGGGGACCGGGAAAGCAAACACTTACCTTCCAACCTGTCTCTTATTTGACACCAGGCTTGGATAGAGACAGTCCTGTGGGCCAGGTGGTGGTGGTGCTGAAGTTTGGCTCGCTTCTGAGAGCCATGTTTCTCTGTGAATAACCATTGGAAAGCATGCATCGCCTTATATGGACGCGCATGCATGATATACATTATTTATTTATTTTTAGTTTTGTGTTTTGCAGGGTACAGGAGAAAACACATTTCTGTTTCTCTCTTACCAGTATTGCCCTGCTTGTAGAGTCTGGCTTTCTTGGGTGGATGGGAGGAGGGTCTCCATTTCAGTTTTTGTCTGAATGCTTTTTTTGTGGTCCCCTATAATATATATATATATACAGTGGTGGAAATAAGTATTTGATCCCTTGCTGATTTTGTAAGTTTGGCCCACTGACAAAGACATGAGCAGCCCATAATTGAAGGGTAGGTTATTGGTAACAGTGAGAGATAGCACATCACAAATTAAATCCGGAAAATCACATTGTGGAAAGTATATGAATTTATTTGCATTCTGCAGAGGGAAATAAGTATTTGATCCCCCACCAACCAGTAAGAGATCTGGCCCCTACAGACCAGGTAGATGCTCCAAATCAACTCGTTACCTGCATGACAGACAGCTGTCGGCAATGGTCACCTGTATGAAAGACACCTGTCCACAGACTCAGTGAATCAGTCAGACTCTAACCTCTACAAAATGGCCAAGAGCAAGGAGCTGTCTAAGGATGTCAGGGACAAGATCATACACCTGCACAAGGCTGGAATGGGCTACAAAACCATCAGTAAGACGCTGGGCGAGAAGGAGACAACTGTTGGTGCCATAGTAAGAAAATGGAAGAAGTACAAAATGACTGTCAATCGACAAAGATCTGGGGCTCCACGCAAAATCTCACCTCGTGGGGTATCCTTGATCATGAGGAAGGTTAGAAATCAGCCTACAACTACAAGGGGGGAACTTGTCAATGATCTCAAGGCAGCTGGGACCACTGTCACCACGAAAACCATTGGTAACACATTACGACATAACGGATTGCAATCCTGCAGTGCCCGCAAGGTCCCCCTGCTCCGGAAGGCACATGTGACGGCCCGTCTGAAGTTTGCCAGTGAACACCTGGATGATGCCGAGAGTGATTGGGAGAAGGTGCTGTGGTCAGATGAGACAAAATTGAGCTCTTTGGCATGAACTCAACTCGCCGTGTTTGGAGGAAGAGAAATGCTGCCTATGACCCAAAGAACACCGTCCCCACTGTCAAGCATGGAGGTGGAAATGTTATGTTTTGGGGGTGTTTCTCTGCTAAGGGCACAGGACTACTTCACCGCATCATGGAGAATGGATGGGGCCATGTACCGTACAATTCTGAGTGACAACCTCCTTCCTCCGCCAGGGCCTTAAAAATGGGTCGTGGCTGGGTCTTCCAGCACGACCAATGACCCAAAACATACAGCCAAGGCAACAAAGGAGTGGCTCAGGAAGAAGCACATTAGGGTCATTGGAGTGGCCTAGCCAGTCACCAGACCTTAATCCCATTGAAAACTTATGGAGGGAGCTGAAGCTGCGAGTTGCCAAGCGACAGCCCAGAACTCTTAATGATTTAGAGATGATCTGCAAAGAGGAGTGGACCAAAATTCCTCCTGACATGTGTGCAAACCTCATCATCAACTACAGAAGACGTCTGACCGCTGTGCTTGCCAACAAGGGTTTTGCCACCAAGTATTAGGTCTTGTTTGCCAGAGGGATTAAATACTTATTTCCCTCTGCAGAATGCAAATAAATTCATATACTTTCCACAATGTGATTTTCCCGGATTTAATTTGTGATGTGCTATCTCTCACTGTTACCAATAACCTACCCTTCAATTATGGGCTGCTCATGTCTTTGTCAGTGGGCAAACTTACAAAATCAGCAAGGGATCAAATACTTATTTCCACCACTGTATATGCTGACTTCATATTCAGTGTTCTAGGCTTATGTGTGTGTCTTTTGAATAACTATAATGAATATGTATAAGATGTATATATTCAAATGAATATGCTATTGTGCCACGTCGCACCCTTTGCCCCCCAAATGTTAAACTACGCCCATGGATATCATTACTGAATAATTGTGGCTAAAGTGCTTACAAATAGGTTGAAATGAAGTGAAGACAGCATCAAGTCCTGTGGAACACCATAGACCAGGGGACAATTGAGAGCTGTCGGCACTGAGATGCCCATTTCAATCCCTACTGCAATAAATACACTTTCTTAAAACAATGTTTTTCACTTGTTTGTGTTTTGAATTTGTGAGTGGGTGAGATCCAGGTGCCCTGCTTTTGCTGGGAATTATTTTAATTTTCCTTAAAGATTGTTTTTTTTTTTTTTTTTAAACTGTACACCCGCCTAGCAGTAAATAAATCCTAATAAATAAATAATTAGAAAAAAAATAACCCACATATCCTTAAAACTAGCTATTATAAAGAAAACAATCATTTAAATACATTTTTTAACACTTTTTGCACTGATTTTGTAAACACTTTTTAGAGGCTATATCTTAAGTACATAAGTATTGCCATACTGGGACAGACTGAAGGTCCTTCAGCCCAGCATCCTGTCTCCAACACTGGCCAATCCAGGTCACAAATACCTGGCAAGATCCCAAAAAAGTTCAATACATTTTATGCTGCTTATCCCAGAAATAGTGGATTTTCCTCAAGTCCATTTAATAGCGGTCTACTACTTCTAATAATAATAATAATCGTTTCTATAGCGCTACTGGACACTACCTCCTATTCCATGACTTTCCAATTTCCACTAGAGTCTTTCATGTGGTACTTTGTGAAACACCTTTTGAAAATCCAGATATTCAATTTCAACCGGCTCATCTTTATCCACATGTTTGTTCACCCATTGAAAGAAATGTAATAGATTGGTGAGGCAAAATTTCCCTTGAATATGCTCAGTAATTTTGTTCTTTATAATAGTCTCTACCATTTTGTCTGGCACAAATGTCAGGCTCACCTGTCAATAATTTCCCGGATCACCTCTGGAACCTTTTTTAAAAATCAGCGTTACATTGGCCACCCTCCAATCTTCATGTACCATGCTTGATTTTAAAGATAAATTATATATTACTAACAGTAGTTCTCCAAGTTCATTTTTCAATTCTATTAGTACTCGAGGATGAATATCATCCTGTCCAGGAGATTTTCTACTCTTCAGTTTGTCAAATTGCCCCATTACATCCTCCAGGTTTATAGAGATTTCATTCAGTTTCTCTGACTCGTCAGCTTTGAATACCATTTCTGGCACCAGTATCTCTCCCAAATCTTTCTCGGTGAAGACTGAAGCAAAGAATTCAATTAATCTCTCCACTATGGCTTCATCTTTCCTGATTGCCCCTTTTATCCCTCGGTCATCTAGCGGTTCCAACTGATTATTTTGCTGGCTTCTTGCTTTTAATATATGTAATGAAAATTTTTACTGTGGTGTTTTTTCCTCCAACGCAGTCTTTTTTTCAAAGTCTATCTTTCCCTTCCTTATTAGCACTTTGCATTTGACTTGCCATTCCTTATGCTGTTTCTTATTATTTTCAGTCTGTTCCTTCTTCTTTTAGCTCCAATAGCTTCCTTCACCTCACTTTTTAAGCATGCCGGCTGTCGTTTGGTCTTCCTTCCTCCTTTTTTTAATACACGGAATATATTTAGCCTGTCTTCCAGGATGGTATTTTTGAACAGCATTCACACCTGATGGAAATTTTTGACCTTTGCAGGTGCTCCTCTAAGTTTTTTTTTTCACCATTCTTCTCATTTTATCATAGTCTCTTTTTTGAAAGTTAAACGCTAACGTATTGGATTTCCTGTGTGTACTTACTCCAAAGCAGATATCAAATCTGATCATATTATGATCACTGTTTTCAAGTGGCCCCAGCACCATTACCTCCTGCACCAGATCATGCGCTCCACTAAGGTCTAGAATTTTTCCTTCTCTTGTTGGATCCTGTTTCAGCTGCTCCATAAATCAGTCCTTGATTTTGTCATGGAATTTTACCTCCCTAGAATGCCCTGATGTTAGTTTACCTAGTCAATATCAGGGTAATTGAAATCACTCATTTTAATGTGTTGCCCAGTTTGTTAGTCTCCCATTCTCTGAGAGCTAGGAGCTCTTTGCATCGGGTACACACATATAACCACTCACCAACTGGAAGATAATCATACATGTGACACTCAGTGCAAAAGACTGGATAGCACCCCTCTCAGTGCTGGACTGCTGACTCCATCTTAGTATTTTTGAGTTTTTCAATAATTTAAAACTTTCTAAGGTATTAAAGATATTAGTCTAATATTAAAAAAGTCTTTACCTTATATGGTGTATTGTGTGATTTAATTAGTGTTTCCTTCTTAGAAAGTAATGAAATGTAATTAAAACTATTCATGAGCACTCCTCCCTTGTTATCCTAATTATAATAACTGACTATACATGAAGAGTTGTACTAGGGGTGGGTGGGAGTTGGGGAGGGTGGGGGGGATTGAAGACTAAACTAGGTCCTGCTGGGCCTGCTAGATGCTAACTTTTAATGCTGTCGTACAATGTTATGTTCTTATGTAAATGTCAGGTACCCCAATAACACCCTAAAACAGTGTATCTGTTTAACGCCCACAGAAACACATCAAAATCAGTTCCCTAAGAAAGAGAAATGGAGACTCTGCTTGGAGAGAGAAGGTACATTTTAATTATTTAACATTTTTATTCACTTATCCGGGTGTGGAGGTGTTTGGCTCTTTCCTGTGAAAACAGAGCATATCAGGATTAGCTTAACAGGTTCTATTTTTTTGTTTTGTTACATTTGTATCCCGCACTTTCCCACTCATGGCAGGCTTGTAGAACTAATTCGATGTCAAGAACTTTTCTTTTGAAGTTTAATCTCCGCTGTGAAAAACTACACAGAGAATAACTTGTCTAAGTATTCATTAGTTAATGATGTTACATAAGGCATGGTATTTTCAGTGTTTTTAAATTACATGCATACACTAGGGGCCAGATGCACTAAACTTAACGAGCCATTAACGAGCAAGTAGTAAACCGTGGCATGCACTAAAGGCTTCTCCGAGCCATTTTCCGATCACGGTAGCAGCTAACGAAAATGGAATGCAGATGATCCAAAGGCTATTATAATGAGATGCACTACCGTTTTCCGATCCCCTTACCATGGAAAACCTAACTGGAGGTCTACACCTCTCGATGGGGCAAAGGAAAAAATCACATGAAAAAAAAAGTCGTCAGGGACATCCTTTTTGGACGTCCTTCACCTGTAAAAAAATAAAAAACCCCACTCCAAAGACGTTCTTTTTGGACGTCCTTTACAGCTCAGGAGGAGGACAGCAGCTGCAGCAGCAGAGCCCTAACACAGTACTCATCTCCTGTACACACACAGTAGGGGGAGGGGAGGGGAGGGGGCGCTTCATCACATTCATAAAACAGGGGGGGTTTGTGGTCGCTCTGTACTACTGCTGGATCAGTGTTGGAGAGTTTTGTGCTATGGACCTCCGGGGGTGCTCGTCAGGGACGTCCTTGTTAGGCACTTTAGAATGACGTCCCTGATGAGCAGGATGGGCTTTTTTTCAAGGGTGCTTGATTATGCCCCTCCTCCAGGTCTCTCTCAGCCAATCACTGCACGTTTAGCTGACACCAGTGACAGCTAAACGCGGTGTGATTGGCTGAGAGAGACCTGGAGGAGGGAGCTGTGCCTTCTTCTTCGATCCCGGACTACAGCGATCTCTTCTGTTATAGCAGCCGCTGACAGGCTGAAAGTTCTGGACAGCCAACTGGATCACACACGGAGGGAGGGAGGGAGAGAGGGAGCGAGCCAGGACACCGGGGGCAGGAGAAAGGGAGGGATCAAGCGAGAGAAAGAGACCGTCACAGACGGGGAGGGAGTGGAGCAAGGAGTAGTCACAGAGATGCACAGGCAGGAAGCCAGAGATGGTGCTGGGGGGCAGCTAAGCCCTTGTGCAGCGGGATCGGACATGCTAACTTTTTTTTTGAGTGAAGGACGTCTATAAAGGATGTCCTTGGCATGCGCAGAGCAGCTAGCATAACGCTTGGCTGCTCTGTGCATGCTCGACTGGCCGACTGTTTACTGATGGAATAAAGAATGCAAGTGAGCTACAACGAGCAGCTCATTTGCATTCCTTTTCCTTGATGCATGCCCGTTCCTTACCGATTCGCTAAGGGAATCGGTAAGGGAAGGGCTTTAACGATTTTTTAGTGCATCTCCCCCTAGGAATTTTGTCTGGAGCCAAGTTAGGTTAAACCACAGAGCTATTGAGGTTCTCTGTAAAGCGACCAGGATGTCTATGCTCACTACAACATGACTTAATTCCGATTAAATTAGAACATCATTAACAAGCACAGTTCCTTGTCATCAAGCAGATGAAGCCATTGTGTCCATCAGCCAGCAGGGGGAGATAGAGAGCACTCAACTTTTCACAGTGCCTCATGGCCAGCCAGCTCCACTGCCTCTTAAGTATTCTCTATCTCCCCAAGCAGGGTGGCTGCAGCTTCTTCGAGCTCCATCAAAAATCTGCCTGGGGGTGGCTCCTGGCTTGCCAGTTGTTAGCCGGGGTGTTAGAGGCTATAGCAGCTTCACTTTGAAGGCACATAGGTCAGCCCTTTCCCTGCCTTACCCATGCCCCCGTGGATGTGGACATATTAGCTTGCTTTTTCCTGTCCTTTCCCACTCAGTGGATGCAGGCACATTGGTTCGCCTTCCCCTGCCTTTCCCACTCATCTGAGCCTCTGGAGTTCTTATTACCTCTGCTTTCCTCACAGCGTTAAAAAAAAAAAAAAGTTGCGTCACGCTTTGGCACAGCGACGTTGGAATAGAGGTTTTCCTTTGATTCTTCTATGGGACCGGAGCTGTGATACTCGGTCCGGTGAGGTAAGAGTGTTTTCTAATTCCTCTGGGGTGGGCCTGCGATTGGGGCGTTTTTGGCGCGAAACCGCCATTTTGAATTTTCCCGCCCTTTTCGGCGATGGCTGCAGAGAATGTAAAGCGCTGTTCCCGGTGTGGCAAGCGCAAATCAGCAGCGGGGCTTTGTAAATCGTGCTGTACAGGTATAAGAGCCGGCCCGAGCATGGTGAGCGATGATTCTTCCCGCTCAGAGCTGGCAGCGGACACCATTTTGAATTCTCCACATGGCGCGGCCTCCGTAGAGATGGAGAGCCCTGAGCCCGGGGGGGGGGGGGGACCCTGAATTGAGGCTATTCAGGGAGCGGCTAACCCCGGACGGGATCTGGGTGCCCAGGGCGAGTTTTCTCCCCTGATTTTGTGTTATTATTGCATAAAGCATACATGCTAAAAAGAGCTCTCCCTCAAGGGTCGTCTGAAGCCCCTTCTATTGGTGTCCCCCCCCCCCCCCCCCCCCGGTGGATTCTGGTCTGGGACTGCCCGCTGAGGCTATTTTCCCTGATAATTGGCATAAAGAAAAGCGTAGAAGGGCTAATTCCCCTTCAGATTGTGGTGCACCTCCTCCCCCCCCCCCCTCCCATGGTTGGGCTGTGAGGATTCGGAGAGTTCTGGCAGGCCTTCGTACTCTGAGGAGCCAGAGTCAGGTGCAGAATTACCACAGGATCTGGATGATCCCTCCGCGGTGAGGATTTTCCACCGTGATGAGCTGCCAGCGCTTATTTCAGATGCCCTACAGGTCCTTTCTATTGAAGAGCCTGACAGTGGCACGGCCTCCTCTGTGAATCCTAGGATGGCTAGTACCAAAAAGCCTGCTCGAGCCTTTCCTTTGCATGACTCCATCTAAGAGCTTATTTCTGCTCAGTGGGCTGACCCCGAGGGACCTTTGAAAGTTTCCAGGGCTACGGGGCAATTATACCCTCTGCGTGAGCAGCATTTGGCTCACTTTGCAATGCCTAAAGTAGATGCCCTAGTCACTGCGGTGACAAAGAGAACTACCCTCCCTGTGGAAGGAGGAGTTGCCCTGAAGGATATACAAGACCGTAGGCTGGAAGCAGCACTTAAACGGTCCTTTGAAATTGCAGGTCTTACTGTTCGGGCGTCTGCATGCAGTTGTTATGCTGCTAAAGCCTGCCTGGCGTGGTTGCAACAGGCAGTGGAACAGCCCGGAGATGAAGCGGAGCCCTTCTCGGATGTGGCTCCGCGGCTGGAGTCGGCCTTGTCCTTTTTGGCTGATGCCCTTTATGATATTGTCAGAGCTTCGGCTAAACAAATGGCAGTAGCAGTGGCGGTTCGCCATCTTATTTGGCTACGACATTGGGCGGCGGACATGGCCTGTAAGCAAAGGTTGGTGAAGTTGCCCTTTCAAGGCCTTCTCCTATTTGGTGAGGAGTTGGAAAAAAATTGTTAAAGGCCTGTGAGATCCTAAGCCCCAGCGCTTGCCCGAAGATAGGCCGAGGCCTTCCTCCAAGGGCCAGGTTGTCCACTCCTCTTATAGACCTCGCTTCCGTGAAGCTAGAAGGTACCGCCCAGGGCGTTCTGCTGGGTTCACTTCTCGTGCCCGTTTTTCAGCAGAGGAACTCCTTTCGCTCGGACAAGCGTTCCGCAGCCACCGGCTCTAGGCCTGGAGTTCAGGGGCGACCCTTTCAATGATGGTGCGCCGGCCCCCTCCTCGCTTCCTGTCATCGGAGGACGTCTTTCCCTCTTTGCCGAGGAGTGGGCCAATATTTCCTCAGATCAGTGGGTTCTGGACCCGATCAGAGATGGCTATAGAATAGAATTCAATGCCCCAGTAAGAGACGTGTTTGTAGAGTCCCGATAGGGTTCTACCGCCAAACGGGCGGCAGTAGAGGAGACTTTGCAAGGTCTGATTCAGTTAGGGGCCATGTCTCTGGTACCTCCCGCCGAACACGGCTACGGCCGATACTCCATCTACTTTGTGGTGCCGCGAAAAGGTGGGTCTTTTCGCCCTATTCTGGACTTAAAAGAATTAAACAAGTCCCTGAGAGTGCGGCATTTCCACATGGAAACCCTGCGCTCCGTCATTGCTGCGGTACAGCCAGGAGAGTTTCTCACGTCTCTAGACCTGAAAGAAGCTTACTTGCACATACCAATTTGGCCCTCGCACCAGAAGTTTCTGAGGTTTGCGGTGTTGGGAAAACATTTCCAGTTCCGGGCCTTGCCTTTTGGCCTTGCCACAGCTCCCCGAACCTTTTCGAAGGTAATGGTGGTAGTAGCTGCTTTGCTCAGGCGAGAAGGTATCAGGGTTCACCCATACCTAGACGACTGGCTCATCAGAGCAGACTCTGTAACAGAGAGCTATCAAGCTACAGCCAGAGTGGTCTCAGTACTTCAATCTCTAGGCTGGGTCGTCAATATGGCCAAAAGTCACCTGACCCCCTCGCAATCTCTAGAATATTTGGGGGCCAGGTTTGACACAGACTCGGGCTATGTATACCTACCCGAGCAAAGGCGGTGCAAGCTTCAGAATCAGGTCCATCTGCTCCTGAGGATGCCCTGCCCGTGAGCTTGGGACTTTGTCCAGCTGCTGGGATCGATGACAGCCACATTGGAAGTGGTGCCCTGGGCGAGAGTGCACCTGAGACCTCTACAGTATTCCCTACTTCAAAGATGGTCTCCAGTTTCTCAGGATTATCAATGTAGACTTTCCTGGCTCCCTGCGGCCCGACTCAGCATGGAGTGGTGGCTCTCAGACAGCATGCTGCGGCGAGGAATGACGCTGGCGCTCTCCGATTGGTGTCTAGTAGTGACAGATGCCAGCCTGAAGGGCTGGGGCGTATATTGCAAGGGGAAGCATGCCCAGGGTCTATGGACACCCGAGGAGTCGGAGTGGTCCATCAACCGCCTGGAGTTGAAAGCGGTGTTTCCGGCGCTTCTGGCCTTTCAAGTGACCCTGGAAGGATTGGCTGTCAGAGTGATGTCGGACAACACGACAGCAGTGGCCTACATAAATCGACAAGGCGGCACTCAGTGCAGAGCACTGGCCGCGCAGGCCGAACAGATTTGCCACTGGGCCGAGCTGCATCTTCAGTTTCTGTTGGCAGCTCACATTGCAGGTCAGAGCAACGTGCAAGCCGATTATCTAAGCAGGCATCAGATCGATCCATCAGATCAGACGAAGTATTCCTGCAGATATGTGCCAAACGGGGCAAGCCCGTGATGGATCTTATGGCGACAAGTTCAAATACCAAAGTCCCGTGCTTCTTCAGCAGACGGAGAGATCCTCGCTCGGCAGGGTTGGATGCCTTGACTCAGCCCTGGCCTCCGGGCCTACTATATGTGTTCCCTCCGTGGCCCTTGATAGGGTGCGTGCTCCTGCGGATTCGGCTGCACCCAGGAGAAGAGGTCCTCATCGCCCCGGATTGGCCCAGGAGGCCTTGGTATGCGGACCTCCGACAGATGCTAGTGGAGGCTCCCCTTCCTTTACCTCTGGTACCGAACCTGTTGTCACAGGGCCCAGTAGCCATGGAGGACGCCTGCCGCTTTGGTTTTATGGCATGGCGATTGAGAGGGCGCAATTGAGGGACAAAGGCTATTCAAACACAGTCATTTCCACTCTCCTGCAGGCGTTCCACTTCCGTGGCTTATGCCAGGATTTGGCGGCAGTTTGAGTCTTGGTGTGCTTCAAAAGCGATCACACCCATGCGGGCTCCTGTCTCACCGATTCTGGACTTTTTGCAGGATGGTGTACAAAAAGGCTTGGCCTATAATTCCCTGCGGGTGCAAGTGGCAGCGTTGGCCTCCCTTCGTGGTAAGGTTGAAGGCGTGTCTTTAGCTGCTCATCCAGATGTGGCACGGTTTCTTAGTGGGGTGCTTCGGCTCCGGCCTTCCGTGCGAGCACCCTGTCCAGCTTGGAACCTGGGGCTAGTTTTGAAGGACCTGCAGTCTTCTCCTTTTGAGCCGCTTCGGCAAGCATCGGAGAAAGATTTGACACTAAAGGCCGTTTTTCTTGTGGCCATTACTTCGGCGAGACGGGTGTCAGAGCTCTAGGCGCTGTCCTGAAGAGACCCATTTCTGCAATTCTCAGAGTCCAGGGTCACGGTTCGGACCGTGCCTTCCTTCATGCCTAAGGTGGTTTCAGCGTTTCACCTAAACAAGCCTATTTTCTTGCCCTCCTTTGATAAGGAGGAGTTTCCAGAATCTTTTGGGCAGTTGCACCTGTTGGATGTGCGCAGGACTCTGCTGCAGTATCTGCGAGTTACTGTCTCTTTCAGGATCTATGATCATCTGTTTGTTTTGCTATCAGGTCCTCGCAGAGGGTCTCCAGCGTCTAAAGCCACTATTGCCCGCTGGCTCAAATAAACTATCTTTTCAGCTTATCTGCTTGCTGGCCGGTCTCCGCCTGTAGCCTTTAAGGCGCATTCTACCAGAGCGATTTCTTCCTCTTGGGCTGAAACTGGAGCACTCTCTCGTCAAGAGATATGCAGTGCAGCAATATAGGCTTCTAAGCTCTCTTTTGCCCGACATTACAGGCTGAATGTGGCTGCAAGGAGGGATGCGCATTTTGTAGCACAGGTGCTAGCGCGTGGTGTGACCTGTTCCCACCCTATATAGGGATTGCTTTGTTACATCCCATACGTAATGGCTTCATCTGCTTGATGACAAGGAAGGGAAAATTAGGTTCTTACCTTGGTAATTTTCTTTCCTTTAGTCATAGCATATGAAGCCATGAGCCCTCCCTGTATGATTGTCTGTATGCTGTGAATGTTTCAGGTTCTGTTCTTGTTTCCTGAAGTTCCTTCCTTGGGAGAAAGTTGGAAAACAGTCTTCAGGATTCATGTTCACTTATAGGAGGATGAGTCCATTCCCTCCAGTTTATGTTTTGGAGGATGAGTTTATTCCCTCCAGGAGGTTGCGTGTATCCCCTCCAGTTATATAATAAGGAGGACGAGTTTATTTCCTCCAGGAGGATGTGTTCATTCCCTCCTTTTGAGTTCATGCCCTTGTTAAGGGGCCATCGTTCACTGTGAGGAAAGTTCATGTTATTCCCATTGTGGTTTGCCATACTGCTTTGGAAGCTTCAAATACTGAAGAGGCAGTGGAGCTGGCTGGCCATGAGGCACTGTGAAGTTGAGTGCTCTCTATCTCCCCCTGCTGGTTGATGGACACAACCCATACGTAATGGCTTCATCTGCTATGACTAAAGGAAAGAAAATTACCAAGGTAAGAACCTAATTTTCCCATGTTAATAAGCATGTCTGCTGAGCTAAGAGTAAATTCCATTAGGAATAAAAGGTTCTCTTTCCTTTAGCAAACAGATAGGAGAGCAGCTTGTGGGATGGGGTCAAGCCAGCCCTTTGTCTGTAAAAACAAGCAGACCCACCAGAAAGCAATTATGTTAATGTTCTCTACATTTAAAGCAACTTACCCCTAGGAAAGCAAGGCTATCTTTGCATTACCAAAATACCTTTCGAATGACAAGGCATAAGTACATAAGCATCGCCATGCTGGGACTGACCAAGGGTCCATCGAGCCCAGCACCCTGTCACCGACAGCGGCCAAAAGAACAAGCACTTGTCCCGCCCATCCTAGAAATACTGCTTTATTCCGTCCATTCAATAACATTCTATGGCTTTTTCCTCCAGGAAGCCGTCCAACCCTTTTTTGAAGTCCGCTAAGGCCGCCTTAACCACCTTTTCCGGCAGCAAATTCCAGAGTTTAACTACTGTTTCTGGTCACAGTTTAAGGTTAGAGGACTGAAATCACATAGGACTCGGAAGGCTTTAATACATATGCTATACAGTTTACCCCCCCCCCCCCCAAGTATTCTTTGAGGTTATAAGAATGGGGCATATTCTTAACAAAGGAATACAGAAATATGCTTAGCTGGAAACAGCATCTGTCTTTAATATATACTAACAAGATTAGGATATCAACAACTACAGACGCACCCCAATTTCTACAAGAATGGGACAATAGATGCAAAACAGTTCTAGACAAGATAGCACCACTCCAAACTAGAACTTCACACAGGAATAGCTCAATCCCTTGGTTCAACGAAGAACTGAAAGAACTAAAAACACAGGTTAGAAGACTAGAAAGAGCTTGGAGCAAAAAAAAAAGATGAACACACACACTCAAAGAGTGGAAACAGTTACAAAGAAAATACAAAATCAGACAAACCAAAAGAACGTACTACAGAGCTATAATAGGACCAAATTACAAGGATACGCATAAACTCTTTTCACTTGTAAACAATCTCCTAGACACCACACAGGTCGCTTCGAATAGCATAGAAACCCCATCGGCAACCAACCTAGCGAATTATTTCAAGGAAAAATCATAAAGCTCCGACGCATGATACTAAGCAAGACCACTGAGTACACAAGCATCCTTGAATGCTTAGACCCAAAACCTGGGGAATATCCAGCCGATCGATCATGGACCAACTTTGACCTGATTTCAGTAGACGAATTCACATAATGGCTCAGAAAATATGCCAAATCTCATTGCAAACTTGACACCTGCCCTACTAGCCTAGTAAAAGCCGCCCCCAAACAATTCAAAAAAGACCTCATGAACCAAGTAAATTACAGACTCCTAAATGGTCTCTTCCCCACGGACAAAGAAAATATCCTTCTCACTCCACTGCCAAAAGATGTTAAGAAAAGCACAATGGACCTGTAACCAACTACCTACCAGTTGTTTCTATCCCGCTCATAACAAAATTGATGGAAGGCATAGTGACAAAACAACTCACGGAATACCTAACCAAACACTCAATTCTACATGAGTCTCAATCAGGATTTCGCTCAAATCATAGTACTGAAACTGTACTAGTGTCTGCAGTGAATTCATTCAAAAAAACTATTGCAACCGGCAAGAACATACTCGTACTACAATTCAATATGTATAGTGCTTTCGACATGGTAGATCATGGAATATTACTACACCTGTTAGAATACTTCAGAATCGGAGGCCCAGTTCTCAAATGGTTCAAAGGATTCCTCACCACCAGATCCTACCAAGTAACAACAAACAATGACAGATCACCACCTTGGCAATGTTGTCTAATATTGATCTGCATCTGTCGTCCCATTCTAGGAGGAATTGGTTTGTGTCTGTCTTTGTTGTCCATCCGTTGTGGTAAATCTGTTGCCAGAATATTACCGGGTCTATTTTTCCTCTCGTGGTGTAGGTTTTTCGTTCTTGTTTTTTAATTGTGTCTTTCGTTCTCCATTGGAGGGAGATGTATGCTTTATAGTGGTCTCACCACGGTGCGGGTGTCCATCTTGTATCTGTTAGTGTAAGGTTTGATTCTTGATTGAATTTGTGTGTGATAATGTCTAGTGTGTGTCCTTTGGTGTGAGTTGGTTGTGTATCTGGTGCGTGAAGATCCCATAGTTGTAGGAACTCTATGCATTCTTGGGTGCTTGATGAGGTAAGATCTTCAAGGTGCAGGTTGATATCTCCTATTATGATGAGGTTTGAGGTAGAGACACAAGTGTTTGAGATGAAGTCCATAAGGTGTGTTTGGGAATCTTGCCAGTTGCCTGGCGGTCTGTAGAGTAGGATTGCATTAAGGTGTTCCTGCAGGTTTGGGTGACTGATTCTTACCAAGGCTATTTCAAGTTGTGATAGAATGGATTCAGCTGTGGTTGTGATGGTGAATTCGGATTTGTATATTCTCCGAGGACAAGCAGGCTGCTTGTTCTCACGACTGGGTGACGTCCGCGGCAGCCCCCACCAACCGGAAAAAAGCTTCGCGGGACGGTCGGCACGCAGGGCACGCCCACCGCGCATGCGCGGCCGTCTTCCCGCCCGTGCGCGACCGCTCCCGCCAGTTCCTTTTTTTCCGCGCCTGGAGAGAGTCGTGCCTGTGCCGCTCTCTCTGTCTCAGCCCCGGAAAAACCGTCGCGTTTACGCGAACCTCTTATTTTTTCGTTTATTTATTGCCGCGCGCTCCATTTTCTTCTTTTACAAAAAAAAAAAAAAAAAAAAAGGAGCACGCGCTCCCATTTTCCCTCGCTTCTAGCGGGGACGCTGCGTTGCGGCCTAGTGGCCGCACGGTCGTTTTCCTTTTTCGAGGTGTGATTTTCGCCACCATCGACGACTTTAATTTCGCCGACGCGATTTTTCCGTCGATGTCCTCGAAGGTCCCGAGTGGATTTAAGAAGTGTGGTCGGTGCGGCCGGCACATCTCGCAGACCGACACCCACGCTTGGTGCATCCAGTGCCTCGGGCCGGAGCACAATCTCAAGTCGTGTCCCCTGTGTCTCGGTCTCCGGAAACGGACTCAGGTTGCGAGGCAAGTTCAACGGGACCGTATTTTTGGAACTTGCGCCGGCCCCTCGACGTCGACCTCGACGGCATCGGTATCGACGCCCGGCCCTTCGGTACCGGTATCGATGCCCGAGACATCGGCACCGATGGCATCGACCCCAGGAGAACAGGTCCCGTCGGCCCGCCGGTCCTCCGGTGAGGGTAGGGGTGAGAGGCCGCGTGGGCAGTCGGCCCCGGTCACTCCCTCAGCCCGTGGCCCACGGGACCGAACCCTGTCTGACCCGGTTCCTCGAGACCGAGGGGGATCGTCATCCTCCTCCTCCATGCCTCCCGGCGCCGGTGACGGGCATCGGAAGAAGGACAAGAAGCGCCGTCACCGGTCGCCCTCGATGCATACCGGAGAGGAGTCGACGCCGAAGCGTCTCCATCGAGAGGAGAGATCCCCGTCGGTGATAGAGGTGCCGACGCAACAGGGTCCCGGCACCTCGGTGTCGTCTCCTGGCTCCCATCAGATTCTGGCACCGACACCCCTACCGGCCCCACCGCCTTTTCCGGCATCGGGCCTGGACGAGTGCCTCAGAGCCATCCTTCCGGGGATCCTGGAAGGGCTGATGCGCCAGGCTGTGCCGGCGCCGGGGGTGCTTGCGCCCTCGGCGCCGATGACTGTGGCGCCGGCGAGCTCTAGCCCGGCGCCGGGGCCGTCGACACCGCCGCCGCTTGCGGTGCCGGTCTCGACCGCCACGCAGGTGGAGTCCCCGTCGACGTCGATGGAGGGAGCTCCGTCCCCGCCGGCGCGGGAGTCCACCGCTCGACGACACCGAGACCCTGGTGCCTCGACGTCGAGCCGGGCCCGGGTCAGGACTCAGCTCCATGAGCTTATGTCCGATACCGAGGATGAGGACTCGTGGGGGGAAGAGGAGGACCCTAGATATTTCTCCTCAGAGGAGTCTACGGGCCTTCCCTCGGACCCCACGCCTTCACCGGAGAGGAAACTCTCACCTCCCGAGAGTCTCTCCTTTGCCTCCTTTGTGCGGGATATGTCTATTAGCATTCCCTTTCCCGTGGTCTCTGTGGAGGAGCCGAGGGCCGAGATGCTCGAGGTCCTCGACTATCCATCACCACCTAGAGAGTCCTCCACGGTGCCGCTGCACAATGTCCTCAAGGAGACACTGCTTCGGAACTGGGTGCGACCGTTAACTAACCCCACCATTCCTAAGAAAGCAGAGTCCCAGTACAGGATCCACTCTGACCCAGAGTTAATGCGGCCCCAATTGCCCCATGACTCTGCGGTCGTGGATTCTGCTCTCAAGAGGGCACGGAGTTCGAGGGATACCGCCTCGGCGCCCCCGGGGCGGGAGTCTCGCACTCTGGACTCGTTTGGGAGGAAGGCCTACCAATCCTCCATGCTCGTGACCCGCATCCAGTCATACCTGCTCTATATGAGCATCCACATGCGGACCAATGTGCAACAGCTGGCGGACCTGGTCGATAAGCTCCCGCCGGAGCAGTCCAGGCCTTATCAGGAGGTGGTCAGGCAGCTGAAGGCGTGCAGAAAGTTCCTGTCCAGGGGTATTTTTGACACCTGTGACATGGCATCTCGTGCTGCGGCCCAAGGTATAGTGATGCGCAGGCTCTCATGGCTGCGTGCCTCTGACCTGGATAACCGCACCCAGCAGAGACTGGCCGACGTCCCTTGCCGGGGGGATAACATCTTTGGTGAGAAGGTCGAGCAGATGGTGGACCAACTGCATCAGCGGGAAACCGCCCTCGACAAGCTCTCCCACAGGGCGCCTTCAGCATCCACCTCAGCAGGTGGACGTTTTTCCCGGGCCCGGCAGGCTGCACCCTATTCTTTTGCAAAGCGTAGGTACAACCAGCCGGCCCGAAGGCCTCGTCAGGCACAGGGACAGCCCCAGCGCGCTCGTTCTCGTCAACAGCGTGCGCCTAAGCAGCCCCCTGCGCCTCCACAGCAAAAGCCAGGGACGGGCTTTTGACTGGATCCACGGGAACATAGCCGCCCTACAAGTGTCCGTACCGGACGATCTGCCGGTCGGAGGGAGGTTAAAATTTTTTCACCAAAGGTGGCCTCTCATAACCTCCGACCAGTGGGTTCTCCAAATTGTGCGGTGCGGATACGCCCTGAATTTGGCCTCCCTGCCTCCAAATTGTCCTCCGGGAGCTCAATCCTTCAGCTCCCACCACAAGCAGGTACTTGCAGAGGAACTCTCCGCCCTTCTCAGCGCCAATGCGGTCGAGCCCGTACCACCCGGGCAGGAAGGGCAGGGATTCTATTCCAGGTACTTCCTTGTGGAAAAGAAAACAGGGGGGATGCGTCCCATCCTAGACCTGAGAGGCCTGAACAAATTCCTGGTCAAAGAAAAGTTCAGGATGCTTTCCTTGGGCACCCTTCTGCCAATGATTCAGAAAAACGATTGGCTATGTTCCCTGGATTTAAAGGACGCATATACTCACATACCGATACTGCCAGCTCACAGACAGTATCTCAGATTCCGCCTGGGCTCACGCCACTTTCAGTATTGTGTGCTGCCCTTTGGGCTCGCCTCTGCCCCACGAGTGTTTACCAAGTGCCTCGTGGTGGTAGCGGCATACCTACGCAAGCTGGGAGTGCACGTGTTCCCATATCTCGACGATTGGCTGGTCAAGAACACCTCGGAGGCAGGAGCCCTCCGGTCCATGCAGTGCACTATTCAACTTCTGGAGCTGCTGGGGTTTGTGATAAATTACCCAAAGTCCCATCTCCAGCCAACTCAGTCTCTGGAATTCATAGGAGCGCTGCTGAATACCCAGACGGCTCAGGCCTACCTTCCCGAAGCGAGGGCCACCAATCTCTTGGCCCTGGCTTCGCAGACCAGAGCGTCTCAGCAGATCACAGCTCGGCAGATGTTGAGACTTCTGGGTCATATGGCCTCCACAGTTCATGTGACTCCCATGGCTCGTCTTCACATGAGATCTGCTCAATGGACCCTAGCTTCCCAGTGGTTCCAAGCCACCGGGAATCTAGAAGATGTCATCCGCCTCTCCACCAGTTGCCGCACTTCACTGCTCTGGTGGACCATCCGGACCAATTTGACCCTGGGACGTCCATTCCAAATTCCGCAGCCCACGAAAGTGCTGACAACGGATGCATCTCGCCTGGGGTGGGGAGCCCATGTCGATGGGCTTCACACCCAGGGTCTGTGGTCCCTCCAGGAAAAGGATCTGCAGATCAACCTCCTGGAGCTCCGAGCGATCTGGAACGCACTGAAGGCTTTCAGAGATCGGCTGTCCTGCCAAATTATCCAAATTCGGACAGACAATCAGGTTGCAATGTATTACGTCAACAAGCAGGGGGGCACCGGATCTCGCCCCCTGTGTCAGGAGGCCGTCGGGATGTGGCGTTGGGCGTGTCGGTTTGGCATGCTCCTCCAAGCCACGTACCTGGCAGGCGTAAACAACAGTCTGGACGACAGACTGAGCAGAGTCATGCAACCGCACGAGTGGTCGCTCCATGCCAGAGTGGTACGCAAGATCTTCCGAGCGTGGGGCACCCCCTCGGTGGACCTTTTCGCCTCTCAGACCAACCACAAGCTGCCTCTGTTCTGTTCCAGACTTCAGACACACGGCAGGCTAGCGTCGGATGCTTTTCTCCTCCATTGGGGGACCGGCCTCCTGTATGTTTATCCTCCCATACCTTTGGTGGGGAAGACCTTACTGAAGCTCAAGCAAGACCGCGGCACCATGATTCTGATAGCGCCCTTTTGGCCCCGTCCGATCTGGTTCCCTCTTCTTCTGGAGTTGTCCTCAGAAGAACCGTGGAGATTGGAGTGTTTTCCGACTCTCATTTCGCAGAACGACGGAGCGTTGCTGCACCCCAACCTTCAATCCCTGGCTCTCACGGCCTGGATGTTGAGGGCGTAGACTTCACTGCGTTGGGTCTGTCTGAGGGTGTCTCCCGGGTCTTGCTTGCCTCTAGGAAGGATTCCACTAAAAAGAGTTACTTTTTCAAGTGGAGGAGGTTTGTCGTGTGGTGTGAGAGCAAGGCCCTAGAACCTCGTTCTTGCCCTGCACAGAACCTGCTTGAATACCTTCTGCACTTATCAGAGTCTGGCCTCAAGACCAACTCAGTAAGGAATCACCTTAGTGCGATTAGTGCTTACCATTATCGTGTGGAAGGTAAAGCCATCTCTGGAGAGCCTTTAGTCGTTCGATTCATGAGAGGCTTGCTTTTGTCAAAGCCCCCTATCAAGCCTCCTGCAGTGTCATGGGATCTCAACGTCGTCCTCACCCAGCTGATGAAACCTCCTTTTGAGCCACTGAATACCTGCCATCTGAAGTACTTGACCTGGAAGGTCATTTTCTTGGTGGCAGTTACTTCAGCTCGTAGGGTCAGTGAGCTTCAAGCCCTAGTAGCTCACGCTCCATATACCAAATTTCATCACAACAGAGTAGTGCTCCGCACCCACCCAAAGTTCCTGCCGAAGGTGGTGTCGGAGTTCCATCTTAACCAGTCAATTGTCTTGCCAACATTCTTCCCCAGGCCACATACCCGCCCTGCTGAACGTCAGTTGCACACATTGGACTGCAAGAGAGCATTGGCCTTCTACTTGGAGCGGACACAGCCCAACAGACAGTCCGCCCAATTGTTTATTTCTTTCGACCCTAACAGGCTAGGGGTCGCTGTCGGGAAACGCACCATCTCCAATTGGCTAGCAGATTGCATTTCCTTCACTTACGCCCAGGCTGGGCTGACTCTTGAGGGTCATGTCACGGCTCATAGTGTCAGAGCCATGGCAGCGTCGGTGGCCCACTTGAAGTCAGCCACTATTGAAGAGATCTGCAAGGCTGCGACGTGGTCATCTGTCCACACATTCACATCACATTACTGCCTCCAGCAGGATACCCGACGCGACAGTCGGTTCGGGCAGTCGGTGCTGCAGAATCTGTTTGGGGTGTAAATCCAACTCCACCCTCCAGGACCCGAATTTATTCTGGTCAGGCTGCACTCTCAGTTAGTTGTTCTTCGTAGGTCAATTTCTGTTGTACCCTCGCCGTTGCGAGGTTCAATTGACCTGGGTTCTTGTTTTGAGTGAGCCTGAGAGCTAGGGATACCCCAGTCGTGAGAACAAGCAGCCTGCTTGTCCTCGGAGAAAGTGAATGATACATACCTGTAGCAGGTGTTCTCCGAGGACAGCAGGCTGATTGTTCTCACCTACCCTCCCTCCTCCCCTTTGGAGTTGTGTGTTTCATCTTTTGCTAGTCATTCAACTGGCGGGAGCGGTCGCGCACGGGGCGGGAAGACGGCCGCGCATGCGCGGTGGGCGTGCCCTGCGTGCCGACCGTCCCGCGAAGCTTTTTTCCGGTTGGTGGGGGCTGCCGCGGACGTCACCCAGTCGTGAGAACAATCAGCCTGCTGTCCTCGGAGAACACCTGCTACAGGTATGTATCATTCACTTTATGGCTATTCCACCTCCTCTTTTTCCGTTTCTTGTCCAGTGGATAATTTTGTATTCTGGTGGGCATAAATCTAAGATTATGGGGTCTTTAAGGTTGTGGATCCAGGTTTCAGTAATGAATAGGAGATCAAGATTGTCTGTAGTGATCCAGTCTGTTATAATCGCTGTTTTGTTTACTACTGATCTGGCATTTACGTACCCCAGTTGGATTGAGTGGTAAGGTTCAGTTTGGGGCGTAGATGTGTTAATTTTTATTAGTTGCCTGTTTTCTTGGTATCTGGTTTTGTTGTTTCCTTTCTTCACTTTCTGTTGGTTATTTCCGTATGTATTTGTTTTTCCTTTTAGTTGGTTGTTGTTCTTTTGGTCTGGTGGGTTGTAAATGGGTTGTCTGTAGGGTTTGTGTATTGTGGGTAGATTGTTGTTTAAGTTGGGGGTGGTCCATGCGTGGTAGATAAGGGGAAGGAAGTAAATTATCATGAGTAACTTGTTGGTGTTCATGTTGGCTGTGGTTTGTGGTGCTTGGTTGTGCTTGAGGGAGTTAGTGAATGAAATTTTGTATGAACATCAGGCAGTGTCAGCATTAGGCAGAGTCAACATCAAGCAGTGTGAATAATTAAGTAGTGATTAAATGTACGTTCAAGCAGTAACCACTTAAAACTCTATATGAGCACTCGTCCCTTGTTATCCTAGTTAGAATTTAGTTGAAGAGTTGTACTAGGGATACTAGGTCCTTTTGTGTCTGCTAGATGCTAACTGTTAATGCTGTGGTACAACCTTATGTTCTTATGTGTGTGCTATCCCAGTAAAACCTTAAAACAGAGTGTATCTGCTTTGCACCCACAGAAAAACTTCAAAATCAGATCCGTAAAGAAGAAAAATGGAGACTCTGCTTGGAGAGAGAAGGTACATTTTAATTATTTAACATTTTTTTTCACTTATCCGGATGTTGAGGTGTTTGGCTCTTTCCTGTGAAAATAGATCACATCAGGATTAGCTTAACAGGTTCTGTTGTAGAACTAATTAGATTTCAGGAGCTTTTCTTTTGAAGTTTAATCTCCGCTGTGAAAAACTACACAGAAAGAGAATAACTTGTCTATGTTTTCATTGGTTAATGATGTTACATAAGGCATGGCATTTTCAGTGTTTTTAAATTACATGCACTCATTAAGAATTTTATGTCTGTATCCAAGTTAGGTTAAAACAGAGTTAATCAGGTTCTGTGCAAAGTGACCAGGCTCATTACAACATGCTTAAATTCCGATTAAATCAAAACATCATTAAGAAGCACAGATGTTAATAAGCATGTCTGCTGAGCTAAGAATAAATTCCATTAGGAATAAAAGGTTCTCTTTCCTTTAGCAAACAGATAGGAGAGCAACGTATTTGATGGAGTCAAACCAACCATCTTTCTCTAAAAACAAGCATACCTACCAGAAAGCAATTATGTTAATGTCCTCTAAATTTAAAGCAACTTACCCCTAGGAAAGCAAGGCTATCCTTGCATTATCAAAATACCTTTCGAATGAAAAAGCGATTCTTCTCTGGTCACAGTTTGTAGAGGGCTCATGGGCGTAGTTTGACTGTTTCATTTGGGGGGGGGGGCAAAGGGTGTGGCTTTGCACATTTGCATACATACATCACATACATATTCATTATGGCTATTTTAAAAAAAACAACTAATGCACTCACGCACCAGACTAAAATGCTGAATATGAAGCCCGCGTATCAAAAACAATAGGGCCAGACACTTTATAAAATATCACAAAATCCTACAAAAGACACTCAAAACCAATACAGAAACCTTCAACACACAACAGCCCTAACCCACCTATGAAAAGACAGTGCTATAAATATTACACTGGACCCTAGAGCACCAATATACCTGCTACTGGAAAACTGGAACAAGCTGGACTGTTACACATTCCTACACAAACACTACATGCTAGCAGAATCCGTCACGTCACTCACATATGCAGAACATGGACAGACCCTCATTTGATACAAACTAGGGAACCACAAAAAACATGCCCACAAAAACGGAAATATAGATCACTTCAAGAAAGCCAGACTCTGTAAGTAGTGCAAATACAGGTAAAAGAGAAACAGAAATGTATTTTCTCCTGTACGCTGCAAAATACAACAATAGAAAAAAATGTACATTTCAGAAAGCAGGCACATCTTTGTCCTTTAAAAAAAAAAAAAGCATTAAATAAAAAGAATGTTTTCTTTTCTACCTTTTTTTGTCTGAGCATTCTATTTTTCTAGTTGGGCTGGTCCCAGTCTCATTTCCACTTTCCATGTGTCAGTCTTCTCCTAAATTATTTTCCAGGTTGGCTTTTCTATTTCTTCACTCTTCTCTTGTCTCCTTCCTGTACTTCTCTGTATCTGTCTGGCACTGATCTTTCATTTTTCATTTTTTCCCACTTTTCTCTCACTCTTTAGTCCTTAGTATCCATCTACCTACTGGCTTTGACTATCTCCCTCTCATTCTCTCTCCAGCACTGCCGTTCCCCACTGTGTCTCTCCTTTACCCAGTTTCCTAAATTCCTCCCCCATCTTTCACCCACATCATTAGTTCCCCATTCCCATAATCTGTACTCACCCTCTTTGCCCTCATCTACCCTCCACTGCATTTCATCACCTTATCGATCCCAGCTCCATCCATGTCTCTCCTTCCTTCCCTTGCCTCCTAGGTCACTCTTCTATCTTACCCTATACCCTATGCCCAATATCTTCTTTCACCATCTTTTTAACCCCTTTCCACCCTAATTCAACCCCCTTCAGAGACTCATCCCCTTCTCCTATACCCCTCACCAGTACCCCAATCCCCTTTCAATGCCTCTTATCCTTTCTCCAGTCTTCCATGTCATTTACATTATGTCTCAACCTTTCCCCACATCATCCCCTTTTCTTGCCCTTCTCATATCCCTCATTTCACATCCTGCTTCTTCCCCTCTCCCACCACCCAGTCCCATCCTGCTCCTTCCCTCTGCTCACCACCTCTCCCAGTCCTATCCAGCTCCTGCTCCTTCCCGCTGCTCACCACTCCTCCTAGTCCCATCCATCTTATTCTCCTTCCCTCTGCCCCACCTCTCCCAGATGCAGATGGGATTCCATGTGCCCCAATGAAAGGAGAGTTTAATTTTACTTCCATTTTATTTCCATTCCTTCTTTGTAACATCAGGCTTCCAAGGCAGATTACAACAACAGGTAAGATGAACCCATCAAGATATAGGATTGCGGGGAGGAGCAAGATGGCGTCCTAGCTGTGCTCGCGGAAGCTCTCGAATTGTTTGCGGGTAATTCTCAAGACTTTTTCCTCGATTCCTACTATGCCCCATACCAAAAGAAAGGGGACGACAAAAGTGCAACCGCCAATTGCACTAACGTCGTCCCCTAACCAGCAGACGTTAGACCGCTTCGTGAGAAGCTTACCGCTCGATACCGGTTTGGCGATCCCCGCGTTGGTCGACAACGAAGGAGCGACGTTGGCCAGGGACCTAGATGTCACACTATCGCCGCCGACGCTGAATCCGCCTCCTTGTCCCACTGGAGCCAGAGTGGAGTTAGGGGATCAAGCGGGAACCAATGTGGTCGACGACTTGTCCCTATCTGGCGGTTTCTCCCCTGGAGCAGCGGTTGAGAATACACTGGAGCGGGAAATGCCCCAGGAGGTGACAATGGAAGCTATCTGGATGGCGCTTCAGAGACTGACTATTGAGGTGGCTAAATCTACAAGAGAAGTTTCCACGATTGAAAGTAAGTTGACTTTAATGTCAGAATCTTACGAGGAAGTTAAAAGAGAATCCGCTACTCAATTTGCCACAGTAAAAGAAGAAATAAAAATGGTTAAGTCAACTGTTGATTCTCTTGTGAAGGATAAAGTTTTCACTGCTCGTAAAATAGAGCAGATAGAAAATTACAACCGATGCCTCACGCTTAGAATGTTGAATTTTCCCATCTCACCAGCTTTGACTCCCCGTGACTTTTTTTAAAAATATTTGCAGGAGATTTTGAAGTTTTCTCCAGCGGATATTCCACCTTGTAATAAGATTTATTACTTACCTAAAGTGCAAAAGCAAGGAGAAGTACCTCAACCCCCTGCAATAGATATTCAGAACTTAACAGCACTACTGGAAGACTCAATGATAGAAATAACTTCAAGAGGGACCCTTATAATATCTATGGGTTTTGAACAGGACTTGAATATGATTATGAAAATGTACTTTAAACATTCGTCAGCCCTGTTTTGTGGGCAGAAAATATGGGTCTACCTCGACGTTACTAAGATAACGCAGCAGAGGCGAAAGCAATTTCTTGCATTGAGAGATGAAGTGAAAGCGCTGGGTGCAATATTTACCTTGGCATATCCATGCAAATGTATAATTCGTATGTCTGGCATTAAATATGTCTTTTTTGAGCCATCTCAGTTAAAGGTTTTTCTGGACGCTAAAAATCCATCTAGCTGAATAGGAAGAACGATTGATATCAGCAAGTAAGAATTAAGAGAAAGTAAAATCAGGACTATGCCAATTTGTGCTAAGATTTTTTTTTTCCTTCTGTTTTAGAGTAATAATTCTCCTTAAATTTGTTTGGACTCTCCCCCCCTATCTTATGGTGGTCTAAGGAAGAGTGATAAGATAAATAAGTTTGACATGTATGTTTAAATGGAATATTTTTTTTCCTTAATAACTCTCTGTATTGCCTTACAAACTTGATTTGTTTGTATTATAATTAAAATCAATAAATATGAAAATAATCCTAAAATATAGGATTGCCTCACTGAAATTTGGCCATCTGTATTCTATAGAACAGTGTAGAAAAATGACCACAAAATACAGTTTATAACTGTGGTTTCTCTACCAGCTGCAATTACAGTGCAATCCGCTTAAGTGCAAGGGTCTGGGACCAAAGAAATGCATGCAGTTAACCAGAGTGTGCACTTAACCGTTGTGACCCAAAGAAGCTTGACATCTGATAAACATATGAATAGTACTGTTTATTATTATACATACAGTATACAGTCTCAGTTAACTGACATTAGGCTGGCTTGAAGTAATCAGTTATAGTTCTTTTTACACTCTTGGGTCTGTGAGTTCCGTAGACTATGTCTGCCAGACGGTAAAAACTGTCATAGCACTGACATCCAGTGGCCTCCAGATAGGCCCGCAGAGTGTTGAAACTCTCCAGTGCTCTTGCAAATGTGACAGGAGGAGGTTGTTGAATTTCGTCAGCATGTGCCTCGCTGCTCATTTCTTCATCTGTTCCATCATCAGCCGTTGTTGCCTGCGTGTAGGCGCATATCTCGACATCAGTGCTGTCTTCACCTGTTTGTAGATTGTAATCAACAGCTACGTAGTGATGAAACTCCTCTTCAGTAACACCGGCTGGGACGTCAATAACCTGTTCATCTGACGCGTTTGCAACAGCTGCATCTGTTTCGTCCCTCTCCACAACCTTAACAAAGCTTGCCCACTTGTAGCAGTTCACAATGGTTGCCTGTGTAACATGATTCCAGGCTTCTTTCTGCATATGTAGAGAATCCAACAGTGATAGATTACGAGCCAGTTCAACAGCACGTTTATCCTTGCCAGTCTGGTCTTCCATAATGCTCATCAGACGACGTAGCACAAGAGCCCGAAAATGTTGTTTGAAATTGGCTATTATGCCCTGATCCATAGGTTGGATCAGAGAGGTAGTGTTTGGTGGCAGGAAGACCACCTTGATGTTAGACAGCCTGACATCCCTGTGTGCAGCACAGTTATCACAACTAGACAAAATAAACCAGGACCTTAGCCACCGATTATTAAAGTCTCAGCTGACACCAATGCACTAGTCCACTCATCCAATATTTATAATACAATGCACACCCATGAGTAGCGAGGGAACCCTCAGATGATTTTGCCACTTCTCATGCAGTCAAGCATACTGCTCTGAAATGGTATAGCGTTTCTTTCATCGGGTATCCCTGCAGTGAGTTCGGAAGACTTTTTTCTTTTTTTTCTATATTATTGCTTCCCGACACCACTGTGCTACAATTTTTCAATCTTTTTAAACCAAATGTGCAAAGTAATGGACTAAATACTTTAAACTTTCAATCTTTTAAAACAAATGTGCAAGGTGAAAAGCTGAGTACTTATCCAGTCTCGTGGGAAATCATCCACTTTATCACAGTTATCACAAAGCATCAAAATCTGATTCTTTTGTGCCCGCATTCTAGTGTCTAACTTCTTTAGCCACTGCTTCCAAATTTCCCCAGTCATCCATGAATTTGCGTTAGCCTCGTATGACACAGGAAGTCGCTTAACTTTCTTGAAGCAACGGGGCTGTTTGCTCTTTCCAATGACGAGGGGTTCCAACTTCTCACTCCCATCCATATTTCAGCAAAGGAGGATTGTCAGTCGGTCCTTCGATATTTTACCTCCAGTAGTTTCGGCATGTTTGAATGCAAGTGTTCCATCAGGAATAGCTCGCCAGTAGAGACCATTTTCGTCAACATTGAAAATGTCATGAGGTGCAAACTCGTTCAAGATGGTAGGAAGAACTGAAACAACCCAATTTTCAGCACCAAAGTCATCAGCGTCTTGTTTCTCACCATGCTGTTTCTTGAATTTTATGCTATTCCTCTCCTTCCATCTTTCCAACCATCCAACAGTGGCTTTGAATTCAGTCAGTCCAAGACTTTCTGCTACCTGGTTAGCTTTCTCCATAAGCAGTGGACCACTGACAGGAAACTGTCTGCTCCTGACTCAAGAAAACCACCGAAGAAGAGCATCTTCTACCTCCTCAGCTTTTCCCGCCCATTTTCGTTTCCATTGTGGATTTGTATTGGTCTTTCTGCTTCAAGACACGTGAAATTTGACTGGGATTGACACCATATTCTTTAGCAATAGATGCTTGACTTTGTTTGTTTTCTAATTTTTTAAGAACTTTTATTCGTTCAGCCAGTGTTAGTCTTACAGTTCCTCCACGATGACGACCCCGGTGTAAACCCTAACAACATTCTTTTGCTTATTCTGCCTGTGGCAGTTAAAGAGGCAGTAAATTTGAAATCTTGTTGGTTGTCACGCGCCAATCGGCTTCCATATTCTATGCGCGCACTTATGCAGAGTCTTTCCTGCAGATGAGCAGTCTTGAACCATACATATAAGCGAATCTTGCACTTATCAGTGGTACGCTAAACCGAAGTTTGTCCCCATAGAAATTGATGGTGCCAAAAACGGGAGCGAAGTACGGCATGCAGTTAAACAGAGCATGCTGTTATCCGACGTGCACTTAAATGGAGTGCACTGTATTTTTAAAGCTGTTTTAGTGATATTCAATTGTTATTTCTCCCCTTTACCTCTCTCAACCTTCTTCCCCCGAGCCTACCTTTAATTTGTTTCAAAACTTGCCGGTGACAGCAGCAGTTCACGGGCGCTGCCCTGCAGCCAGCCGACATCTTCTCTCTCTGCAGTGCGGCCCATCCCAGCAGAAAAAGGAAGTTACCTCAGAGAGGGTGGGCCACCGCAGTAGGGAGAGAATGTGCCCTTTTTTCTTTTAATAGGCACAATCGCGTCTTTTATTTTATTTATTTATTTATTTATTTTATTTGCTGCTTTTGTATCCCACATTTTCCCACCTATTTGCAGGCTCAATGTGGCTTACAATGTTCCTTCATGGCAATTGCCATTCCAGAGTAAAAGGTATAATTGTCATTTCATAGTGTGCATGAATGACATGGTAAGTTATATGGATGTCATGATAGATCGATATTTCAGAATGGAAGATGCAATTGGTATTACATTAAGAACATTGAGGCATAGTAGATTATACAGACGGATAGTCGAACGTTTTTCAGAGTAAAGATGTAGTTGGTCTTATGTAAAGAGATAAGCAATAAGGCATAGGGAGGAAACATTCAGAATTTCAAGTAGGTGATGGTGAATTTCAGTTCCTATTATGGGTCCTTGTGGTATGCCTTGTTGAAGAGGTAGGTCTTCAGTGATTTATGAAGGTTGATTAGGTTGTGAATTATTTTCATGTCTTTTGATAATGCATTCCACAATTGTGTACTCATATAGGCGAAGCTGGATGCATGTGTTAGTTTGTATTTTATTCCCTTACAGTTGGGGAAGTGGAGATTTAGAAATGTACTTGCTGATCTTTTAGCATTTCTGGGTGGCAAGTCAATTAGGTCTGTCATGTAGGCCAGAGCATCTCCGTGGATGATTTTATGAGTCAGAGTGCAGACCTTGAATGCGATACGTTCTTTCAGAGGAAGCCTGTGTAGATTTTCTCTTAGGGGTTTGGCACTTTCGTATTTTGTTTTGCCTAATATGAGTCTGGCAGCTGTGTTTTGGGCCGTTTGAAGTTTCTTGATGAGTTGCTCTTTACAGCCTACATAAAGTGCGTTGCAGTAGTCAAGATGAATAGCCAAAGCCATTTTTCCTTCCATGTTATCGAAGACACCCAGCGGCTTCAAACGTTGTACTCGGTGTAACTGGACCATCTCAGGTACCAATACCCACGCCTGGTGTATCCAGTGCTTTGGGCCCGACCATAGTCCAGCTGCTTGTAGTCTGTGTCTTCGTATGAAAAAACGGACCCAAGCGTCTCGAGAAGCCCAATGAGAAAAGCTTTTTGGGGCTCAGTCCGGTCCTTCGACATCGGTACCCAGGTCGGCGGCGGCAGCGTCGACATCGAAAGGAGCATCGACGTCGGGAGCAGAGGTAATGGCTACTAAGAGACCAACTCACGCTGGTCCACCTGCCTTGAGGCCTCCTGTTATGCAGGCTCCCCAGGACCTTCTTCGGACCCAGACCCAAGGAGACTTGGGGATTTCACATCCTCATTGGTACTGAGGAGCCTCGATGGCGGCCGTCAAGCGAAGGCGAAGAAGCACCGTCATCGTTCTCCTTCAATGCATGGTACCGGGAGCTCCGGGGCGTTGAGAGAGTCAGCACCTGAGAAGCGTTGGCGCCGAGAGGATTGCTTCCCCTCGATACAGGAGGTGCCGATGCATCGGTCTCCTAGCTGCCTGATGCCTGCTTCCGAGGCTCCACAGATTCTGACACCGCCTGTTCCACTGACCCTGCAGGCTTCTCTGATGGCGGCTCTCGACGAGCGCATCCAGACCTTGTTTCCAGAACTTCTAGAGGGACTGCTACGTCAGTCAGCTTCGGTGTCGGGGGTGCTTGCGCCTTCTGTACCATCTGCTGCAGTGGTGTCTGGCCCTTCTCCTGCGTTGAGGTCTCCAACTGCGGTGCCGCCTGCCACCCAGGTCGACTCCCCTTCAGCGTTGGTGGAGGGAGCTTCGCCGCAGTCGGATCGGGCGTCGGCCTCTCAACATCGCCATAGAGGACGTCGAGGCAGGTTCAGTGTCGAAGTACCTTGACACAGGCTTTATCCGACACTGAGCAAGAGCGTTTGTGGGAGTCAGAAGAAGATCTCAGGTACTTTTCTTCTGATGAGTCCTTTGGGATTCCCTCTGATCCTTCCCCTCCGCCAGAGAGGAGACTATCTCCACCGGAGAGTCTGTCTTTTTCCTCTTTTGTCTGGGAAATGGCCACGGCTATTCCCTTCCCTATGGAGGATGAGGATGAGCCCAGGACTGAGATGCTCGAGGTCCTGGATTATTAGTCTCCACCTAAAGAGGCTGTGACAGTTCCTCTGCATGCTTGACCTCGTGGACCTACCACCCAGAAATGCTAAAAGATCTTCTTGCACCTTTCTTAACCTACAGTTCCCCAGCTGTAAAGGATTAAAATACAAACTAACAAACGCGACCAGCTTTTCCTACATGAGTACGCAGTTATGGAATGCACTTCCAACTCACCTGAAAATGATCAACGAATTAACTAACTTCCGCAAATCTCTGAAAACGTATCTCTTTAACAAGGCCAACCACGAGAACCCATAACTAACTATAACACAACACCTATCCACCTTTATTCAGAATATATCTTTCTATAACTGCTTGACCAGATCCTCTTGCCTTCCTTGACTTCTTTGTAACACCAATTGTATTCTTCACCCTGGTATGGCGATGCCATAAACGGTCTTTGTAAGCCACATTGAGCCTGCAAATAGGTGGGAAAATGTGGGATACAAGTGCAATAAATAAATAATAAATAAATAAATAAGGTACTGAAGGAAGTCCTTATGTGAAACTGGTCGGCCCCTCTGTCTGGCCCTGTGGTCCCGAAGAAAGCTGAATCCCAGTATCGGATCCACGGTGAACCTGGATTGATGCGGTCTCAGTTACCGCACAATTCCATGATGGTGGACTCCGCCCTCAAGAGAGCCAGGAGTACTAGAGACTACGCTTCGGCGCCCCCAGGCAGAGAAGCTAGAACTCTTGATTCTTTTGGGAGGAAGATGTATCAGGCCGTTATGCTCGCTGCCAAGATTCAATCATACCAGCTCTTCACGAGCGTGCACTTGCGGGACTCAATACGGCAACTGTCAAGTTTGGTTGATGCACTCCCTACGGAGCTGGCCGAGCCTTTTCGCCAGGTGGTCAGGCAGCAGAAGGCGTGTCGAAAGTTCCTGGCCAGGGGTACATTTGACACTTTTGATGTAGCTTCCAGGATCGCTGCTCAGTTTATAGTGATGCGCAGATTCTCATGGCTGCGTGTCTCTGACCTGGATCATTTGGTCCAGCAGCGAATGGCGGATGTTCCTTGCAGGGGGGACAACCTTTTTGGTGAAAAAGTAGAGGATCTTGTTGATCAGTTCAAGAAGCATAATGATGCTATGGATTCTCTCTCCCACCAGGCGCCTTCTGCTACTGTCTCCTCATCTAGGAGGTATTTTGAGGGGAAGAGGAGTGCTCCCTATTCCTATCCTAAGCGTAGGTACACTCCTGCTTCTCGGCAGCCTGCCCAGGCTCAGCCCCAGCAAGCTCGTTCTCGTCAACAGCGTGCATCTAAGGCCCATACTGCTCCCCAGCAAAAGCAAGAGACGGGCTTTTGACTGGCTCCAGTTACTACTACTACTACTACTACTTAACATTTCTAAAGCGCTACTAGGGTTACGCAGCGCTGTACAATTTAACATAGAAGGACAATCCCTGCTCAAAGAGCTTACAATCTAAAAGACGCGTGAGCAGACAGACCGATAGGGGCAGTCTGGAGTTCCTGAAAGGTAAGAGTTAGGTGCCGAATGCAGCATTGAAGAGGTGGGCTTTAAGCAAAGACTTGAAGATGGGCAATGAGGGGGCTTGGCGTAAGGACTCGGGGAGGTTGTTCCAAGCATAGGGTGAGGCGAGGCAGAATGAGCGGAGCCTGGAGTTGGCGGTGGTAGAGAAGGGTAATGAGAGGAGGGATTTGTCCTGTGAACGGAGGTTTCGGGCTGGGACGTAAGGGGAGATGAGGGTAGAGAGGTAGTGAGGGGCAGCAGACTGAGTGCATTTGTAAGTAACTGAATGCGGTATCTGATTGGAAGCCAGTGAAGTGACCTGAGGAGAGGGGTGATATGAGTATATCGGTTCTGGCGGAATATAAGATGTGCAGCAGAGTTCTGAACAGATTGAAGAGGGGATAGGTGGCTAAGTGGGAGGCCGGTGAGGAGTAAGTTGCAGTAGTCAAGACGAGAGGTAATGAGAGCATGGACGAGAGTTTGGGTGGTGTGTTCAGAGAGGAAAGGGCGAATTTTGCTGATATTAAAGAGGAAGAAGCGACAGGTCTTGGCTGTCTGCTGGATATGGGCAGAGAAGGAGAGGGAGGAGTCAAAGATGACTCCAAGGTGGCGGGCAGATGAGACGGGGAGGATGAGGGTGTTATCAACTGAGATAGAAAGTGGAGGAAGAGGAGAAGTGGGTTTTGGTGCAAAGACGATGAGCTCGGTCTTGGCCATGTTCAGTTTCAGGTGGCGGCTGGACATCCAAGCAGCAATGTCAGATAAGCAGGCTGATACCTTAGCCTGGGTCTCAGCGGTGATGTCTGGTGTGGAGAGACACAACTGGGTGTCATCAGCATAGAGATGATACTGGAAACCGTGAGATGAGATCAGGGAGCCCAGGGAAGAGGTGTAGATTGAGAAGAGAAGGGGTCCAAGGACAGATCCCTGGGGAACACCAATAGATAGCGGGATGGGGGTGGAGGAGGATCCATGAGAGTGAACTCTGAAGGTGCGGTGGGAGAGATAGGAGGAGAACCAGGAGAGGACAGAGCCCTAGAACCCAAATGAGGACAGTGTGGCAAGAAGTAAATCATGATTGACAATGTCAAAAGCGGCGGATAGATCGAGGAGGATGAGGATGGAGTAGTGGCCTCTGGATTTGGTAAGGAATAGGTCATTACAGACTTTAGAGAGTGCTGTTTCTGTCGAGTGTAGAGGGCGAAAACCGGATTGAAGTGGATCGAGGATGGCATGAGAGGAGAGGAAGTCGAGGCACGGCTGTGAACGGCGCGCTCAAGTATTTTGGAGAGGAAGGGTAGGAGGGAGATGGGGCGGTAGTTGGAAGGACAGGTGGGGTCAAGTGATGGTTTTTTTAGGAGAGGTGTGACTACGGCGTGCTTGAAGGTGTCAGGGTCAGTTGCAGTGGAGAGAGAGAGGTTGAGGATATGACACATGGAGGGGTGACAGTATGAGAGATGATGTTAAGTAAGTTGGTGGGGATGGGATCAGAAGAGCAGGTGGTGCATTTCGAGGAGGAAAGAAGGTGAGTGGTTTCCTCCTCGGTGATGTCAGGAAAGGAGGAGAAGGAGGCCTGGGTTGATTGGTTGAGGGAGAGGGTTGAAGGGTGAGGAGGAGGAGATGGCTTGGTAGTGAACTCAAGGTTGATCTTTTGCACCTTGTCGCGGGGGTGGGTGGGAGCGGTGGGCACTTTAAGGAGGGAGTTAAGGGTGGCGAAGAGACGACGGGGGTTGGAGCTGAGAGAATTGGTCAATTGGGTGTAATAATCCTGTTTGGCAAGGAATAGAGAGGATTGGAAGGAGGATAGCATGAATTTGTAGTGAAGGAAATCTGAGTGGGTGCGGGATTTCCTCCAGAGGCGTTCAGCAGATCGGGCACAGGAGCGAAGGTAACGGATGCAAGGGGTCAGCCATGGCTGGGGAATAGTACGCTTAGTGGGACGGGAGGTGGATGGTGCGAGGGTGTCTAGAGCAGAGGAGAGAGTGGCATTGTAGGCGGAGACAGCCTTGTCGACAGACTCGGAGGACATGATGGAGGGGAGGAGATTAGAAATACTAGAGGATAGGGTAGGAGGGTCAATAGCCTGGAGATTCCTGGAGGTAATGGTTAAAGTTGGATGGGGCTGAGGGGAGGGGTGAAGAAGTGTGAAGGTGATCAGGTGATGATCGGACAGAGGAAGAGCTGACGCGTGGAAATTGGAGGGAGAGCCGGAAGAGGAGAGGTCAAGACAATGGCCGTCTCGGTGAGTAGGGGTAGTGGAGCATAGCTGGAGGTTGAAGGAGGATGTTAGAGTGAGGAATCGAGAAGCGTGAGGGTCGGATTGGTCATCAACGTGTATGTTAAAGTCTCCGAGAATGAGGGACGGAGATGAGGGTTCGAGAAAAACGGAAAGCCAGGCATCAAAGTCGGTAAGGAAGGAAGAGAGGGATTTATTAGGGGGGCGGTAAATGACTGCCACTCTGAGTGGCAATGGATAGAATAGCCGGATGGAGTGTGCTTCAAAGGATGAGAAGCTGTGAGACTGTGGTAGGAGGAGGGGTTGGAAACTACAGGAGGGCGAGAGTAGAAGCCCGACACCTCCACCACGACCAGCTGGGCGGGGAGTGTGGGAGAAGAGATAACCTCCATGGCAAAGGGCCGCGACTGAGGCAGAGTCATCAGGGGAGAGCCAGGTTTCAGTTAGGGCGAGCAGTTGAAGGGAACGAGAGATGAAGAGATCGTGGTTGAAGGGCAGTTCGTTGCAGACCGAGTGGGCATTCCACAGGGCACATGAGAAAGGGGAGGGAAGAGGGGGGAAGGAGGGGAATAGGGACGAGATTGGAGACCTCACGGAATCGTTTGCATGGATAGGGGGAGGAAGGTGAGGGGGACCTGGGTTAGGATTAATGTCTCCCGCGGATAGCAAGAGGAGGAGCAAGAGAGTGCGGAGGAAGGTGGGGGAGGTCGGGCGACGAAGACGGGATGCACGTAGGAGGAATGGTGATGGGTTAATGGCAGGAAGGAGGTGTTGAAGGTTAAGAGCTAGGAAGGAGGAGGGGGACAAGAGAGATGGTGAGGTGGTGAGGGATGGGGGTGAATAGGGTATTGCTGTAGCGAGTAGGACGGGAGGGGGCATGGGGGGGCAATGATTTCCAGCGGTAGACAGCGGTAGGGGGAGGGGAAAAAGATTAGGAAGGGACAGGGCAAGGAAGAGAATGTGGACAGGGGCCATAAGTAGTGATTGAGGGGTGACAGGTGTATGTGTAGTGACAGGGGGTAGGCGGGCTGGAACAAGCTGGTGCAGATGGACAGAAACGAGTAGGGGGAATTGATGGAATTGATGGACTGGAGAGCAGGTAAGTCAGTGGCTGACAAGTTAGCCGGCAAGTAAGTCTATGGCTGATAAGCTTTTTAACAAGCAATTGATGGAATTGATGGACTGGAGAGCAGGTGAGTCAGTGGCTGACAAGTTAGCAGGCAAGTAAGTCAATGGCTGACAAGCTATTTAACAAGCAATTGATGGAATTGATGGAATTGATGGACTGGAGAGCAGGTAAGTCAATGGCTGACAAGTTAGCAGGTAAGTAAGTCAATGGCTGACAAGCTAGCAGGCGGGCTGGAACAGCTGGTGCAGATGGACAGGAACGAGCAAGGAGAAGCTGGATCCGATGGACTGCGGCAGGCTGGAGCAGGTAGCTGATCAGGCGGGCTGGAACAAGCTGGTGCAGATGGACTGGAACGAGCAGGGAGGAGCTGGGAGAAGCTGGATCCGACGGACTGCGGCAAGCTGGGGCAGGTAGCTGATCAGGCGGTGTGGAGCATGCTGGTGCAGATGGACTGGAACGATCGGGGAGAAGGTGGGAGAGGCTGGATTCGATGGACTGCGGCAAGCTGGAGCAGGTAGCTGGTAGCAGGCAGGGAGAGGCTGAACGAGCTGGATCAGGCGGGCTGGAACAAGCCGGAGCAGATGATTGGGACAGGCAGGGATAAGCTGGATCCGACGGACTGGGACAAGCTGGAGCAGGTAACTGGATATGACGGACTGAGACAAGCTGGAGCTGAAACACGCTGGAACAAGCTGGATCAGGTGGGCTGGAACAGAGGAGAGCTGAGTGGCAGGCTGGAGCAGGTAGCTGGAACAAGCTGGATCCGACGGACTGGGACAAGCCAGAGCAGGTAGCTGGAACAAGCTGGAACCGACGGACTGGGACAAGCCAGAGCAGGTAGCTGGAACAAGCTGGAACAAGCAGGGAGAGGCTGGATTAGGTGGACAGGAACAAGCTGGATCAGGCAGGCTGGCACTGCTGAAGCAGAAGGACTGGAGCAAACAGGGGGAAGCTGAGCAGGCGGGTTAGAATAAGCTGGATCAGGTGGGCTGGAAGAAGCTGGAGTGGATGGACTGGGACGAGCTGGATGAGCTGGGTCAGGCAGGCTGGAACAGGCTGGAGCAGATGGCTGGAACAAACAGGGAGAAGCTGGATCCGACAGACTGCGGCTGGAACAAGCAGGGAGAAGCTGGATCCGACGGACTGCAGTAGCTGGAACAAGCAGGGAGAGGCAGGAGCAGGTAGCTGGAACAAACAGGGAGAAACTGGATCCGACGGACTGCGGCTGGGCGAGCTGGGCGGCAGGACTGGAGCGAGCTGGAGCTGGCTGGATCAGGTGGACTGGAACAAGATGGGCAGAGGAGAGCTGGGCAGCAGGGCTGAAACACGCTGGAACAAGCTGGATCAGGTGGGCTGGAACAGAGGAGAGCTGAGTGACAGGACCGGAACACGCAGGAAAAGACGGACTGGAGCGATCTGGAGCAGGGTTTGCTGATGAAGAGCCTTTCTGAATGGCCAGAACTTAAGCAAACCAGTGAAGGCATCAACCAAGCCACTGGAATCCAGACGATTTGTGGCAGAAAACTTCAATCCCTTTGTCTTGGCAGTCAAAGGAGATCCGTTCCACCTTGTTAGTTCGCTGTCTGTACCTGGACGAGTGGTGCTGGCCGGCGATGGAGTCCCCTGTGATAAGTAAGAGGCCGACCTATCCTGGGCAGGCCCCTAGATGGCGCTGTTCCCCTAAAAATGTCCAGGATGTCCGGGGTAGGTCACTAGAGGGCGCTAGGAGAATAGGTGGAGGTCGCTAGGGCCGGGGAGAGCCCTGGGAGGTCCACAGGTGTAGGAGGTTATGGGCTGGGTCCTGTGTAGCTAGTTAACCACTTTATATCCCACCTGAGGGTGAAAGAAAAAGAAGACAGCTGGTAACTGAAGAAAGAGGATCCCGCTGGAAAGAACTGGCTAAACCCTATGGACTTGTGGTGGACTGTGTGCTCAAGGAAGAAAAACAGGCTGAGGTAAGAAGTCCCTAAAGCATTAGTGTTGGACTGTGTAGCCTCAGTACTTAGAGGAACTGTGTGTTCAAAGAAAGGACTGGGTGTCCAAGGAAGGAAGGACTGGGTGTCCAAAGAAGAGGTAGGGCTGTGTGTCCCAGTACTGAGAAGCAGGTTGCAAAGCCTGGGGTTAGAAGTCCCCAAAGTATTGAGGTTAATGCTGAGCCCAGGAATCTGTGTGGGGAGGCTCAGTGTGAAGATATGTAAATGTATAATGTATTTAAGCTAGAAGAACTGTGCCCAGGGGCTGGAATAAAGAATTGCCTGAATATGCTGTTGGTAAGACCTGTTTAATTTTGCCTCTGGAGAACCAGGTCACCCTGAGTGTGAAAGGATAACATGCTAATCTGCATACTGAGAACCAGCTCACCCTGAGTGAGAAAGGGGCCCAGGAGCTTGAGGTTGGATTGCTCAGGATGCTAGAAAGAGACGGTTTGGAGTCCTGTTCAGAGGCCACAGGCCAGTGAGGCCTGCTGGAGAGTGGGAGAGAAGCGTCATCTTCACACCCCTGGTTGGGTGCTTCAGGCGCCTCCACGCGGGTAGATTGCGTCCGCGTGGTCGGGTTGATGGGTCAGGGGTGCCAAGCCAAGGCAGGCCTCACGAGCCGTCTGTAGGCGATCCGCGTCCAGTGTCGGAGGCCGCTGGCGGGCTCACTCTTTTCTCCGCTGTGACTCAACTCCCGGGCAATTCCTGCCAGGGGGGGGGGCGCGACGGCGGCGCGAGGGTTCCTGGGATCGGCAAGGCTGAGGCCAGGGCATCCACTCGAAAGGATCCCTCCTGGGTTGTTCTGCCGGGGAGCACGCAGTCGGACCGTGAGTTTCCAGAGTCAGTGAGAAGATTATGTGTCCGGGGCTTACACTACAACCGTGAGCGCCGGAAAACCGATCTTCCGACCGACCAATTCAGCGGAGCTCCTCGCAGTGCTTCCTATCAGTCTGCCATCTTCTACGTGTGAATAGCCTCAATAAAAGTGTCTGTACCGGAAGACTTGCCGTTTGGAGGGAGGTTGATATTTTTTCACCAAAGGTGGCCTCTTATAATCTCCGACCGGTGGGTTCTTGAAATAGTCCGGTTAGGATACACCCTCAATCTGGAATCTAAACCTCCCAATTGCACACCAGGAGCTCATTCATACAGTTCCCAGCACAAACAGGTACTTGCAGAGGAACTCGATACTTCCAGCTCACAGGAAGTATCTTCGATTTCAGCTGGGAACTCAGCACTTTCAGTACCGTGTATTGCCTTTTGGTCTGGCGTCTGCACCCAGAGTGTTTACAAAGTGTCTGGCAGTAGTAACAGCATCGCTATGCAGACTGGGAGTGCATGTGTTCCCTTATCTCGATAATTGGCTGGTGAAGGGCACCTCGGAGGCAGGCGCTCTACAGTCCATGTGAATGACTATTCAGGTGCTAGAGCTACTGGGTTTCGTGATCAATTATTCCAAGTCCCATCTCACCCCAGTACAGAAGTTGGAATTCATTGGGGCTCTGTTGGGCACAAAGACAGCTCAAGCTTATTTTCCCGATGCAAGGACAGACAACCTCCTGTCCCTGGTGTCCAGGTTCGAGCGTGTCAACAGATCACGGCTCGGCAGATGTTGAGACTTCTGGGGCACATGGCCTCCACAGTTTCATGTAACTCCCATGGCACGTCTACATATGAGATCAGCTCAATGGACCCTAGCTTCCCAGTGGTATCAAGCTGCTGGGGATCTAGAGGATGTAATCTAACTGCCCACCGACTTTCAGAATTCCCTTCAGTGGTGAATGATTTGATCCAATTTGACCTTGGGAGGTCTATTCCAAATTCCTCAGCCACAAAAAGTGCTGACAACGGTTGCATCCCTCCTGGGGTGGGGAGCACATGTAGGTGGGCTTCACACTCAAGGATCTTGGTCCTTTCAGGAAAAAGGTCTTCAGATCAACCTTCTGGAACTGCGAGAGATCTGGAACGGCCTAAAAGCTTTCAGAGATCAGCTGTCCAACCAAATCATTTTAATTCAGACAGACAATCAGGTTGCTATGTATTACACCAACAAGGAGGGGGGCACCGGATCTCGCCCTCTGTGTCAGGAAGCCGTCCAGATGTGGCTTTGGGCGCACCGTCGCGGCATGTTTCTGCAAGCCACTTATCTGGTAGGCATAAACAACAGTCTGGCCGACAGACTGAGCAGGATAATGCAATCTCACAAGTGGTCACTCAACATGGGAGTAGCCCACAAGATCTTCCGAGCATGAGGCACCCCCTCGGTAGATGTTTTTGCCACTCAGATCAATCACAAAATCTCTCAGTTCTGTTCCAGGCTTCAGGCCCACAACAGACTAGCATCAGATGCTTTTCTCTTACATTGGGGAACAGGCCTTCTGTATGCGTATCCTCCCATACCTGTAGTAGGGAAGAGTTTGCTGAAACTCAAGCAAGACTGCGGAACCATGATTCTGATTGCGCCCTTTTGGCCGCGTCAGATTTGGTTCCCTCTTCTTCTGGAGTTGTCCTCTGAAAAACTGTGGAGATTGGACTGTTTTCCGACCCTCGTCACCCAGAACAAGGGGTCACTTCTACATCCCAACCTCCAGTCTCAGGCTCTCACGGCCTGGATGTTGAGAGCTTCGAAATTGCCTCCTTAGGTGTTTCAGAGGGTGTCTCCCGAGTCTTGCTTGCTTCCAGGAAAGATTACACAAAAAAGTGTTACTCTTTCAAATGGAGGAGGTTTGCCGTCTGGTGTGATAGCAAGGCCCTAGATCCTTTTTCTTGTCCTACACGGACCCTGCTTGAATACCTTCTACACTTGTCAGAGTCTGGTCTCAAGACCAACTCCGTAAGCATGCACCAACTGCTGATTACCCCCGGGTAAGTGCCCTATGGTAGAAAATACCCTGTGTTTTGAGCGTGCGCCACAAATGGAATTACCACCCAGGGCACTCGGTAGCCAGGCAGCAGTGCCATTTTGACGCACGTAGGCACCTATGCACCTTAGTAAAAGGGCACCTTGGTTTCCTTATTAGATCAGGCTAGCTGTACTGGGGGCCCTGAGACTTTGTGCTGGGTGATAAAATAAGTTATCCTTCTGCCTTAAGACATTCCTAAACCACAGGGGATGTGCCATCCGCATGCACTCACACAGGTAAGCAACTTTGTAGGTTCTGTTGCCTGCTGGCGATCGGTGTATGATTTTGATGCACGCCGAGGCCCCCTTTTACCGCAGCGGGTAAAGGGCAGGTCTTAGCTTTTTTCAAGAAATGGACTTTCGGCAGGTGAAGCACTTGCTGTGTGGCCATTTTGGGCTACACTGGCGCTACAAAGATTGAAATATTTGTGCAGCATCGGAAATGGTGTGCACTGGGGGAGGGAACTACTGCTGGGCTGCTGCGGTAGCCCAGCGGTACTTCCCTTTTAGCGATGGGCTTACCACCGCTCCGTAAAAGGGCCCCCAAATCTCTGAGGTTTACACTGAGAAAGGCTAGGCTTGAAGGTTCTCCTTTACAAAGGAAAGGGGATGGAACTTATACTGCTTTTCTGTGGTTACAATCAAAGCGGTTTACATACTATGTACAGGTTCAGGTACTTAGCTTGTACACGGAGCAATGGAAGATAAGTGACTTGCCCAGAGTCACAAGAATTTGTAATAGGAATCAAACCCTGTTCCCTTGGTTCTCAGGCTGCTGCACTAACCGTTAGGCTACTCCTAATGGTCAGAGGTAGGAGATATGAAATCTAAAACTGCCTACACCAGAACCTCTCACTGGTTATATTCCCTATATTTGTATGATTCACATGAAAGACTGCACTGCATAGTGTGTAATCTTGTCCCTGAGGAGGGGAAAACACTTCAGCCCTAGAGGCTGGAATAAGAGAGACAATCAGACTTAGATATAGGCGCAACAAGTAAAACTCTTTATGGTATCTCACCAAGCCAATACAAAATAATTGTTCTCTCTGGAGCAGGTTGTCACACAGAAAAGCCAGATGCAAAGACTGAATAACAAAAACTGCTCAGCCCATGTCTCTTAGTTATCACATATATACTGTTGTAAGTTTCATTTCTCCTAAATCATGTGATTTCTCCTAAACTAACTTGTGATCATATATGGAGTTTCCTGTTATATTCTGTTATTTTTTACATGTATACATATATGGCAATTTCCTACATTGTATCATTATCTCCTCTTGTGTGCGCATGCCACTTTGTGGCAATTGGCTAATCCCTTATCAGTAAAGCGTGCTCACAGCGTGCAAATAACCATGTAGCAGGCAAGTAGATATTATAAATCACCTGGTGTCCTTCTTCTCTGAACACATATTTCCGTTGGAACATCTTGGGGTCAGCTAGGTTCTTGGTCTCTCAACACCACCAAGGTTATATCCAATTATATCTGCCACATATGGACTGCATAGCCTCAGTTCCTTCCCAATGTCACCTTGACATGTAACATGTACTCCCCATTTCCTGAGAAAGCACTGTAGGTTACATGCAGCTGCAGGAAGAGACTAAAAATATGCTGAGAACAGCAAGGCTAGGAAACCTGAGGGCGAACAGAGCCATATTACAGGTCTAGTATAGGAAGGAATATACAATAGCAACATGTGGAACTCCAATCTCCTGATAGATCTCATCTTGCACAATTGTATCAGCCTATTTTTTTCAGGATAAGTACTGAGTTGTTTTATTATCTTGGCTTTGGACAAACTTGTAGTATGCAATGATTGAAAAGTAGTTGCTCACTCATTGCAATAACTTTATACACTGGGATTTTCTGAGTACACAAATAATACTATTTTTATATTGAGGTTATTATTTTAAGTAAATTTACTGCAACCAATTACATATTTTCTAGTCTCTTACCAAGGATGAAAATCTCCAGACCCAAGTTAAAATACTCCTTTCTGCTCACATTCACCTGATCTCTTTTCAGTCTGGAGAGGTTATTCTGGGGGTGCTCAGGGGTCAGGGGTGGAATGTCTGCCACTTTGCAGTACACAAACATGAAGCTATCTGAAATAAGATTTGCTTGACATGTCTCTTAATTTCTGACTTCCTTTTTGTGTGATAAAATCCGATCAAGTTCCTCTTTCTCAAAGAAGTGAGGTGAGATTGTGTTTAGCAATAGAATGTGTCAGAGATGGCTGATGTTACTTATAACAATCTGAAATTCCTGTCCTATTCTAAGAAACCCAAATGCCCTGACCCTCAGCAGGCAGGTAAAGGAGTCTCCCTCTCCCTTCCCCTTCAATTCATGGAGACACTGATTTCAGTTATTTCAATAGTATCTGCAGCTAACACTGCTCTCCTAGGTCTTATTGCAGGCTCTAAACAGAAGGAAGAGGATGAAGAGATCACATATAAAAACATACAGGAACCATGGAAATCTGAATTAAATGCAACCCCTGAACCATCTAGGACTAAGAAAGAAGGTAAGGCTCTTCATTTAATCTCATAGAGATATCTGATAGGAGGTAGTATCTGTGATTTTTTTTAAACAGCAAACAATGCTTCTTCAAAGTGAATTTCCTATACAGACTTCCCTGGGATATTCGCAGTGTGCACTGGTCTGCCTTCCACTCACTGTGCTGCACTCCCTTACTGCAGGTAACTAGTTACAGTCAATAGCTGATCATTACCAGTCCAAGCATTGTAGGGGGTCTCCCTGCCTGGTGCCCCTTTCATACAAATATTCAGTGCCTCTTCACCCCTCCAACTGCAGCTGTATGTGTTCTGTACCTTGTGATAATGCATGAAGTAGGAATCATTCTTGTAGAGCAGGAACATTATTACAGACGTTTATAGGGATTAGGGACAGATACATTGAGCTCCACCTCATTATGGACACCTATTGTCAAAAGTTTAGCAATGTGCACTCACTAACCCAACCTAAAGTATTTTCAGTATTTTAACCTCATACTCCTCCTTTCGGTGATCACTTACAAGACTTCACACATGAAGAAAACAGTTACTTTTTTCCCTGTGGATTATGTGACCTCAAGATCTACTCCTGCATATTATCTGTCTTTCTTCCTTTTCACACAATAATTGATGGCAGATTGTGTTTGGGAAGGAGTAGAAAGGGAGCTGAAGGCTAGTCTAGAATAATAAAATTAATTTAAAGAAAACCATTCAAGCAGCTGGGTAAAGATGATATTTTAATCAAGTTAAGATATGCATGAAGTGGCAGTGCTTAAGACTACTGCCAAGGACAGTGAAGCTTACTATACTGTCTAAACTAACTTGCAATTCTAAGCGGTTTACAATCTAAAAGGAAAATGCCACAGGAGGAAAGAAACTACAATAACTGATAGGAAAGAACAACACACACATCCAAGAAATGATTAAGAGAAGCAGAAACGAGAGAGAAAGACTAGTGGGGACATGAGGGAGGCAAGGAAAAGCAATGAACCCTGCTGTCATGTTTCTCTGAAATCTTATGTAGGGTTGAAAGCTTGATAGAAAAGCCATGTTTTTACAGCAAAGTTAAAGTAAAAGATAATTCCACACAGATGTTCAGGGGAAAGAAATTCCATATGAAGATGGCGGTGAAGAAAAAAGCATGATGTCTGGTAGATTCCAGCTGAGCAGATTTGGGGTTATGAAGAGCGAGACAATGATCATTGATAGAACGAAGAAGACGGAAAGGAGAATATGGAATGGTAAGGGTTGCCAGATAGTCCACCAATCCTATAGATCTTAAAAGTGAGAGTTAATAGTTTGAACACTGTGCTCTGTTCAATAGGTAGCCAGTGATAACTTTTGAAGTAGCAGAGATATTTGCTCAAATTTCTGAGCTTGACGTAGTAATCTAATGGCTGTATTTTGTATAGATTGGAGTTTTTTAAAGTTAGCATGAGAGCAACCCAAATACACGATAATACAATAATCTCGCCTAGTGACCAATAAAGAATAAGAGAATGAAATGTGTCAGGGTCAAAGTAGTGTCAAACCGAACACAATTGCCAAAAAAAACAAAGAAACCAGTCTTGCATAAGTTTGATATCTGAGGAGAGAAAGTGAGTTGAAAATCAAGAATTTTTCCTAGTAATGAAAAGAATCTACAAGTAAGATAGAAGCCCCCAAAAAGGAATAGTTGGAATACAAAGACCTCCAGTAAACTGGCAAGCCACTGTTTTTTGTTTATTCAGGACTAATATGTGCTCACAAGCAGGTTCTCAAAACTCTGCCACTGTTCCGAACAGGCCTGGAAAAATACCGCCGGATCAGCGTGGTGAAGGAACTCTGTAATTTATTTATTTATTTATTGCATTTGTATCCCACATTTTCCCACCTCTTTGCAGGCTCAATGTGGCTTACAATACATCATGAATAGTGGACGTATCATAGAAAATCAACATTTAGTGTTACAGAAGGATCTTGGGCTACATGATAATGATCAAGCATGATAGTAATATAACAAGCAAATGATGTAAGACAAATGAGATGCAAATTTAGGCGAGCTTATAGCATTGAGCATTAGGGAGTACAGTGGGAGGATGGTGTGCAGACACGTGCGCAAGAGCATTCTGCAACTTTAATCCCAACCCCTCTTAAATAAAATAAAAAACCTGGGTCTGGTGGACCCCTCACCCCTCCAAAAAAAAAAAAAAAACATAGCCCTGGTGGTCCACTAGACCAGACCCCTCACCCCCCAAGGACTTAAAGTCCTGGTGGTCCAGCATATTCCAGAGACCCCCCCCTATGGAAAAATAGATAAAACATCGTGGACCACTGGTATCCCTGTCCAGGACCCCTGAAGACTACTCTGGTGGCCAAGTGGTGGTCCCCCAGCCCCCTCATACCTTGAAGGAGGAGGAGAGGATTCCTACTTCCTACTCTTGTTGGGCATGTCATCAAAATGGATGTGCCCTGCCCTGCCTGGTGCATCCTGGAATACACCGGGCAGGGCATAACTACCATATAAGCGAGCTTTTCCCTTATATGATAGTTAGGTCGTTCCAAGTACATCCCAGGATGCACCAGGCAGGGCACCTTAATTTTGATGACACGCCTAGGAAAAGGAAGAGTAGGACTCCTCCTCCACCTTCAAGGTATGAGGGAATTGGGGGTAGTATTTGGGACCCCCCAGGAGTCCCATTGGACCACCAGGGTTTTATATTTTGGGGGGGGGGGGTCCACCGGACCACCAGGCCTTTAATTCTCTGGGGTGGGATCTGGGGTTCACCAGACCACCAGGGGCAGGGTAGGCTTTTTATTTTTTTTTATGCATTTTTTTAAAGCGCTCTAGTTTCAGCATCATGGGAGGGGGGTGAGGGGAATAGGAAATAGCCTTGTTTGCATTGTCTCCCGAGCTTGTTGTTTCCTGCAGTAGGGCCTTTCGAGCATTGTGCGCTGGTAAACGTAGGTCCTAGTCTGGCGCTAATGGCCTCTAGCGTCCACATTTACTTTTAAGCATTAGGACATCAGAGAGCCACTTTGAGGTTAACTCCAAACAGTCTTGAAGGGGGCCAATGGATGGGTTGAAAGGGCTTGTTGAGAAAACTAGTAGGATATCATCATGGGCATAGTTTCGGGGGGGGGGGGGGGCGAGGAAGGGTAGTGCTCCCTGAAACGAGCTGAGCTGCCACACCATCCTCCAGTCCCCTGAGCCACAGGAAACCTTAGTGAGAAAGCAGCACATACTCTGCTTTAGACCTGCCCCCAGAAACCTTTCTTTCTCTTTCAATTTCTGTTCCCACGTAGGCAGGAAGCTGTAGGAGAGAGAAGGACTTCCGGGGCAGGTCTAAAGCAGTGTGTGTGTACTGCTTTCTGCTGAGGCTGTCGGTGGCTCAGAGGATTGGAAGACTGGGAGGGAGGGCGATACAGGGCACCACTGGAAGACCCCAGTGCTGTGGTGGTGGCGGCAGCGGGTGAGGGGGGGGCTCGAATGAGATCGAGAGAGACAGGAGCGGGCCTGGGCGGGAAGGGTAAAAGAAATTAGACCACCTGGGGGGGGGGGGGTGAATAAGATAGAGAGATGGAGAAGGAGCAGAAGATGGATGGGATGAGGGGGTGTGGGGGGAGGGAGAGGGAGCATAAGATGAATGGGATGAGGGGGTGTGGGGGGAGGGAGAGGGAGCATAAGATGAATGGGACTAGGGAGTGCGGGGGAGAGAGAGGGAGCAGAAGATGGATGGAACTAGGGGAGTGGGTGGAAGGGAGAAGGAGCAGAAGATGGATATGACTAGGTGTGGGGGGAAGGACAACAGAGAAGAAGATGAGTGGGAAAGGAAGACAAGAGGAGAGAGAAGAAATGGAAAAGCCAACCTGGAAAATAATTTAGAAGACTGACACATGGAAAGTGGAAGAGAGGGAGACCAGCCCAATCAGAAAAATAAAGTGCTCAGACAACAAAGGTAGAAAAGAAAAAAATTATTTGTATTTAATATTTTTTAAAGATTGAGATGTGCCTGCTTTGTGATATGTACATTTATTTATTTATTTTTATTGTATTTTGCAGAGTACAAGAGAAAAAAAACATTTCTGGTTCTCTCTTACCAGTCTTGAGGGGAGGGGGGCGTCTCCATTTCAGTTTTTGTCTAAATAGTTTTTTGTAGTCCCCTATTTATCTCTCTCTCTCTCTCTCTTTATTTATATATATATCTTCTAATCTAATATAATAAAATGCACCGTGAACGTTCTGAAGACAACGTTCTGAAGCAACTCAAACACTCCCTGGCTGTAGGGTTCGTGGATTCGTGGTGTGAAGCCAGCCAGGCTGCCAGCCGTCTCTGCCCCGCCCTCGCGTCAAACGTCATGACGTAGAGGGCAAACGTCATGACGTCGAGGGCAGAAAAAAAAAAACCCAGCGTCAGGGAAGGAGGCGGCGCTCCCGACGTCTCTAGCCTTCCCTTCGCTGTGTTCCGTCTACTTCTGACGTCATCCTTGACGTCAGAAGAAGGCGGAACGCAGCGAAGGGAAGGCTAGACGTCGGGAGCGCCGCCTCCTTCCCTGACGCTGCGCTGCCAGAACCGCCATCGAGGTAAATTTAAAAAGAAAAAAAAAAAAGGGATGTTGGGGGGAGAGAAGAGGGTGGGCAGTAAAGTTGAACAATGGGAGCGGGAGGGCAGGGGAGAAACGACAGCATGGATGCGAAGGGGGGGCGCATGGATGCGAAGGGGGGGGGGGAGAAGAGGGCGGCCCAGGCTGGGACATGGGAGAGAGAGGAGCATGGATGCGAGGGGGGGTCATGGAAGGGAGAGAGGGAAATTGCTGGAAAAGGATGAATGGAGGGGGCAGGGGACAGAGGAGCATGGATGGGCATGGATTGGGATGGCAGGGCTCAGGGAGAGATGGGAATTGCTGGAAAGGGATGAATGGAGGGGGCAGGGGACAGAGGAGCATGGATGGGCATGGATTGGGATGGCAGGGCTCAGGGAGAGATGGGAATTGCTGGAAAGGGATGAGTGGAGGGGCAGGGGACAGAGGAGCATGGATGGGCATGGATTGGGAGGGCAGGGCTCAGGGAGAGAGGGGAATTGCTGGATAGGGATGAATGGAGGGGACAGATGGGCATGGATGGATATGGATTGCAGGGCAGGGCTCAAGGAGAGAGGGGAATTGCTGGATAGGGATGAATGGAGGGGGCAGGTGACAGAGGAGCATGGATGGGCATGGATTGGGAGGGCAGGGCTCAGGGAGAGAGGGAAATTGCTGGATAGGGATGAATGGAGGGGACAGATGGGCATGGATGGATATGGATTGCAGGACAGAGCTCAGGGAGAGAGGGGAATTGCTGGATAGGGATGAATGGAGGGGGCAGGTGACAGAGGAGCATGGATGGGCATGGATTGGAAGAGCAGGGCTCAGGGAGAGAGGGGATTTGCTGGATAGGGATGAATGGAGGGGACAGATGGGCATGGATGGATATGGATTGCAAGGCAGGGCTCAGGGAGAGAGGGAAATTGCTGGATAGGGATGAATGGAGGGGGCAGGTGACAGAGGAGCATGGATGGGCATGGATTGGGAGGGCAGGGCTCAGGGAGAGAGGGGAATTGCTGGAAAAGGATGAATGGAGGGGGCAGGGGACAGATGGCCATGTATTGGGAGGGCAAGGCTCACACTCTCTCTCTCATATACAATGTCTTTCTGACTCTCACTCTCACACACTCTTGTCTCACACTGTATCACATTCACTCTCTATGTGCCACACAGTCACTCACACACTCGCTTGGTCTCATACACTCACTCTCACAGAGAATCTGTGTCACACACTCTCTCTCACACTGTGTCTCACATACACACTTGCACACACTCTCATTCTCACACACACACTCTCTCACACTCACACCCAGACTCACTCTCTCTCTCACACACACACACTCACACTTTCACTCTGACTCTCACACAGTCACTCTCACATACACTCTCCCAAACATACACACTCCGAGGAAAACCTTGCTAGCGCCCGTTTCATTTGTGTCAGAAACGGGCCTTTTTTACTAGTATATATATATATATATATATATATATATATATATATATATATATATATATATATATATAATGTGCTGACTTCATATTCAGTGTTCTAGGCTTGTGTGTGTATGTTTTGAATAACTATAATGAATATGTATAAGAGGTATATATGCAAATGAATATGCTAATGTGTCATGCCTCACCCTTTGCCCCCCCCAATGAAACTGTCAAACTATACCCATGGATATCATGACTGAATAATTGTGGTTAGAGTACTTACAAATAGGTTGAACCCTGTGGAACACCGCAGGCCAGAGGACAATTTGTGGGGGGGATCCATAAGCAAAAGATTTATACAAAAACTCTACTAGCTCTTCCAGATAGTGTGGAGCCAGCGTCCTGTGCAAAGAGAATGCAACCTGCATAATTAATTAGCTATCAGGGTCTACAAAGAGGACAGAGCTTCCCGCACTCCTTGACAGTTGCTATAGTGATAAACAAAGGTACAGTTAAGGTATACTCTCTCCCTACTAGATAAGAAAAGTGGGAAAAAAAGGAATTGTCATATAAAGGCTTCCCCAGCTCCTAGGTGCTGTGTGAAAAAAAATGCCTGCACCCGCCTCCCCCTTCAAACACATTGTTCCTACAAGGCTACATTTTTGGCACAAAGCCAAGGTTCACTCTTTTTCGAAAAGATGTCAGTAAGTGCTCCCCCCAAAATGGACGCAAGGCAAGTGTAAACTTACTGCACAGCCATTTCTCTTTTTTTTCTGGCCTTTTTTCCCACTGTAGTAACAGGGGACCTGGCACGTGACAAAAATGGCCACCACTGCTAGTGAAGGGCTCCTTTTACCACAGCTTAGTAAAAGGGTCCCTTAGGTGTCTAGCTTTTAATATGCAACCTCATATTGTAAGTCTGTATTTGTGTTAATGTTTAAATTGACTAATGTTGATCAGTTAGCCTTGTATTCATTACTTAAGGTAGATATTTTGTAATTTTATTTTATATGAGTGTTATTTGGACATTGTGTTATTTTAGATATAATGTGTGTTTAGATTTATATGTTATATCATTTTAATCATCACAGTCTTAAGTGTGGTCTTATATACATTACTATTCTTACTTTTAGTTCACGGTGTTATTTTCACTAATTTGTATTTGTCATATTTTATTAATAGTTTTATAGCCTCTGATGCACCTCTCAGTAGGGCAAAACACGGCCAGTGTGGGGGTTTTCTTGGTTTGCATATCAGTAATAAAGTTTTTTTCATCCTGGATCTGAGCTGCTTATTTTTGTTGCCATCTTTGATAATGAGTGTAACTGTTGGGCAGACTGGATGGATCGTTCAGGTCTTTATCTGCCGTCATTTACTAAGTCATGTCCTAAGAAATAAAAAAGAAGGGGTTTATTGTACTAGTGCAAGCATGGCATATTTTATTGAGTCAGACTAAGCAGTAACTGAGCAAACTGAACAGAACACAGCAGAAGCCAGTATGGATAGTCTCTCAAAGATGCAGAACATATGTGCTTACATATAAAGCTAAGGAAAGCTAAGGAGAATTATGAGGCGTACACAAGTACTTCCTTGACTTGGAAAATCTGTGGCTCAAAGCAGAGAAGGAGATGAGTGAGGATTCAAAGAGAGAAAGGCTGAGGGCCTCCATACTGGTCAGCTTCAATAAGCAATATCAACAAAAATCATAGAAATACTGTCAATTTCTAAGCAGGAAAAATACATCAGATAGTTTGGCCCAAAGAGAGAGAGACAACAGGCCATCCTGCTTATAATCGAAAGAGAAAAACGCCTATATTGTGACCCAAATCGGGAGATAGACATTTATCTCCCAAAAACGAATAAAGCGGTATAATAAAAAGCTGAATTTGGACGTTTTCAACTGCACTCCGTCGCGGATGCGGACAAAGTTGATGGGGGCGTGTCAAAGGCGTGGTGAAGGCGGAACTGGGGCGTGGTTACAGTGGGGGAAATAAGTATTTGATCCCTTGCTGATTTTGTAAGTTTGCCCACTGACAAAGACATGAGCAGCCCATAATTGAAGGGTAGGTTATTGGTAACAGTGAGAGATAGCACATCACAAATTAAATCCGGAAAATCACATTGTGGAAATTATATGAATTTATTTGCATTCTGCAGAGGGAAATAAGTATTTGATCCCTCTGGCAAACAAGACCTAATACTTGGTGGCAAAACCCTTGTTGGCAAGCACAGCGGTCAGACATCTTCTGTAGTTGATGATGAGGTTTGCACACATGTCAGGAGGAATTTTGGTCCACTCCTCTTTGCAGATCATCTCTAAATCATTAAGAGTTCTGGGCTGTCGCTTGGCAACTCGCAGCTTCAGCTCCCTCCATAAGTTTTCAATGGGATTAAGGTCTGGTGACTGGCTAGGCCACTCCATGACCCTAATGTGCTTCTTCCTGAGCCACTCCTTTGTTGCCTTAGCTGTATGTTTTGGGTCATTGTCGTGCTGGAAGACCCAGCCACGACCCATTTTTAAGGCCCTGGCGGAGGGAAGGAGGTTGTCACTCAGAATTGTACGGTACATGGCCCCATCCATTCTCCCATTGATGCGGTGAAGTAGTCCTGTGCCCTTAGCAGAGAAACACCCCCAAAACATAACATTTCCACCTCCATGCTTGACAGTGGGGACGGTGTTCTTTGGGTCATAGGCAGCATTTCTCTTCCTCCAAACACGGCGAGTTGAGTTCATGCCAAAGAGCTCAATTTTTGTCTCATCTGACCACAGCACCTTCTCCCAATCACTCTCGGCATCATCCAGGTGTTCACTGGCAAACTTCAGACGGGCCGTCACATGTGCCTTCCGGAGCAGGGGGACCTTGCAGGCACTGCAGGATTGCAATCCGTTATGTCGTAATGTGTTACCAATGGTTTTCGTGGTGACAGTGGTCCCAGCTGCCTTGAGATCATTGACAAGTTCCCCCCTTGTAGTTGTAGGCTGATTTCTAACCTTCCTCATGATCAAGGATACCCCACGAGGTGAGATTTTGCGTGGAGCCCCAGATCTTTGTCGATTGACAGTCATTTTATACTTCTTCCATTTTCTTACTATGGCACCAACAGTTGTCTCCTTCTCGCCCAGCGTCTTACTGATGGTTTTGTAGCCCATTCCAGCCTTGTGCAGGTGTATGATCTTGTCCCTGACATCCTTAGACAGCTCCTTGCTCTTGGCCATTTTGTAGAGGTTAGAGTCTGACTGATTCACTGAGTCTGTGGACAGGTGTCTTTCATACAGGTGACCATTGCCGACAGCTGTCTGTCATGCAGGTAACGAGTTGATTTGGAGCATCTACCTGGTCTGTAGGGGCCAGATCTCTTACTGGTTGGTGGGGGATCAAATACTTATTTCCCTCTGCAGAATGCAAATAAATTCATATACTTTCCACAATGTGATTTTCCGGATTTAATTTGTGATGTGCTATCTCTCACTGTTACCAATAACCTACCCTTCAATTATGGGCTGCTCATGTCTTTGTCAGTGGGCAAACTTACAAAATCAGCAAGGGATCAAATACTTATTTCCCCCACTGTATCTGCCGATCAGAGATGGGCGCCTTTCGCCGATAATGGAAGAAAAATATGCGTTTTTAGCGAGAATTTAGGGCACTTTTCCTGGACCCTGTTTTTCCACGAATAAGGCCCCAAAAAGTGCCCTAAATGACCAGATGACCACTGAAGGGAATCGGGATGACCTCCCCTGACTCCCCCAGTGGTCACGAACCCCCTCCCACCACAAAATATGCCGTTTCACAACTTTTTATTTTCACCCTCAAATGTCATACCCACCTCCCTGGCAGCAGTATGCAGGTCACTGGAGCGGTGGACCCAGGCTCATCCCCCCCCCCCACCTGTTACACTTGTGCTGGTAAATGGGAGCCCTCCAAACCGCCCCCCAAACCCACTGTACCCACGTGTAGGTGCCCCCCTTCACCCCTTAGGGCTATAGTAATGGTGTAGACTTGTGGGCAGTGGGTTTTGAGGGGGATTTGGGGGGCTCAACACACAAGGGAAGGGTGCTATGCACCTGGGAGCTGTTTTACCTTTTTTTTTTTTTTTGTAAAAGTGCCCCCTAGGGTGCCCGGTTGGTGTCCTGGCATGTGAGGTGGACCGGTGCAGTACGAATCCTGGCCCCTCCCACGAATAAATGTCTTGGAGTTATTTGTTTTTGAGCTGGGCGTTTTCGGTTTCCATTATCGCTGAAAAACAAAAACGCCCAGCTCAAAAAAAGATAAACGTCCATGTTTTTTCGAAAATACGATTCGGTCCGCCCCTTCACAGACCCGTTCTCGGAGATAAACGCCCATGGAGATAGGCGTTTCTGTTCGATTATGCCCCTCCATATATCTCAAATGCCAGGCTATGGTGGCAGGAGCATTGAAAGGCACAGAAACAAATATAGCTCCTGCAGAGGAGTATCGATCCCAACACTCTGACAACTCTAAACTCGGCACTAGAACTTCTAGAAGTTGCAGGTCTTTGAAATCACACAGGAGAAGTCATTCCAACAGGTCTGATACAGGCTCTATTGCTCTTAAACTGCAAATGGATGCACTGGCTACCAAATCAAAAGTTTTTTATAGTAAACAAAAAGCAGCCATTAAACTTCAGACACTTAAACTGGAAGAAAAGAAAGCAGTGGCTGCCACTGCATGCAGGAAAGCAGAAGTAGAAGAATAAGAGGCAAAAGACACTGCTGAAAGTAAGAAAGCAGAGTTAGACATTGCCTTGAAGCTGCTCCAGCAAGAGAAAGAAGCTGCTGTCTTCGAGGCCATGTAAAAGCACTTGAAGAAGCCACAGGGCAGGATAGTGGGGAGGATCAGTTCAGCCACATCATCACCAAACATTCTGCCCAGCAAACAGCAGAATAGTGAAATCTCATATCCTGGCTCATAACATTCCCTCCCTATCTCAGACAGTCTGAAAATACTTGGTGTCACTATCGACCATAACCCCACACTCGAGAGCCAAGTGAACTCCACAACAAAGAAGATATTCTATGCATTGTGTAAACTTAAATGCGTAAAACCATTCTTCCCAAGGGAAATATTTTGCAACCTAATACAGTCATTGGTACTAAGCCATGTAGATTACTGCAACGGAATCTATGCGGGATGCAAGAAACAACTCACAAAGAAACTCCAGACCGCTCAAAATACAGCAGCCAGACTGATTTTTGGTAAACCGTGATTCGATAGTGCCAAACCCCTCCGAGAAAAACTGCACTGGCTCCCAATCAAAGAACGCATCACCTTCAAAATCTGCACACTGGTCCACAAAATTATCTACGGCCAGGTCCCAGGATACATGATAGACCTCATAGACCTACCAATCAGAATCGTTACCAAAGCATCCCGCACATACCTAAACCTCCACTACCCAAACTGCAAAGGACTGAAATACAAAGCAACCTATGCACCCAGCTTCTCGTATATAAGCATGCAACTATGGAACGCACTGCCAAAAGCTGTGAAAACAACCTATGACCACCTAAACTTCAGGAAATTACTAAAAACCAACCTGTTCAAAAAGGCATATCTCACTGAACCAACATAAACACCTACACCCTGCAACACAACAAACCCAAAGCTCAAAATGGACACTTCATAACCTTTTCTTTCCTCGACCCCCACTGTACTTGCAACACAGCAAAATCAAAGCTCGAAATGGACACTTTACAACCTTTCCTCTCTTCGACCCCATTGTACCTGTAACATATGTACCCTACTCGACCACAATATCACATTGTAACTGAATGCCTTTATGGTACTATGTAAGCCACATTGAGCCTGCAAATAGGTGGGAAAATGTGGGATACAAATGCAACAAATAAATAAATAAAAGTGCACAATCCGTCTGATTCAGAAGAGTCATCAGACTCTGATTAAGCATGTTCTTCTACACCAGAGTCTAATTTACCCGGAAGAAGAAAGCCCAATCAAAGCACACTATGGATGCAGGCTGCCATCACAGTGATCCACAAGCTTACTTGCGTACAGATACACCACCATTGGCTATTGCTCCAGGAAAGTGCACTAAAAGAAACATTTCCTTTGAACCACAGACTCTGGCGCTACCCAAGAACTGGACTCAGCTAAAAGTTGAGCAGTTGCACCCAGCAAAACACCCTCTGATTGAGCAAGAGTCACCTGACCAGCCACACTCCAGTCCTGACTTCAGACAAACCCCAGCAAACAGCCAGCCACAGACACCTACTACCAGCACGCTGGAAACTTCAGAAAAAGAGGATCTAGCAATATAATACACAGCTTGCAAAAAGTTGGTGAATATGGGCTTACCCAGTTCAATGTCTGCCCTGACAAGTATAGCAGATGGAAATCTGACTTTAAGGATTCCATGGCAATTATGAAGCCCATCCCGAGCCAAGAAATGAATATGATAATAAAATGGCTGGGAACAGTCAGCCAAGTATGTGCAGGGATTACCAGATGCTTGCATGACCCCTCAAGAAGTTTGAAAGAAATGTGGGACAGTTCTATCGCCAGTGCTATGGCAGCCCAGAAGCTATCCAACAGGCATTGATGAAGAGAATAAGGAGATTCCCAAAGGTCACAAATAACGGTAATAACAAGTTACAGGGATTAGGAGACCTGCTCCAGGAACTGGAAACACTCAAAGCTGATCCAAACCTTCCTGGCCTGTACTACTTGGATACAGCTTGGGGCATATACAGTGGTGGAAATAAGTATTTGATCCCTTGCTGATTTTGTAAGTTTGCCCACTGACAAAGACATGAGCAGCCCATAATTGAAGGGTAGGTTATTGGTAACAGTGAGAGATAGCACATCACAAATTAAATCCGGAAAATCACATTGTGGAAAGTATATGAATTTATTTGCATTCTGCAGAGGGAAATAAGTATTTAATCCCTCTGGCAAACAAGACCTAATACTTGGTGGCAAAACCCTTGTTGGCAAGCACAGCGGTCAGACGTCTTCTGTAGTTGATGATGAGGTTTGCACACATGTCAGGAGGAATTTTGGTCCACTCCTCTTTGCAGATCATCTCTAAATCATTAAGAGTTCTGGGCTGTCGCTTGGCAACTCGCAGCTTCAGCTCCCTCCATAAGTTTTCAATGGGATTAAGGTCTGGTGACTGGCTAGGCCACTCCATGACCCTAATGTGCTTCTTCCTGAGCCACTCCTTTGTTGCCTTGGCTGTATGTTTTGGGTCATTGTCGTGCTGGAAGACCCAGCCACGACCCATTTTTAAGGCCCTGGTGGAGGGAAGGAGGTTGTCACTCAGAATTGTACGGTACATGGCCCCATCCATTCTCCCATTGATGCGGTGAAGTAGTCCTGTGCCCTTAGCAGAGAAACACCCCCAAAACATAACATTTCCACCTCCATGCTTGACAGTGGGGACGGTGTTCTTTGGGTCATAGGCAGCATTTCTCTTCCTCCAAACACGGCGAGTTGAGTTCATGCCAAAGAGCTCAATTTTTGTCTCATCTGACCACAGCACCTTCTCCCAATCACTCTCGGCATCATCCAGGTGTTCACTGGCAAACTTCAGACGGGCCGTCACATGTGCCTTCCGGAGCAGGGGGACCTTGCGGGCACTGCAGGATTGCAATCCGTTATGTCGTAATGTGTTACCAATGGTTTTCGTGGTGACAGTGGTCCCAGCTGCCTTGAGATCATTGACAAGTTCCCCCCTTGTAGTTGTAGGCTGATTTCTAACCTTCCTCATGATCAAGGATACCCCACGAGGTGAGATTTTGCGTGGAGCCCCAGATCTTTGTCGATTGACAGTCATTTTGTACTTCTTCCATTTTCTTACTATGGCACCAACAGTTGTCTCCTTCTCGCCCAGCGTCTTACTGATGGTTTTGTAGCCCATTCCAGCCTTGTGCAGGTGTATGATCTTGTCCCTGACATCCTTAGACAGCTCCTTGCTCTTGGCCATTTTGTAGAGGTTAGAGTCTGACTGATTCACTGAGTCTGTGGACAGGTGTCTTTCATACAGGTGACCATTGCCGACAGCTGTCTGTCATGCAGGTAACGAGTTGATTTGGAGCATCTACCTGGTCTGTAGGGGCCAGATCTCTTACTGGTTGGTGGGGGATCAAATACTTATTTCCCTCTGCAGAATGCAAATAAATTCATATACTTTCCACAATGTGATTTTCCGGATTTAATTTGTGATGTGCTATCTCTCACTGTTACCAATAACCTACCCTTCAATTATGGGCTGCTCATGTCTTTGTCAGTGGGCAAACTTACAAAATCAGCAAGGGATCAAATACTTATTTCCACCACTGTATATCCATATAAACACCATATCTTATCTCCGTATAAACAACTTCCCTTAAAAATTTATCACAGAAATTTATCACTTAGATGTACGCTAATACAATAATATGATATACATTCCTGAACTGTGAAATAACTCTCTAAATATACTTAATGTCCTCAGTAAACTGCTCAAAGTAATGAAGGCGCACCCAGCAGGCTTAAAATTCTCTCAGCGTCTCTCAACTTTTCAGCAAGTCACCAGCTATTAACAAGTTCAACACTGGTATTATTTGAATCATGGCAGTTTTGTGTATTTTGGCGCTTTTGTGTATTTTGGCTTTCAGAACATTTCAAGTTCCTGATGAAGATTCATTGAAACTTTGCAGTGGAACTCGTTATGAAACCGGCTACAGAAGAGAGTTTGGAATAGCTGGTGACTTGCTGAAAAGTTGAGAGACGCTGAGAGAATTTTAAGCCTGCTGGGTAAGGGAAGTTGTTTATATGGAGATAAGATATGGTGTTTACATGGAGATAAGATAAAAACAATAGCTTGCTTATATGGAGATATGATAAAACAACAACTTAAGAACAGCAGAAGGTTTTAAAGCAGAATTTTTTTCTTTAAAATACAAACAGAAAATATACTTCTAGAATTTGGAGGAGAGGAGAGTTCATTTTTAAAATATAAACATAGGATACACTTCCAGAACTTGTGATAGGATGTGAAAAAACAGAGAGGGGTCATATCCCCTTTACTGAGAACATTGATATGGAGAGGCATAATTGAACGGGGCGCCCATGTTTTCATGAGGGCGTCCTCGCAGGGCGTCCCCGCAAAGGGGTGGGGAAACTCATATTATCGAAACAAGATGGGCATCCATCTTTCATTTCGATAATACGGTCAGGGACGCCCAAATCTCAACATTTAGGTCGACCTTAGAGATGGTCGTCCTTAGAGATGGTCGTCCCCGGTTTTCGGTGATAATGGAAACCAAGGACGCCCATCTCAGAAATGACCAAATGCAAGCCCTTTCTTCGTGGGAGGAGCCAGCATTCGTGGTGCACTGGTCCCCCTCACATGCCAGGATACCAACCGGGCCCCCTAGGGGGCACTGCAGTGGACTTCACAAATTGCTCCCAGGTGCATACCTTGGGTGCTGAGCCTCCCAACCCCCCCCCCCCACAAAACCCACTCCCCACAACTGTACAACACTACCATAGCCCTAAGGGGTGAAGAGGGGCACCTAGATATGGGTACAGTGGGTTTGTGGTGGGTTTTAAAGGGCTCACATTTACCACCACAAGTATAACAGGTAGGGGGGGATGGGCCTGGGTCCGCCTGCCTGAGGTGCACTGCACCCACTAAAACTGCTTCAGGGACCTGCATACTGCTATCAGGGAGCTGGGTCTGACATTAGAGGCTGGCAAAAAATATTTTTAAAGTTTTTTTTTTTAGGGTGGGAGTGTGGGTTAGTGACCACTGGGGGAGTAAGGGGAGGTCATCCGCGATTCCCTCTGGTGGTCATCTGGTCAGTTCGGGCACTTTTTTGAGGCTTGGTCGCAAGAAAAAATGGACCAAGTAAAGTCGGCCAAGTGCTCGTCAGGGACACCCTTCTTTTTTCCATTATCGGCCGAGAATGCCCATGTATTAAGCGCGCCCCAGCCCACCTTCGCTATGCTTCCGAAATGCCCCCGTGAACTTTGGTCGTCCCTGCGACGGAAAGCAGTTGAAGGCGCCCAAAATCGACTTTCGATTATGCCGATTTAGGCGATCCTGAGAGAAGGATGCTCATCTCCCGATTTGTGTCGAAAGATGGGCACCCTTCTCTTTCGAAAATAAGCCTGATAAGGCTTATTGAGTATACTAATAAAAGAGGCCCGTTTCGGAAAGAAATGAAACAGGCGCTAGCAAGGTTCCACGCCCCCTTCCATACCTCCCTCCCTCCTCTCTCCTCCGAGTTCCAGCCCCCTCCCCTCCGAGTTCCATGCCCCTTCCCTCCCTCTCCTCCAAGTTCTAGGCACCCCTCTCCTTTGAGTTCCAAGACCCCCCTTCCCTCCCCTTCGATTTCCAGGACCCCTCCCCTCTCCTTTGAGTTCCAGGATGCCCCTTCCACCCTCCTCCCCTCGTTCCACCCCTCCTCGTCCAAGTTCCAGACCCCCGTGCCTCCCTCCCTCTCTCTCTCTCCCCTCCTACTGCAAGCACGACCTGTCCTCCAGCAGCCCCTCGCCTTCCTGCGTGCTGGCTGTAATTTAAAAATTCTAACCTCGGGGTCCGGCGTCTGCAGTGAAGGCGAGCGGTGCTTCAGACTGCCTTCCCATGTGTCTTAGCTCTGCCTCTGGTCCCGTCCTTTCCAGAAACAGGAATTGAGGGCGGGACCAGAGGCAGAGCTGAGACACATGGGAAAGCAGTCTGAAGCGCCACTCACCTTCACTGCAGACGCCGAACCCCGAGGTAAGAATTTTTAAATTACAGCCAGCACACAGCAAAGTGAGGGGCTGCCAGAGGACAGAGGGAGAGAGAGGGAGGGAGGCACGGGGTCGTGGAACTCGGAGGGGAGGGAGGGGGTGTCCTGCAACTGGAAGGGGAGGGGGTATCCTGCAACTGGAAGGGGAGGGGGAATCCTGCAACTGGATGGGGAGGGGGGCCTGTAACTCGGAGGAGAGGGAGGTAGGGGGGCATAGAACTCGGAGGGGAGGGGCTGGAACTCGGAGGAGAGGGGGGCATACAACTCGGAGAGAGGGAGGGGGCGACTCTACTCACCTCCGCTGGCTGGTGCTGGCTTCCCTTCCCTCTCACTGATCCACCCTCTGCCATCATCGCCAGGACGGACCAATGGGAAGTGTGTTACGAATCCAGGCATCCAGACGGAGGTGCGAATTATTATATAGGATGAGTGGACAGACTTTGAAGTTTAAATGATTTATTATTTAGGTGATTTTTCCATATGAATTTGGGAGCACTGGTTTTGTTTGCTCTCATTATATAAAATTTTTTTTGGAGAAGTTCGATGATCGATAAACTTGTCCACCCTTAGGAGCAGATATTACCTTTTGGTGCTGCTCCATTTGCGTGAGTTAACACTCTGAGAATCTCTCCTTCACTTTCAAAATTTTTTTTCTTTAGGATCCATATTTTGGACATTTGATTCATAATTCTTCAAAGTCAGTCTTCTCATGGTTCTCTTTAAGTTAGGACTCTGGTTTGCATTTTATTATTGTAACTTCTACCAGAGGGATAGTTGGGAATTATATTGAGCCATAAGAGAAAAATGGTCATCAGTAGGTGCCAAATATAAAGAGAACCACCAAGAGACGTTTCCTCCCTTCCCTGTCTTTGTGAAGTTTATCTGGGACCTGGCAAAAAAGAGAAATGTACCCAGCTTCATGTTTGATGTACCTGAAAGTGGGCAAGACTGGTTACTTCTTGAATGAAAGGCTAGTCAAGAAGTACGACAACACCAGAAAACGTATAGCTGTACATATGTGTTGCCCATAGCAGCCCCACCATCTGATCGTCCTCCTACTACAGAGAAAGTAGAGGATCCAGACAGACAGTGTTCTATACATAAGAAACCTCATCCTCTCAAGAAATGTCGAAGGTTTAGGGAAAAACCCTTGAGAGAATGTAAAGTACTGTTGAAAAACTACAGAATCTGTTACAAATGCTGTTTTTCATCCAAGCATATATAGCTAACAGCTGTAAAGCAGCCATCGAGTGTGCAAAGTGCAATAGTGACCTGCATGTCACAAGAATGCATCAAATAGCTGGGTGGTTCCACTACCATTCCAGACACCCAGAACACGACTTCCTAAAAACAGAGAGCAAGCTCTCTCTCTCTCTCTCTCTCTCTCTCTCGTCTTACTTCATTGCTGAAACCAGAGACAAAACAGCACTTTAAAACATTTATGCAGAACATGCTGGATAATGGCCATTAAGAGCCAGCTCCACTGGAAAATATTGGTACTGATCTGTATGCTGGTCTGCTAAGAATACCTATTATACCTGAAGCTGTGGTAGAGCCTGGTATCCCCTTCCAGTTTCACTATCAAGGAACAGGGAGAGGGACAGCAGCCACTGAGAGATTAAGGAGGTGTCATGCCTTAATCCCTGTAGTGATCAGCTGCTCAATTAGAGCACCTTTTTGTACCCTGGACATGACTAAAAAAGGTCTAAGTAAAGACATCCTCCGTTTTGGCTTTTTGAGACAGCCATATGCTTCAAAAATAGGTGCCTAATTATCTGAAATTTAGGAGCAAATTGAAACATTTTTTTATCTTCTATATATTACTGAATTGTTTTCAATGTTATGATGATCGCTACCTATGAGGTAATTTCTTCCTAGTGTTATCTGCTGGTAAATCGTGGTGTATGGATTTCCCAGGAGGATTACTAGACTTGGTTTGTAAAACTATCCAGATTTGCTAGGAGGAGGGATGGTAGTAGTGAGAAGGTGAAGAACCTGACCCAGAGGGAGGCATTGAGAAAATGAGTGACAGGGGATCTCATAGTTGAGGTGGAGTTTAAAGGTTATAAAAGTTGCAGTGTTAGTGAGGTTATCAATAGAAATCAAACAAAATAAAACATGGAAAAGAAAATAAGATGATACCTTTTTTATTGGACATAACTTAATACATTTCTTGATTAGCTTTCGAAGGTTGCCCTTCGTCAGATCGGAAAAAGCAAATGTAGTAGCAGATAGTATATATGAGTGAGACATCTAAGCATTACTTTGACAGTCTGGCAGGATGGAAGGGAGGGGGTAGGTAGGAGGTATGCATGGGGACATCAAAGCATTTCATTGATATTCTAACAGGATAGGTGTGGATAGGTGAGAGGAGGGTGATCAACAGAGAAATACAACCTTATGGTTTATAATGGGCTAGAAAACCCAGATCCTTGTTAGGTCCTGTCTGTAGGGTGTCAAAATATTCAATCATTCTGACTTCAAAGGTCTTACGTTCCTGTATTCTTACTGTGAAATCACTGGTGCAGTGTTCTGGTCCTGTAAAGTGTTGTCCCACAGGGGTAGGAACCCGACTGGCACTGGCTAGTTAGTGTTAGTGAGCACATGGTTTTTGGTTGCCTTCAGCCCTGCCAGGACCCATGAGGAGAGAGGGGGTATCCTGGTCAGGCCCAATAACCTAAGGCTGAATCACGAGGTAGTTTCTGCAAACAAGAGCAGTATCTGTGAGGAGAGCTCCAGGTGGGTAGAAAGGGTTAATCCCCCCAGTGCAGGAAGAAGCCTGCATAGTGCCAGAGGCAGCAGCTTGTGGAAGTGCACCTCTGGAAGAAGAGGATGGACAAGGAGGTCTGGTCCTGAGGAAGTCCAGCAGCCCAGTAAAAGCTCAGCAGGACAGCTTGCTGCGGAAAGAGCAGAAAGCTACAGTCTTGGATTGTTCTGCCAGTAAGGATGGGTATTGGAGGACTGGAGGAAGCTGTAAATATGTAAATACCCTAGGATTTATTAAGAGACTGTAAATTCAGTTGTAAGAAACCTTTTCACCAAAAGTCTTGGACTGCCACAAAACCTTTTTCAGCAAATATGAACTGTTTTTTAATAAGAAAAGTATGACGTTTAGATATCTGCCTGTTGCAGTGTTCTAGTAAAGTTATCTTTTTGCATTTATTATAAAACCTGGGGTGGAGAGTATGGGTATTGAATTCAATTTATTTATTTATTTAGTGCATTTGTATTCCACATTATCCCACCTCTTTGCAGGCTCAATGTGGCTTACAATTCATCATGGATACTGGAGGTAGAAGAGAATTTACAATTGGTTTTACAGAGGGTTTTGGGTTACATGGTGGTGAAATACATGATAGTTTTAAAGCAAAAGACATTAAAGAACATTTCTGGATATATTAATAATTGTGCAGTTACACGTGTTGATCTTTGTGATATATTTTGTCGAAGAGATAAGTTTTCAATAGTTTGCGGAAGTTGGTCAATTCATAGACCGTTTTCAGGTTGTGTGGCAACGCGTTCCAGAGCTGTGTGCTTGTATAGGAAAAGGTTGATGCATGCATTAATTTGTATTTCAAGCCTTTACACTTGGGAGGATGAAGATTGAGGAATGTGCGGGAAGATATTTTTGCGTTTCTGGGTGGTAGTTCTGTTAGGTCTGACATGTATGCTGGGGCGTCATCATGGATGATTTTATGGACTAGGGTACAAAGTTTGAATGTGATGCGTTCTTTGAGTGGGAGCCAGTGTAGTTTTTCACATAGGGGTTTTGCGCTTTCGTATTTTGATTTGCCAAATATTAGTCTGGCTGCTGTGTTCTGGGCTGTCTGGAGTTTTTTAAGTATTTGCTCTTTGCAGCTGGCATAGAGTGAGTTCCAATAGTCCAGATGACTAAGTACCAATGATTGTACCAGGTTGCGGAAGACACTCCTTGGAAAAAATGGTCTGACTCTTTTTAGTTTCCACATTGAATGAAACATCTTTTTAGTTATGTTTTTCGCATGATTCTCAAGTGTTAGGTGTCGGTCAATGGTGACTCCAAGAATTTTTAGGGTATCCGAAACTGGTAGACTTAGTTTAGGTGTGTTGATGGTGGTAAATTCCTTCTTGTTGTATTGCGAGGTGAGTACTAGGCATTGGGGTTTTTCTGCGTTAAGTTTCAGTTGAAATGCATCTGCCCAGGAGTTCATAGTATGTAGGCTTTGGTTGATTTCATTGAAGATTTCTCTTAGATCTTGTTTGAATGGGATAAAGATCGTTACATCATCAGCGTATACAGTGGTGGAAATAAGTATTTGATCCCTTGCTGATTTTGTAAGTTTGCCCACTGACAAAGACATGAGCAGCCCATAATTGAAGGGTAGGTTATTGGTAACAGTGAGAGATAGCACATCACAAATTAAATCCGGAAAATCACATTGTGGAAAGTATATGAATTTATTTGCATTCTGCAGAGGGAAATAAGTATTTGATCCCCCACCAACCAGTAAGAGATCTGGCCCCTACAGACCAGGTAGATGCTCCAAATCAACTCGTTACCTGCATGACAGACAGCTGTCGGCAATGGTCACCTGTATGAAAGACACCTGTCCACAGACTCAGTGAATCAGTCAGACTCTAACCTCTACAAAATGGCCAAGAGCAAGGAGCTGTCTAAGGATGTCAGGGACAAGATCATACACCTGCACAAGGCTGGAATGGGCTACAAAACCATCAGTAAGACGCTGGGCGAGAAGGAGACAACTGTTGGTGCCATAGTAAGAAAATGGAAGAAGTACAAAATGACTGTCAATCGACAAAGATCTGGGGCTCCACGCAAAATCTCACCTCGTGGGGTATCCTTGATCATGAGGAAGGTTAGAAATCAGCCTACAACTACAAGGGGGGAACTTGTCAATGATCTCAAGGCAGCTGGGACCACTGTCACCACGAAAACCATTGGTAACACATTACGACATAACGGATTGCAATCCTGCAGTGCCCGCAAGGTCCCCCTGCTCCGGAAGGCACATGTGACGGCCCGTCTGAAGTTTGCCAGTGAACACCTGGATGATGCCGAGAGTGATTGGGAGAAGGTGCTGTGGTCAGATGAGACAAAAATTGAGCTCTTTGGCATGAACTCAACTCGCCGTGTTTGGAGGAAGAGAAATGCTGCCTATGACCCAAAGAACACCGTCCCCACTGTCAAGCATGGAGGTGGAAATGTTATGTTTTGGGGGTGTTTCTCTGCTAAGGGCACAGGACTACTTCACCGCATCAATGGGAGAATGGATGGGGCCATGTACCGTACAATTCTGAGTGACAACCTCCTTCCCTCCGCCAGGGCCTTAAAAATGGGTCGTGGCTGGGTCTTCCAGCACGACAATGACCCAAAACATACAGCCAAGGCAACAAAGGAGTGGCTCAGGAAGAAGCACATTAGGGTCATGGAGTGGCCTAGCCAGTCACCAGACCTTAATCCCATTGAAAACTTATGGAGGGAGCTGAAGCTGCGAGTTGCCAAGCGACAGCCCAGAACTCTTAATGATTTAGAGATGATCTGCAAAGAGGAGTGGACCAAAATTCCTCCTGACATGTGTGCAAACCTCATCATCAACTACAGAAGACGTCTGACCGCTGTGCTTGCCAACAAGGGTTTTGCCACCAAGTATTAGGTCTTGTTTGCCAGAGGGATTAAATACTTATTTCCCTCTGCAGAATGCAAATAAATTCATATACTTTCCACAATGTGATTTTCCGGATTTAATTTGTGATGTGCTATCTCTCACTGTTACCAATAACCTACCCTTCAATTATGGGCTGCTCATGTCTTTGTCAGTGGGCAAACTTACAAAATCAGCAAGGGATCAAATACTTATTTCCACCACTGTATATATGGGTTTAGACTCTGATTCGATAGTAGTTTAGCCAGAGACTATTAGAGAGTTAATAAAGCATATGGCTTAAAACCTTATGGCCTACTGGGATCAAGCCCATCCCTGGCTTGCATCCAGCTGAGTGAAAGAAGAAACTTTTGTTTGTGGCCCTGGTTCGGGTACCTGATCCAAAGAGTTAGTCAGTGGTCAGGACTTGATAAGGGAGACAATGGTTACACTAGTATTGTACTAGCTTCTTTTACTGTGAACTGCACAGAACCAGATGTCTGTGTGACAGCGGTATACAAAACTTTTATAGTATTGTACTGTATTTTATATAAATATTTTTAAAAATAATCAGATGAGAGGAAGGGGAGAATCTTATGAACTTTATAGAGTAAGAAGCCTAGAGAGGTCTAGATAATGGAGGAATTAGGCAAAAGTGGGGAAGGAGAAGATGAAACTGAGGTAGACAGTTATGAAAACAAAAGATTAGAGGGATGTCTTTGAAACAGTGAAAGTAACAGTCAAAAGATATCAATGCATTGTGTATGAACAGAAAGAGAGAAGAGCAGGAATTATGGCTCCTTACTTGACTAAATAAGAGATGATAAACTGATTTATTCAAGAGTCTTCTTTAGTTTTCTCTCTTTTATTTGCCAGGGTTCTCAGTCCTCAAAATCTGTGTGTCACACATTTTACTCATCCTGCTGGTGGCCTGTGTCTGTCTGCTAGCAACAAGCATAGCATTGGGAGTACAACGTAAGTAACGGACTCAGCTTTGTAGCTATTATTATCCTGCTTTCATGATAGGGAGGAATACAAATAATATAAATTAGTTTAAAGCAATGGATTATCACTGTACTTCTGCAACCCTTTTTGCCCATTGAACATTGTAATGGGTTACTTTTAGTATAATTTACATTTTCTAGGGAGGTCAGGGCTGGGATCAGTGGGTACTGCACAGTAATCTGCTCATTCAGCACTCTTCTTTAATCAAGTAGAGAGGTGTGGTAGCCGTGTTAGTCCACTCTTAAAGGTTATCAATAGAATTCAAACAAAATAAAACATGGAAAAGAAAATAAGATGATACCTTTTTTATTGGACATAACTTGATACATTTCTTGATTAGCTTTTGAAGGTTGCCCTTCTTCGTCAGATAGGAAATAAGCAAATGTGGTAGCAGATAGTATATATGAGAGAAACATCAAAGCATTACTTTGACAGTCTGACAGAGTGGGAGGGTGGGGGTATGCATGGGGACATCAAAGCATTTCATTGATATTCTAACAGGATGGGTGTTGGTAGGTGAGAGGAGGGTAATAAACAGAGAAATAAACAGAGAAATACAGCTTTATGGTTTATAATGAGTTAGAAAACCCAGATCCTTATTAAGTCCTGTTTGTTGGGTGTCAAAATATTCAATCATTCTTATTTCAAAGGTCTTACGTTCCTGTATTGTTTTAAAATTACCTTTCAGTATTCTTACTGTGAAATCACTGGTGCAGTGTTCTGGTCTTGTGAAGTGTTGGCCCACAGGGGTGGGGGCTTGACTGGCACCGGCTAGTATTTTCATGTGATGTCTGTGCAGATTGAATCTTGTCTTAAGCATCTGGCCTGTTTCTCCAATATAGCATCCTTCGTTACATTTCTTACACTGAATGATATATACCACACTGGAAGATGAGCATGTAAAATAGTCCTTTATGTTGAATATTTTTCCTTTGTGAATGACTGTGGGGTCTTGTGAAATGTTTTGGCATAGTTTGCAGCTGGCTGTGTTACACGGAAACGTGCCCTTTTCTTTTTCCATCTGTGTTGGAAGTTTACTTCTGATCAGCTTGTGTTTTAAATTTGGTGGCTGTCGGAAGGCCAGCGCTGGTGGGGATGGGAATATCTCTTTCAGTAATTCATCTTCCTGGAGTAGGGGCTTTAGGTCTCTTATGATTTTCCTCAGTTTTTCCAGCTCTGGGTTGTATGTCACTACAAGGGGAATTCTGTTGGTGGCTTTTTTTTTCTTTGTACTGTAGCAGATTTTCCCTGGGTGTTTTGAGGGAGGAGGCAATATTCTTGGAGATTATTTTGGGGTTGTAGCCTTTCTGTTTGAAGGATGCAGTCAGGGTTTCAAGGTGTCTGTCTCTATCCTCTGGGTCCGAGCAGATACGGTGGTATCTTGTGGCTTGGCTGTAAATAATGGATCTTTTTGTATGTGAAGGGTGGAAGCTGGAGTTGTGGAGGTAGCTGCATCTGTCTGTGGGTTTCTTGTATATAGATGTTTGTATACAGCCATCATTGATTGAGACTGTGGTGTCCAAATTTGGACCGAATTCAAATTATTATCAGAAGACCTCATCTCTGAAACACTTAAACGATTTGCTAAATCCTACTGCAAACTAGACAAATGCCCAAACAACCTCATGAAATCAGCTCCTCGGCAATTTGTAATAGACCTAACCAACCACGTAAACTTCATGCTACAAAACGGACTCTTCCCAAAGGAAAAAGGAAAAATCTTACTCACCCCAATACCCAAAGATACAAAGAAAAGCGCAAGTGAAATAACCAATTACAGACCAGTAGCATCCATACCACTAATAACCAAAATAACCGAAGGGATGGTAACAAAACAACTTACAAACTATTTAAACAAGTTCTCAATACTGCATGATGCCCAATCAGGATTCCGATCGAACCACAGCACAGAAACAGTACTAATTACCCTAATGACTAAATTCAAACAAATAATCGCAACCGGCAACAACATACTTCTCCTACAATTCGACATGTCAAGTGCCTTTGATATGGCTGACCACGGAATTCTATTGCACATACTTGAATACTTTGGCATCGGAGGAAATTGGTTCAAGGGGTTCCTAACCCTGCGTTCATATCAAGTCACATCAAAGTCAAATACGTCCGCTTCATGGATACCTGAATGTGGAGTACCGCAAGGATCACCCCTCTCACCAACCATTTTCAACATAATGATGATCCCATTGGCAAAACTCTTATCAAATCATAACCTCAACCCATATATATACGCCGACGATGTAACAATATACATCCCTTTCAAACAAGATATCAAAGAAATATCCAACGAAATCAACCAAAGTCTACACATCATGAACACCTGGGCAGATGCATTTCGACTGAAACTAAACGCGGAAAAAACTCAATGCCTAATACTCACCTCCCAATACAACACGAATGAATTTACCACCTTACACACACCAAAACTAAACCTTCCAATCTCAGAAACTTTAAAAATCCTTGGAGTCACTATTGATCGCCACCTAACACTCGAAACCCATGCAAACAACACAACCAAAAAGATGTTCTACTGCATGTGGAAACTGAAAAGAATAAGACCATTCTTCCCAAGATCCGTCTTTCGCATCCTAGTGCAATCTCTCCTACTCAGCCATCTGGATTACTGCAATTCACTATACGCAGGTTGTAAAGAGCAAATACTGAGGAGACTTCAAACAGCCCAGAACCCAGCAGCCAGACTCATCTTCGGAAAACCAAAATACGAAAGTGCAAAACCCTTACGAGAGAAGCTACACTGGCTCCCACTCAAGGAACGCATTACTTTTAAAGTATGCACATTAGTCCACAAAATCATCCACGGTGAAGCTCCAGCCTACATGTCTGACTTAATAGACCTACCACCCAGGAACGCTAAAAGATCATATATTATCTTTATTTATTATTTTAAATATAATTAACAAGGATACCCTTGTATTAGAAATACAGGCAAGAAAATTTATACATGAACATAACCATATCTTCAAAATTATTACAATGTAATCAATTATTTGAAGCATCGAATAAAGAAGAAAAATTCAATATACAAATATAATAATTTAGCCTTTCTTAGACCCCTTGTCTTAAGAGGGGGAAAAGAATTTAAAGAAGTTATTAGGAATAACTAAAACAAACAAGGCTGCCTATACTCCAAGTCTATTTATACATTATCTCAGTTGTTTCAGTTCCAGAAACGATTTTAGATGTTCCGGCAAAAAATAGGTATATTTTGTTTGACCCAGCTTAACTATACACTTACATGGATACGCCAAAAAGAAAGAACCCCCAATATCAATTGTCTTTTGTTTCAGAGCAAGAAAAGCTTTCCTTCTTTGTTGAGTTTGTTTAGTTACGTCTGGATAAATCCAGACTTTAGAGCCACAAAATTGGGCTTTAGTATTTCGAAAATATAGTCTTAGGATGGTATTATAGTCTTGCTCAAAAACCAGTGATACAATCAATGTAGCTCTGTCAATTATTGTGTCAGTAGATTGTTCCAATATGTCAGATATATTCTGTAAATCAGGAATATCTTTTTCTTCTACACCTCTTAATTCTCCTCTAGATCTAGCTTTGATGTCCCCATGCATACTTCCTACCCACCCCCATCCTCCCACCCTGTCAGACTGTCATAGCAATGCTTGAATGTTCTCACTTATATACACTGTCAGCTAGCACATTTGCTTATTTCCGATCTGACGAAGAAGGGCAACCTTCGAAAGCTAATCAAGAAATGTATTAAGTTATGTCCAATAAAAAAGGTATCATCTTATTTTCTTTTCCATGTTTTATTTTGTTTGATTTCTATTGATATCCTCTAGATCTAGGAATAAAGTAAAGCTTATTAACCGGGGGGATGGCCTCAAGAGGAATTCTTAATATTTCATTCAAATATCTTCGAAGTGTGTCCATCGGAGTTACCCCAGTTAAAATAGGAAAACTTAGGAAACGGAGATTGAGGCGTCTATTATAGTTTTCAATCTGTTCCACTCTCCTTCTTATATCTGTATTATCTTTGACAACTACATTTAAAATCTTTAATTGAGTCCATTTCTTTTTGAAGTGTTGCTACTTGGTTTAAGAAATCTGCTTTCACAGAATCTACAGTTAGTTTTAAACCTTCCAATTTTGCGTCAAGATTTCCTACATCACCTGAGGTCTTCTGAATTGTTGAGTCAATCCGGATTAACATCCCCCATACCGTTTCCAGTGTCACCTCCGTTTTCTTTGCTGAAGGAGTTCCATCTCCCTCAGCATTCTGCGCCGCCTGTTGCGTGCCTGGGTCCTCTCTGGTCGCCCCTACCGACACGCTTCCGGAGTCAGTGGGGTTTCCCTCCAGGGCCGCTCTTGACGCTGGACACGGAGGTGCCGTTGAGAAAGATGGTGGACAGGGAGGTTTCTTCTCCCAGCGGGGACGCCGCTTCTCCCGGAATCCCCGCTATGGGGTCCTCTCCCTGCAAGTTCCTGGAGACACCGGGGTAGAATCGCTCCAATGTCGGCTGGAGCGGCGAAGGCGCTGAAGTAGGTAGAGGAACCGATCTCAGCGTTCCCTTTCTTTTAGAGTGTGGCATTTTGAGGAAATAATTATTGTAGCTCAAAACCGATCAGAGCGTCTTCTCACCAAACCGGTCAGGCAGCCATCTTGGTTCCCCCTCGGCCACCTAGACCCTAAAAGATCATCTCGAACTTTCCTTAACCTCCACTTCCCTAATTGCAAAGGCATAAAATACAAGGCGCTACACGCATCAACCTTTTCTTACATAAGCACGCAATTCTGGAATATACTACCGCGCAACTTGAAAACAATCCACGAACTAACCAACTTCCGCAAATTACTAAAGACTCATCTCTTTGATAAAACTTACTGTAAGGATCAATAGACATGAAGTCCACACTTACTGTTCCAGAAATACACCAATACATTCTTTTCTGAACTCTCATCTCCCGTAATTTTATCACACTAAAACCTTCACTCACAAAAAATGTTATACCGAATGTTCATTTACTAAGGTTCTATTACCCTATTAATTTCCTGTTGTCTCTTTCCATTGTTCCATTGTTCTTTTCCTTGTCCTATTCCCTAATGATACCTCGACTCTGCCTTCGCTTAAATTCTCACAATGTAATCCATAACTGAATTGTAACAAATTGTATTTCCATTATTTACAATGTATTGTAAGCCACACTGAACCCGCAAATAGGTGGAAAAATGTGGGATACAAATGCAATAAAATAAATAAATAAATTAAATAAATCTCCTTATCCCTTTGCCCTGCAATATAAGTCTACCAGATGTTTGGCAAGCAAATCTGGAATACATGTGTAATCCCCTGTTAAGGTGAGGATTATTAAAAGAGTAAATCCCTGTGGGGAGTGACTGGGAAGTCCCTGGGTGGGACGAAGCCCAGCCTAAGGGGAGTGTTTCTGAAATAAAATGTGAAGAGAAAGTGCCCTGAAACGGAAGAGTGATAAGAGGGGAGTAGTTAGAAGGAGATAAAAAGAAGTGTTACTATTTGCCCTTTAAAGGGGTCTTTGTGCTTTGGTTGCCTGATTGTCCCCTGCCACTGACCTGGAGGAGTAAAGGGAAATCCCAATTTAGGAGAAACAAAACCATTTGGCTGTAAAAAAAAGTTGTGGCTCAGCAAAGCGGCAACTGTGAGGAGGAGAGCTACAGGTGGGCAGAGGAGAGACCCAGTCTGTGGGATAGGAGCCAAGGAGTGTCCATCCAAGGACCAGGGTAAATCAATGCAAAGGTCACCTTGGAGGGAGATCAGGCCAGGAGCGTCTGGACCTGTAAAAGTGAGGAGCACAGCCTTTAGGACAATATTCTCTGGGATAGGCATGGACAGGAGCCCTTGAAAGAAAGTGCCCCTTTAAATATACCTGAGGAGAATAACAGAAGTCTGGGATTGAGTTGTGCTGGAGTTTATTAAGTGACTGTGAAGAAGGTTAAAGTCTGCTTGTTGCAGAGGTTGCAATAAACCCTTCGGAGTGCCCTGTAGTTGGAGTATTTGGAAAATCGAGTTAGGAGACATAATTTGAGACTGCTCAACTTTCCCAGGTCGCCTTTGATTTCACCTGTAGACATGGTTAAAAAATATTTTATTGAAATCCTGGGAATGTCAGGTGATTCTTTACCACCTATAACTCAAGCCCAGTATTTGCTGGTCTCGGGGAAATTACCTGATAAGATCCTTCCAGATCAAGCTGATGGAATGAACCTCACATCCTTTTTGGAATCATCATAGTAACATAGTAAATGCCGGGAGCTCCGGGGCGTCGAGAGAAGTGAGCAACCGAGAAGCGTCGACGTCGAGAGGACCGCTCCCCCTCCATACAGGAGGTGCCGATACGTTGATCTCGTGGAAGCCCGATACCTCCTCCCGAGCCTCGACAGATTATGCCACCGGCTGTTCCACCAACCCCGCAGCCTTTTCCGATGGCGGCTCTTGACAAACGCATCCGGGCCCTGCTTCCAGAGCTTCTGGAGGGATTGCTATGCCAGTCTACTTCGGTGTCGGGGGTGCTTGTGCCTTCCGTGCCGCTGACTGCAGCGGCGTCTGGCCCTTCTCCTGCAGAGAGCTCCTAAGCCTTGGTGCCGCCTGCGGCATCGACGTCTGCTGCCACCCTGGTTGACTCCCCTTCGACGTCAGTGGAGGAAGCTTCACCGCAGTCTAGGCAGGCGTCGACTTCTCGACATTGCCATCGAGGACATCGTTCCTCGGCGTCGAGGCAGGCTCAGTCTCGGAGTGCCCTGAGGGAGGTCTTATCCGATACTGAAGAGGAGCGTTCGTGGGAGTCAGAGGAAGACCCCAGGTACTTTTCTTATGATGAGTCCTTTGGGATTCCCTCTGAAACTTCCCCTCCACCAGAAAGGAGACTATCTCCACCGGAGACTCTGTCCTTTACATCATTTGTCCGGGAAATGGCTACGGCTACTCCTTTCCCTATGGAGGTTGAGGATGAGCCCAGGGCTGAGATACTCGATGTCCTGGATTATCCTTCTCCACCTAGAGAGGCTGTGACGGCTCCTCAACATAAGGTAATGAAGGAAGTCCTTATGCGGAACTGGTCTTTCCCTCTGTCTGGCCCTGTGGTCCCGAAGAAAACTGAATCCCAGTATCAGATCCACGGTGAACCTGGATTGATGAGGGCTCAGTTACCCCACAATTCCATGGCCCCCAAGAGAGCCACTAGAGACTATGCTTCAGTGCCCCCAGGTAGAGAAGCTAGGACTCTTGATTCTTTTGTGGCTGAGGGGAGATATGATAGAGGTCTATAAAATAATGAGTGGAGTTGAACGGGTAGATGTAAAGCGTCTGTTCACGCTTTCCAAAAATACTAGGACTAGGGGGCATGCGATGAAGCTACAATGTAGTAAATTTAAAACGAATCGGAGAAAATTTTTCTTCACTCAACGTGTAATTAAACTCTGGAATTCATTGCCAGAGAATGTGGTAAATGTGGTTAGCTTAGCGGAGTTTAAAAAAGGTTTGCACGGCTTCCTAAAGGAAAAGTCCATAGACCATTATTAAAAACAAGCAGACCCTCCTTACACAGTGATCTTCACTATTTTTGTGGGGGCCACACTGACAAAAATGTTAGCCAGGAAAGTGCTGGGTAAAGCAGATGGTCCCCACAGTCCTGAGCATTAATGGACGGGGGAGGGAAGATAAGAACATAATAGCCATACTGGGTTAGACTAATGGTCCATCTAGCCCAGTATCCTGGTTTCATCGGTGGCCAATCCAGGTCGCAGGTACCTGGCAGAATCCCAGATAGTAGCAAGATTTATTCTGCTGATCCCAGGGCAAGCAGTGGTATCCCCTATGTCTATCTCGATGGCAGACTATGGACTTTTCCTCCAGGAACTTGTCCACACCTTTTTTAAACCCAGATAAACTAACTGCTGTAACAACATTCTCTGGCAACAAGTTCCCTCTCTAATGATGAAGCTAGTGCAACTGCTTAGGCACACTTAGAGCAATGTGCTTAAATAAAATGAAGTTTGGTTCTCCTGACTATCTCTCAGCCCATCTTGTCTCTCCCAATGCACATTTCCCCCAAAACTCTCTTCCCCCAATGCACATTTTTCCCCAACTCTTGCACTATCCATGCTCTGTTCTCTTCCAGCCTAATGGGGCTGTCAGTGAGCTTTATCTGTGTGGTGTTCAAGCTTTCATTGATAACGCTGTCTTGAAAAACTAGCATGAGAGTTTTGCAAAAACAACGTACGACCACCTAAGTTTCCAGAAAGAACTAAAAACAAACCTGTTTAAAAAGGCATACCCCACCAACCCAACATAAAAACCCAAGTCCCTGCGACACTGCAAAACCAAAGACTGTAATGGACACACTTTAACCTCATCCCCTCTCCCTACCTTCCCACTATGTATCTACCAAACACGATCCTTCTTACCATCAATAACACCTGTATTTGTTCACACTGCAACTGGCGAACACCGTTACGGTACCATGTAAGCCACATTGAGCCTGCAAATAGGTGGGAAAATGTGGGATACAAATGAAACAAAATAAATAAAAAAATGGACTTGGGGAAAATCCACTATTTCTGGGATAAGCAGTATAAAATGTTTTGTACATTTTTGGGATCTTGCCTGGTAGTTGTGACCTGGATTGGCCACTGTTGGAAACAGGATGCTGGGCTCAATGAACCTTTGGTCTTTCCCAGTATGGCAATACTTACGTACTTATCCTGGATCATTCGGTCCAGCAGCGGATGGCGGATGTTCCTTGCCGGGGGGATAACCCTTTTGGTGAGAAAGTAGAGGATCTAGTTGACCAGATCAAGAAGCACAATGATGCTATGGATTCTCTCTCCCTCCAGGCGTCTTCTGCTACTACCTCCTCGTCTAGGAGGTTTTTTGGCGGGAAGAGGAGTGCTCCCTATTCCTATGCTAGGCGTAGGTACATTCCTGCTTCTCGGCAGCCTGCCCAGGCTCAGTCCCAGTGCGCTCGTTCTCGTCATCAGCGTGCACCTAAGGCCACTGTGGCTCCCCAGCAAAAGCAAGGGACGGGCTTTTGACTGGCTCCAGTTCAGCATAGCCTCAGTAAATGTGTCCATACCGGACGACTTGCCGGTTGGGGGGAGGTTAATGCTTTTTCTCCAAAGGTGGCCTCTTATATCCTCCGACTGGTGGGTTCTTCAAATTGTCCGCTTAGGATAGACCCTCAATCTGGAATCCAAGCCTCCAAATTGCCCACTGGGAGTTCACTCCTACAACTCCCAGCACAAGCAGGGACTTGCAGAGGAACTCTCCGCCCTTCTACAGGCCCAAGCGGTCAAACCCGTTCCACCAGGGGAAGAAGGGCTGGGATTCTATTCCAGGTACTTCCTTGTGCAAAAGAAAACAGGGGGGATGCGTCCCATCCTAGACCTAAGGGCCCTGAACAAATATCTTATCCGAGAAAAGTTCAGGATGGTTTTCCTAGGCACCCTTCTTCCCATGATTCAGGAAAACGATTGGCTATACTCTCTGGACTTAAAGGATGCTTACACACACCTCTCGATACTTCCAGCTCACAGGAAGTGTCTTCGATTTCGGCTGGGAACACAGCACTTTCAGTACCATGTACTGCCTTTTGGCCTCGCGTCTGCGCCCAGGAGTGTTTACAGAATGTCTAGCTGTAGTCGCAGCTTCGCTACTCAGACTGGGAGTGCATGTTTTTCCTTATCTCGACGATTGGCTGGTGAAGAGCACCTTGAAGGAAGGTGATCTGGAGTCCATGCAAATGACTATTCAGGTGCTGGAGCTACTGGGGTTCGTCACAAATTATCCCAAGTCCCATCTCACCCCAGTCCAAAAATTGGAATTCATTGGAGCTCTGCTGAACTGTCAGACAGCTCGAGCTTATCTCCCCGAGCAAGGGCGGACAACCTTCTGTCCCTGGTGTCCATGGTTCGAGCGTCTCAGCAGGTCACGGCTCAGCAGATGTTGAGACTTCTGGGGCACATGGCCTCCACAGTTCATGTAACGCCCATTGCACGTCTACATATGAGATCAGCTCAATGGACCCTAGCTTCCTAGTGGTTTCAAGCTGCGGGGGATCTAGAGGATGTAATCCAACTGTCCACCGACTTTCGGAATTCTCTTCAGTGGTGGATGATTTGATCCAGTTTGACCATGGGGTGACCATTCCAAGTTCCTCAGCCATGAAAAGTGCTGACAACGAATGCATCTCTCCTGGGGTGGGGAGCTCATGTAGATGGGTTCCACACTCAAGGAGCCTGGTCCTTTCAGGAAAAAGGTCTGCAGATCAACCTCCTGGAATTAAGAGCGATCTGGAATGCTCTAAAGGCTTTCAGAGATCGGCTGTCCAACTGAGTAATCTTAATTCAGACAGACAATCAGGTTGCCATGTTTTACACCAATAAGCAGGGGGGCACCGGATCTTGCCCTCTTTGTCAGGAAGCCTTCCAGATGTGGCGTTGGGCTTGCCATCACGGCATGTTTCTCCAAGCCACTTATCTGGCAGGAGTAAACAACAGTCTGGCCAACAGGTTGACCAGGATAATGCAACCTCACGAGTGGTCACTGAGCATGGTCATAGTCCGCAAGATCTTCCGAGCATGGGGCACCCCCTCAGTGGATCTTTTTGCCACTCATCAATCACAAGCCTGTTCCAGGCTTCAGGCATATGACAGACTAGCATCAGATGCCTTTCTTCTACATTGGGGGACATGCCTTTTGTATGCGTATCCTCCCATACCTCTAGTAGGGAAGACTTTACTGAAACTCAAGCAAGACTGTGGAACCATGATCCTGATTGCACCCTTCTGGCCACATCAGATTTGGTTCCCTTTTCTTCTGGAGTTGTCCTCCGAAGAACAGTGGAGATTGGAGTGTTTTCCAACACTCAGAACGAGGGGTTGCTTCTACTTCCCAACCTCCAGTCACTGGCTCTCACGGTCTGGATATTGAGAGCTTAGAATTTGCCTCCTTGGGTCTTTCAGAGGGTGTCTCCCGAGTCTTGCTTGCTTCAGAAAAGATTCCACAAAGAGATGTTACTCCTTCAAATGGAGGAGGTTTGCCCTCTGGTGTGACAGTGTCACTGTCTGTCACTAGATCCTGGATCGTGAGCCCTTGAGCCCAGGCCACACACTGTAGGGCAAACTAGGGAAGGCCTGGGGTGGACCGAGCCAACACTAACACTGTAACAGACTACAGGGTACTCACCCTGGACTCCAAGCACCCGAGCAGAGAGGCAGAACCCCTCAAAGGATAGGAAACTTCAGGACACGTATGGCCTGCACCCACAGACCCGGCTGCACCCAGCTACCGGATGCGGAGCCACCAGAACGGCTGGCCCCCACAGGTACTATACGGTTGATGCAGGAACGCAGATACCGGAGCAGCTTCGCCAGTCTTCACTTGCACTTAGCCACTGTCCCCCAGAAGTTGAGCCCCTGGGTTCAAGTGGCCGGCAGGACTTAGGTTAGCAGCAGCAGCAGTAGTATCCAGCAAAGCTGCACCAGACTGATGGTGGGGCAGATCCGGCAGGACCCAGCCCTGCCGGGCAAGGAGTCCTGAGCGAAAAAGGAATACAAGCAAGAACACAGACTACTAAGCACAGAAACCCACAAACAGCAGACACAGAGACCGAGGGGTTAACACAGCACACTCAGAGATGAAACCTCAACCAGTAGGAGTAAACAAACACATTAACTAAGCAAACAAATTGAAATAACACAGAAGGCAGGTACTAACCTCCACCAGAGAACACGGCTCAGCTGCAGGTGAAAGACAATTAACCCCACGCTGACAAATACAAACAATGAGACAACCAGCACTTCAAGACAGAGAGAAAGAAAACAGCGCCCTCCCATACACAAAGCCAGTACACAGGGAAAAGGCAGGTGAGAAGCTAAGCAGGAGATTCCTAACGCTAAGTGGAGTGGAGTGGAGGAGTGGCCTAGTGGTTAGGGTGGTGGACTTTGGTCCTGGGGAACTGAGGAACTGAGTTCGAGTCCCACTTCAGGCACAGGCAGCTCCTTGTGACTCTGGGCAAGTCACTTAACCCTCCATTGCCCCATGTAAGCCGCATTGAGCCTGCCATGAGTGGGAAAGCGCGGGGTACAAATGTAGCAAAAATAAAAATAAGCAGCGTTTACCTGAAAGTGCAAGTAAAAATAGTCCCAGGATACTGAGTCAGTAGCTGCAGACCTCAGCTACCACCCAGCTGACCAATAGCAAGCAAGCCCCCCCCCAGCTACCCTAGCAGAGAGATCCCTAGCCCCTCCCTAGCCCTAGCAGAGTGGAACCAGCCTCCCTCAGCCTGCTAGCAAAACATAACAGACAGCAAGGCCCTAGATCCTCTTTCTTGTCCTACACAGACCCTGCTTGAATACCTTCTACACTTGTCAGTCTGGTCTCAAGACCAACTCCGTAAGAATTCACCTTAGTGCAATTAGTGCTTATCATCGCCATGTAGAGGGTAAGCCTATCTCTGGACAGCCTTTAGTTGATTGCTTCATGAGAGGTTTGCTTTTGTCAAAGCCCCCAGTCAAACCTCCACCAGTGTCATGGGATCTCAACGTCGTTCTCACCCAGCTGATGAAAGCACCTTTTGAGCCACTGAATTCCTGCCATCTGAAGTACTTGACCTGGAAGGTCGTTTTCTTGGTGGCTGTTACTTCAGCTCATAGGGTCAGTGAGCTTCAGGCCTTGGTAGTGCATGCACCTTATATCAAGTTTCATCACAACAGAGTAGTCCTCTGCACGCACCCTAAGTTCTTGCCAAAGGTGGTGTCAGAGTTCCATCTGAACCAGTCAATTGTCTTGCCAACATTTTTTCCCTGTCCTCATACCCGCCCTGGCGAAAGCAGTTTGCATACCTTGGACTGCAAGAGAGCATTGGCCTTTTACGTTGAGCGGAAGAAGCCCTTGAGACAGTCCGCCCAGTTGTTTGTTTCTTTCGACCCCAACAGGAGGGGAGTCGCTATTGGAAAATGCACAATCTCCAATTGGCTAGCAGATTGCATTTCCTTCACTTATGCCCTGGGCTGACTCTTGAGGGCCATGTCACGGCTCACAATGTTAGAGCCATGGCTGCGTCAGTGGCTCTCTTAAAGTCAGCCTCCATTGAGGAGATTTGCAAGGCTGCAACGTGGTCATCAGTCCACACATTCACATCTCACTACTGCCTTCAGCAGGATACCCGAAGCGACAGTCGGTTTGGGCAATCAGTGCTCCAGAATCTGTTTGGGGTTTAGAATCCAACTCCATCCCCCCCAGACCCTTTTTTGTTCTGTTCCAGGCTGCGCACTCAGTTAGTTCTTTATGTTTTCAGGTCAATCTATGTTATGTCCTCGCCATTGCGAGGCCCAATTGACTAATGTTCATTGTTTTGAGTGAGCCTGGATTCTAGGGATACCCCACGTGAGAACAAGCAGCCTGCTTGTCCTCGGAGAAAGGGAAGATACTAACCTGTAGCTGGTATTCTCCGAGGACAGCAGACTGATTGTTCTCACAATCCTGCCCACCTCCCCTTTGGAGTTGGTTTCTTATTTATATGCTTTTTGATTTAACTGAGGAGGCACGCTCGAGACAGGCTGGAAGTCGTCCGCGCATGCGCGGTGCACGCTACTCGCGCGCCAGAAGACTCTTGCAAAGTTTTATATTTTTGTTGGAAAAATTTTGCTGTTTCCTGGCCCCACGCAGACGTCGACCCACTTGTGAGAACAATCAGCATGCTGTCCTTGGAGAATACCAACTACAGGTTAGTATCTTCGCTTTTCCAGGATACCCCACTCCTCAAGAGTCCCAGCGGGGCTAAAGGCAACCAAAGACCATGTGCTTTGTGAGACAACTCTTATTACCTTCAAACACCACCCCTACTGTCGCTCGTCCCTCATCCTCAAGAAACATTTCTTTCTGCAACTTACCCATAAATACACACCTGGGCTGGATTCTTGTCCACCCTCATGATTCACTCCCTCCCCCCACTAACTCTGTTCTCACATGTTCTCTTTAATCCCCTTTATAATGGGGGATTACACATATATTGAATAGACACGGTGAAAGCGGAGATCCCTGAGGTACATTGTTAATCTGCACCTCCAGGAGATCATACAGTTTTATTTGCTGCAATCATGGGGTCACAGTCACAAAAACATTGGGAAGCACTGCTCTAGGTGGCATCAGCATTTATTTATTTAAGAAATTTATATCCCGCTGCATCCAAAGTTCTGGGTGGGTTACAGAAAACATACAAAATACCATATACAATAAAAACATACAAAATAAAAACAATATCTAAAAATCACCAATTAAGCAGGATAAATACACATCTGTTCTCCAAGTCCTGGCAGTAGCTCCTCCTATGTAGGCTTCCTATTTACAATAAGGGGGGAGCGGTGGCTAATGCCTTGACGCAGCTGTCTCACAGTCAACCTACAATTCTTCCAGAATCCTTTGAGAAAGAATAGAGGTGTAGTAGCACAAAATATGTCATTGTTATCCAAAATACCATAAACCAGCTCCTCCACAGCCCTTCAGGAGCATTGGCAAGTGGAGAATTGGAAGCAAATAGTATTCCATTAGTTTGTAAAAAGACACCGCAACCTTAATATAAACAAACCAGGCAACTCAATACTAATGTCATGGCCACTGCTGTGCGCAGAAGCCCTGACTCGCCTCCTTGGTTCCGGGACTGGGCCCTGCAGTTTCCTTGGACATTGGGCACTCCTCTCTGCCATGTGAAGTTGTGGATTTGGCCATCCCTAGTGTTCTGGGTTACCCTTTGGCCCAGCATTCTGCCTTCAGCACTGCGCTAGTGGGGGTCAGCCCTCCTAAGCACGCGTGCAGGAAGCACTACTTTTAAAGGGCTAGTGGCGTGAAATTCCAGGAACACCTTCCTGTGATGTCGGAGGCTGTGCCCTTGATAAAGGTGTCTGGGATGCTGCTACCGCACCTTCGCAACAGGTCTCTTGAACCTTGGCCTGCCTCGTCATGTCTCTAATTAATCCTGCTTTGCTGTGTCCCCAGTGCCAGCCCTATCTTGTCTCCAGTGCCAGCGTCAACTTTAGCCTTGCCTTGCCTACCTGCTTCCTAGCACCTGTCTTGCCTTACCTCCAGTCCTGCCTGCTTGCCTTTTCTGGCCTAGTCTATCTGTCTGCCTTGCTTTTTTATCTTAACTGTGTGCCTAGTTTGGCTGACTCAGGGCCCGGCTAACCCTTGGGTTGACTGGGTGGTGCCACCTCGGCTGTTGCCCAAGGGCTCGCCTTTCTCTGAGTTTGTGACAACTAAAAAAAAAATAGGAGTGGCCTAGTGGTTAGAGTGGTGGACTTTGGTCCTGGGGAACTGGGTTCGATTCCCACTGCAGGCACAGGCAGCTCCTTGTGACTCTGGGCAAGTCACTTAACCCTCCATTGCCCCAGGTACAAATAAGTACCTAAGCCACATTGAGCCTGCCATGAGTGGGAAAGTGCGGGGTACAAATAAAAAAAATAATAATAATAAATACCACGTTTAAAGAATACATATGGGCCGTTTTGGTGATTTACAAGTGTAGATACCAGCATTTATAGTTTAGTTATGTGTTGCCATACTGGGACATATCGAAGGTCCATCAAGCCCAGTATCCTGATTCCAACAGTGGCCAATCCAGGTTACAAGTACCTGGCAAGATCCCAAAACAGTAAAATAGATTTTATGCTTCTTATCCTAGAAATAAGCAATGGATTTTCCCCAAGTCCATCTTAATAATGGCCTATGGACTTTTCTTTTAGGAAGCTATCAAAACCTTTTTTAACCCCCGCTAAGCTAACTGCTTTTACCACGTTCTCTGGTAACGAATTCCAGATTTTAATTACATTTTTGTGAGAAATATTTTCTCCTATTTGTTTACTACTTAATTGCTTCATTGTGTGCCCTCTAGGCCTACTCTTTTTGGAAAGAGTAAACAAGCGATTCATGTTCACCTGTTCCATTCCACTCAGTATTTTATAGACCTCTGTCATATCTCCCGTCAGCCATCTCTTCTCCAAGCTTAAGAGCCCTAGCCGCTTTAGCCTTTCCTCATAGGGAAGTTGTCCCATCCCCTTTATCATTTTCATCGCCCTTCTGTGTACCTTTTCTAATTCCATTGTGTCTTTTTTGAGATACGGTAACCAGAATTGCACACATTATTCAAGGTGCAGTTGTACCATGGAGCGATACAAAGGCAATATAACATCCTCATTTTTGTTTTCCATTCAGTTCCTAATAATACCTAACATTCTGTTTGCTTTCTTAGCCTCTGCTGCACACTGAGCAGAGAGGGTTTCAACATATATTCAAATCTGACACTGAAGTGGGGATAAAAGGTTGCTGATTGGCACATCAAAGACATAACAATTAAATATAAACAGATGTTAAGGACAAACATCTACATTTGGAGATGAAGCCGTCCTCCATCTCCTTCACCCCCATGATTTGGTCCATCACCCGGTGTGGATTCTCTGTGTGAAGACCTGGGGTACACACTTTAGGGAATGTAACAATTATGTAGGGCTACCACCCATGGAGTAGAAGATTCTATGGTGGGAGGCTGTTGATCCCTGAGATCTCTACTCACTTCTACTTCCAATGAGTCACAGTCTAGACTAGAGTTTGTTCTGAACCAGAAGAGGTGCTGATATTTAGCAAGAGTTAGTTCACATAACCCCTTCAAGTCATTTTACTGGTTCGCTATCTGCTTTCGCATACAATTCAACTTCTTATTGACTTGCAAGTTCATTCATTCTGCAGCTGCTCAGTATCTCTTCACTCTTATCTCTCCCTACACTCCTCCCCTAGCTCAGTTCATTAGGTAAGTCTCTCTTATCTTCTCCTTTCATCTTGCTGCACTGTTCCTTCCTGAGTCTAAAATATGTCATGCTGTGCCTCTATTCAAATCCAGGTTAAAAACTCACCTTTTGAGGCTACGTTTAACTGTTAACCTCTTATTCACCTGTTATGTACCCACATCTGTTTTAATCATTCTCATAATAAATGTATCTCCCACCGCACCTTCAGAGTCCACTCATCCCGCTATCTGTTGGTGTTCCCCAGGGATCTGTCCTTGGACCCCTTCTCTTCTCAATCTACACCTCTTCCCTGGGCTCCCTGATCTCATCCCATGGTTTCCAGTATCATCTCTATGCTGATGACACCCAGCTGTATCTCTGCACTCCAGACATCACCGCGGAGACCCAGGCAAAGGTATCAGCCTGCTTATCCGACATTGCTGCCTAGATGTCCAACCGCCACCTGAAACTGAACATGTCCAAGACCGAGCTCATCGTCTTTCCACCAAAACCCACTTCTTCTCTTCCTCCACTTTCTATCTCAGTTGATAACACCCTCATCCTCCCCGTCTCATCTGCCCGCAACCTCGGAGTCATCTTTGACTCCTCCCTCTCCTTCTCTGCGCTTATCCAGCAGATAGCCAAGACCTGTCGCTTCTTCCTCTTTAACATCAGCAAAATTCGCCCTTTCCTCTCTGAACACACCACCCAAACTCTCGTCCACGCTCTCATTACCTCTCGCCTTGACTACTGCAACTTACTCCTCACCGGCCTCCCTCTTAGCCCCCTATCCCACCTTCAATCTGTTCAGAACTCTGCTACACGTCTTATATTCTGCCAGAACCGATATACTCATATCACCCCTCTCCTCAGGTCACTTCACTGTCTTCCAATCAGATACCGCATTCAATTCAAGATTCTCCTTCTTACCTACAAATGCACTCAGTCTGCTGCCCCTCACTGCCTTTCTACCCTCATCTCCCCTTACGTTCCCACCCGAAACCTCCGTTCACAGGACAAATCCCTCCTCTCATTACCCTTCTCCACCACAGCCAACTCCAGTCTCCGCTCATTCTGCCTCGCCTCACCCTATGCTTGGAACAACCTTCCCGAGCCCATACGCCAAGCCCCCTCCCTGCCCAAGTCTTTGCTTAAAGCCCACCTCTTCAATGCTGCGTTCGGCACCTAACTTTTTCAGGAAATCCAGACTGTCCCAATTTGACTGCCCCTATCAGACTCACAGTTCACGTGTCCTTTAGATTGTAAGCTCTTTGAGCAGGGGACTGTCCTTCTATGTTAAATTGTACAGCGCTGCGTAACCCTTGTAGCGCTTTAGAAATGTTAAGTAGTAGTAGTAGTAGTAGTAATACCTTCTTTGTCTGTATTGAATAGATTGTAAGCTCTGTCAAGCAGGGACTGTCTCATACCTGTTTGTGTACAGTGCTGTGTACATCTAGTAGCACTATAGAAATGATAAATACAGTACATTCTCGATTATCTGACGTAAATGGGATTGGCCCATTGTCAGATAACTGAAAAATCAGATAATACAGGAAACAATGCAACCTCTTTAAAAATGCACATAAAACATACCTTATATTTAAACAGACAGAGGGGCATAATCGAACGGCGCCGGCCCAATAGATGGCCGGCCATCTATTTGGCCGGCGCCACAAAGAGCAGTCCCAAACTGTATTATCGAAAAAGATGCCGGCCATCTTTCGTTTTGATAATACGGTTGGGGCCGGCCAAATGTCAGAGATGGCCGGGTTTTAGACGGCTGGCATCGGTTTTCGCCGATAATGGAAACCGAAGCCAGCGATCTCAAACCCGGCCAAATCCAAGGCATTTGGTCATGGGAGGAGCCAGTATTTGTAGTGCACTGGTCCTCCTGACATGCCAGGACACCAAAACTCACCAGAAACCCACTGTACCCACATATAGATGCCCCTTTCACCTGTTAGGGCTATGGTAGTGGTGTACAGTTGGGGGTACTGGGTTTTGGTGGGCTCAGCACACAAGATAAGGAAGCAATGGTGAAATGTGTACCTGGGAGCATTTTATGAAGTCCACTTCAGTCCCCCCTAGGGTGCCCTACTGCTGTCCTGAGATGTCAGGGGGTCCAGTGTCCTACATTCCAATGGCTTGATTTTGTGTGTTTTGCACTTGGATATTTTTTTTTTTCTGAAAATGGACCAAAAAACAAAACGTCCAAATCAAAAAACATTGTTCGGAACTGTATTTTCAAAAACAAAAGATAAACGTTTTTCTCTTTTGAAAATTATCTTCTTTCCTATTTGGATTTTGGACGTTTTTTGCAAAATGTCCAAAGTCGGACTTAGACGTCATATCGAAAATTGTCCCTCTATGTGTCCTGAGAGCCTGTTTTTCCACCCAGGAAACCACTTATGATTTGAGACTGTGCTTTTGCAGCAAGAAAACCATGGTCAGATTCTTGTGCACAGTGAGTTTTATGCAGTACACCTATTCCTGTTTGTTTGTTTACATTTACAGCACTTTCTTTATAGTTACTCTCATTCTTAGATCCAGAGAGTTTCCAGTTTTATTTCTGCTTCAAACTGTTATTGACTGGCGAAGAGAAAGCAGTTAGCGCTGCCTGGTTCACACTGCCTGCTGTAGAAGACAACTCATGAGACTGAACATGCAGTATACAAATATGGTTCCCTTGCTCGGCTCTGTATTTTTGTTCACACTGCTTCTGTACAATTCTGAAATACTATCATATACCGCTTTTATATTTGTGCTGTACAAGAAGCAGAATCATGCCTTATACTGTACGATTGTTTTCTATTTTTTTTTTTTGTTGTTGTTGCTGATTAGTGTTAGTGAACAATATTTTTAAGTACAGATACCCTATCCAACTTATTTTCGAAGGAGATCACTGGCCATCTTCCGACACAAATCGGGAAATGACCAATGATCTCCTGAAACCGGCCAAATCGGTATAATTGAAAGCCGATTTTGGCCGGCGCCAAGTGCTTTCCATCGCGGAGCTGGCCAAACTTCAAGGGGGCGTTTCGGTAAGGTAGCGAAGGCAGGACGGGGGCGTGCTTTGAGATGGCCAGCTTCACCCGATAATGGAAAAAAGAAAGCTGGCCTTGACGAGCATTTCGCCAGAGAGGCAGGTTTCAGCACTCTCTATGCCGCATGTGGTGGACTGGTGGGGGTGGGGGTGGGAGAGAACTGGAGCAATGCTGGATTCACGTGGCTGCAGGAGGGATGGGAGAGGGACAGGAAGACAGATATGCTGGATCTGGGCAGGAACAAAGAGATGCCAAACTGGTTGTGGGGAGAGGGGAAGAAATCTGCAGCAAAGTGGAGAGGAAGAGAGTGGAGTGATGATGGCCTGGGGCTGGAGGAGCGGAGGGGAGAGAGAGAGATAGAGACCTGGAACAAAGGGGAAGTGGAAGAGAAGGGACAGATGCTGGATTACGTGGGGGGGGGGGGGGGGGGGAGAGCGAGAGACTGGGCCGGGAGAGAGCGAGAGACTGGGCCAGGGGAGCGCGGAGGGCAGATGCTGAACCAACAGAGGGAGGCAGAGAGAAATATCAGATCATGGAGGGGTCGAGGGGTGCAGGATAATGGGAAGAGAGAAATGTTCCCCCCCCCCCCCCCATATTCATAGAGGAAAGGTATATTGTGATGTATATTTAATGTGAGTATTATTTTTATTTGATTGCATTGTTTGTGTAATAGATAGCACTGTATATTAGGACCAAGTAGGTTAGATTGAGAACAGGAGATGGTACGAGACTATCATGTATTTGCAAGTAGAAAAAGCGACGGTCAAAGCCAGAAGGATTCTTGGGTACATAAAAAGAGGGATGACCAGTAGGAAAAAGGAGGTGATAGTGCCATTGGATAAGTCTCTGGTGAGGCCCCATTTAGAGTGCTGTGTGCAGTTCTGGTGACCGCACCTAAGATATAAACGGGATGGAGTCGGTCCAGAGGGTGGCTACAAAATTAGTAAGTGGTCTTGAACACAAAAAATATAGCGACAGGCTTTATGAACCTCAACATGTATACGCTGGGAGGGAAGAGAGAGAGAGAGAGACAGGAGATATGATACAGACGTTTAAGTATCTCAAGGGCATTCATGTACAGGAAGTGAGCCTTTTTCAACTAAATGAAAACTCTGGAACGAGGGGGCATACGATGAAGTTAAGAGGGAATAGGCTTAGGAGTAATCTAAGAAAGTATTATTTCATGGAAAGGGTGGTGGAAGCATGGAATAGCCGCCTGGTGGAGGTTGTGGAGTCGAGGACTGTGTCTGAATTTAAGAAGGCGTGGGATCGCTTAGGAAAAGGAAGAGTTAAGGGTTACAGAGGATGGGTCATTTGGCCTTTATCTGCCATCATGTTTCTGTCTAGCCCATTATATGGGTAGAAGCCAGCAGGCAGAGATTGCTACCACACTGGTTCAGCCAAAACAATAGGAAACGCTATTGAAAAGATTATTAAAAATAACGGACTGCCTATTCATGGTCCATCTGTAAAAAGTCAACAGCTGTTCCAGTTGGATAGGCAGTGCCTTAAAAGATGGAGGACAAAAATTTTGTTTTGTTTTTTTTTTACTTATTTGACACTTTTTAATTTATTTGAAAGCTTCCCATTTGTAAATATAAATATCATGAAATAAAAACTAGAAGTTTTATATAGTAATACAAGGCCAATTTTCAGTGAGGATATCCTGTTTACTGATGGGTTCGTCTTCACTATTGTTGTAATCTGCCTTGGGAAGCTTGGTGTTATTTATTTATTTATGACATTTATATCCCACATTATCTCAAATAGAATTTAAGTTCAATGTGGCTCACATTATATCAAATTTGGAACTTACAAACCGTTCTGATTACATAGAACAAATTGAATATGATTGCAAATATAAGAAAATTCAATAACAAGTACCTTGAATTCTAGATCAAATAAAGATTGGAAGTAAAATTAAACTGTCCTTTCACACATGGAATCACATCTTCACATCATCTCTTTTGTACAAATGATTATTCTGTTTTGAGCATGTTTCAGGGACAAGTGGTTTTCATAAGTCAAAATAATAAAATTAAATATTTATTTTTCATGCAGATCTCTTATTTGTTTAAACATAACTAAGGGCCCTGTTGACTAAGGTGCGCTAGCATTTTTAGCGCGTGCTAAAAATTAGTGTGCACTAAATGCTAGAGATGCCCATATATTCCTATGGGTGTGTCTAGCTTTTGGCACGCGCTAATCAGCGTGCACTAAAAACACTAGTGCCCCTATAGCGCGGCTTAGTAAACAGGGCCCTAAATGAGCTATAAGCCCCTAATGCAGTCCATTGGTTTTCTTATGTTTTGTCCTTACTACTACTACTTATCATTTCTATAGCACTACTATAGACTGTGGAGGACTTGCAGCCCATATGCTTACCCTCACAGCCTAGTCTGGGGTGACTGCTAGGTCACCCCGATCCTTCCAGGGCCTTCGCTCCAGAAGCCATGTGTCTAATGGCACGTGAAACATCTTCTCTAAATTTTTTATACTTTCTCTCTGCTATTTCTTATGGCTCCAGTACAGTCCCTCTTCTTGGCTCTGCTTCAACTGCGGCCCTGTGTCATGGAAGTTACATTTTTTCCCATACTCCTCACCCTCTTATAGACTTCAGCCTCTTCTTCTACTTCAGTCTCACTGCTTTTCTTCCTACAAAGTTCACTCCATCCATCTATTCACTCCTTTACCTTATTTACCTGCCCATTGTCATACCTCGTCGAGCAAACATTCAATGAAGGCCCTGTACACCCTGGATACTACTAGACAGATGTTAACAGTGCCACTTTCGTTAAAGTATGATAAAGGCAGGAGATAAGAACACCTCAACTCTTTATTGTATACATTTATATTCAGAATTTCATATCGACACTCTTCAAGAACAGGCAGCTGTTGAATAAATGTGTTATCTTTAACATAAAGAGGGGCATTTTTGAAAGAAATGTCCAAGTTGCGATTTGGACGTCCTTGCAAAACGGCGAAATCCAGGGGCGGGGAAACCCGTATTTTTGAAACAAGATGAATGTCTATCTTTGGTTTCAAAAATGTTGTCAGAGACGTCCAAATCCTTAAATTTGGACGTCCCTAGATTTGGATGTCCCTAGATATGGACGTTTCTGACTTTTCAACGATTTTTGACAGCAAAGATTGTCCATGTCAAAAACGTCCAAATGCAAGCATTTGGGCGTGGGAGGAGCCAGCATTTGTAGTGCACTGTTCCCCCTGACATGGTAGGACACCAACCGGGCACCCTAGGGGGCACTACAGTGGACTTCATAAAATGATCCCAGGAACATAGCTCCCTTACCTTGTGTGCTGAGCCCCCCAAAACCCACTACCCACAACTGTACACCACTACCATAGCCCTTACAGGTGATGGGGGGCACCTATATATGGGTAAAGTGGGTTTGTGGCAGATTTTGGAAAGCTCATTGTTTCCTTCACAAATGTAACAGGTAGGGGGGGTATGGGCCTGGGTCTGCCTGTGTGAAGTGCACTTCAGTACCCACTAAAACTGCTCCTGGGAACTGCATGCGCTGTCATGGAGCTGGGTATGACATCTGAGGCTGGCATAGAGGCTGGCACAACATATTTTTAAAGATGTTTTTTGAGGGTGGGAGGGGGTTAATGACCACTGGGGGAGTAACGGGATGTCATCCCCGATTCTCTCCGGTGGTCATCTGGTCATTTCCGTCACCTTTTTGTGCATTATTCATTAAAAAAACACATTCGGGTGAAAACGTCCAAGTGTTCGTCAGGGACGTCCTTGTTTTTTTTTTTCGATTATGGGTCAATGATGTCCAAGTGTTAGGCACACCCAAGTCCCGCCTTCGCTACGCCGCCGACATGCCCCCTTGAACTTTGGACGTCCTTGTGACGGACTGCAGTTGGAGACGTCCAAAATCAGGTTTCAATTATACCTATTTGGACGTCTCTGGGAGAAGGACGTCCATCTTCCAATTTATGTCACAAGATGGACGTCCTCTTTCGAAAATGAGCCCAAAAGTATTCTTAAAATCGATCAGGCTAACAGAAATGTAATTATTATTCTTCTGAATTCCAGTTATGCAGGTTTCTCAGAAGATGTCTGAAGGTCATGAAATCCTGAACAGAAAACTAAAAAATAGTGAAAAAGAACGGGACCAACTGAATTCAGATTTGGCAAAACTGGCAAAAGAGTTTGATGACTGTTCATTAATAGGTATTTTTCTTTTTTATTTTGTAAGTTACGTCTTGGATATTATAAAAACCCATATATATTAGAATTCTGTTCAACAAATATTAGTTAGAACATAAGAATAGCCATACAGGGGCAGACCAGTGGTCCATCTAGCCCAGTATCCTGTTTCCAAACAGTGGCCAAGCCAGGTCACAAGTACCTGGGAGAAACCTAAATTGTGGCAACACTCCATACTACAAATCCCAGGGCAAGCAGTTGCTTCCCATGTCTGTCTCAATAGCAGACTATGCACTTTTCCTCCAGGAACTTGTCCAAACCTTTTTTAAACCCAGATACGCTAACCGCTGTTACTACATCCTCCAGCAAAGAGATCCAGAGCTTAACTATTCACTGAGTGAAAAAATATTTCCTCCTATTTGTTTTAAAAGTATTTCCATGTAACTTCTTTGAGTGTCCTCTAGTATTTGTATTTTTGGAACGAGTAAAAAAATCGATTTCTACTCGTTCTATACCACTCAGGATTTTGTAGACCTCAATCATATCTCCCCTCATCCATCTCTTTTCCAAGCTGAAGAGCCCTAACCTCTTTAGCCTTTCCCCATACGTGAGGAGTTCCATCCCCTTTATCATTTTGTTTGCTCTTCTTTGAACTTTTTCTAATTCCACTATATCTTTTTTGAGATACTGCAACCACAACTAATCGCAACAGTCAAGGTGCTGTTGCACCATGGAGCGATACAGAGGCATTATAGTATTATTCACCATCCCTTTCCTAATAATTCCTAGTATCCTATTTGCTTTTTTGGCCACCGCCACACAATGAGCAGATTTCAGCGTATTATCTACAATGACACCTACATCTTTTTATTCTGCTCCCCAAGGTCGACCCTAGCATCAGGTAACTATAGAAACATAGAAACATGACAGCAGATAAAGGCCAATTGACCCATCCAGTCTGCCCTTCCTCTGTAACCCCCAATTCTACCTGTTCCTAAGCAATCCCACATGCTTATCCCATGCCTTTTTAAATTCTGGAACAGTCCTCGACTCCACCGCCTCCACCACCCTTTCTGTGAAATAATACTTCCTTAGGTTACTCTTCAGCCTATTCCCTCTTAACTTTGTCATATGCCCCCTCATTCCAGAGCTCTCCTTCTTTTGAAAAAGGCTCTCTTCCTGTCCATAAATGCCCTTGAGATATTTAAATGTTTCTATCATGTCTCCTCTCTCCCTCCTCTCTTCCAGCATATACATGTTGAGGTTCATAAGCCTGTCCCTATAATTTTTGCATTCAAGACCGTTTACTAATTTTGTAGTCGCCCTCTGGACCGACTCCATCCTGTTTATATCTTTCCGTAGGTGCGGTCTCCAGAACTGCACGCAGTACTCCAAATGGGGCCTCACCAGAGACTTATACAAGGGCACTATCACCTCCTTTTTCCTGCTGGTCATGCCTCTCTTTATACACCCAAGCATCCTTCTGGCTTTGGCCATCGCTTTTTCTACCTGTTTGAAAGCTTTTAGGTCATCAGACACAATCACCCCCAAGTCCCGCTCTTCCTTCACACACTGAAGCACTTCACCCCCTATACTGTTCCGTTCTCTCGGATTTTTGCGACCCAAGTGCATGACCCTGCATTTTTTGGGATTAAACCTTAGTTGCCAAATATCAGTCCATTCCTCTAGCTTCGCTAGGTCCTTCCTCATGTCATTCACACCCTCCAGGGTGTCCACCCTGTTGCAGAGTTTAGTATCATCTGCAAAAAGACAAACCTTACCAGACAGCCCTTCCGCAATATCGCTCACAAAGACGTTAAAAAGAGCCAGCCCTAGGACCGAGATCCCTGCTGTACTCCACCGTGTCAAAGGCTTTGCTGAAATCCAAGTATACCATATCAAGTGCCCCTCCCACATCCAACTGTTTGGTCACCCAGTCGAAAAAGACAGTCAGATTTGTCTGACACGACCTGCCACTAGTGAAGCCATGCTGCCTCGGGTCTCGCATTCCATGTAGTTCAAGAAATCTCACAATCCTCCTCTTTAGAAGCGTTTCAATTAGCTTACTCACCACCGAGGTCAGACTGATAGGTCTGTAATTCCCAACCTCCTCCTTCCGCTCTTGTGCAGAGGAACCACATTCGCCCTTCTCCAGTCCGCCAGGACCACTCCAGTATCTAAGGAAGCATTGAAGAGGTCTGTCAGAGGAGCTGACAGAACTTCTCTGAGTTCCTTAAGCACCCTCGGGTGTATCCCATCAGACCCCATCGCTCTGTCTACTCTTAGTTTGGCGAGCTCCTCACAAACACAGCCCTCCGTAAACGGGTCTTGGGCTACCATACATCCACCCCCTGTCTTTCATTTGTGAACACAGAGAGTTTAGTTATGCACATGCTTGTGTCTCTTCCTTATGTCCACCCAAACACTGCCCCTGTACACATCTACTGGCAAAGTACATGCTATCAGGTCAAAGCTCATACTTTTATGCTGGTCAGTATTTTATAAGAGGCCATGTATGTGACTATATGGCCACACACACACAAAGATGACTATTGTAACATTACTCCTTTAATATACATAGAATTGATTCGGATTATTCTTTCCAATGTACATCACCTTGCATTTGTCCACATTAAATTTCATCCGCCATTTGGATGCCCAGACTTCCAATTTCCCAAGGTCTTCCTGCAATATTTCACAGTCCGTACATGTTTTAACAACCTTGAATAGTTTTGTATCATCTGCAAATGTAATCCTCACTGGTCATTCCGATTTCCATATCATTTATAAATATGTTAAATAGCACCAGTCCCAATACTGATCCCTGCAGCTCTCTACTGTTCACCCTTTTCCACTGAGAAAAATGACTATTTAACCTTACTGTGATGAAATAGTACATTTTCCAGCATATGAATTATGTTTCAACGCTTTTTTATTGATGACAGTTCATAATACATATAAGTGCAATCAAGGTGTACAAACTCACAGGTATATAAAAGCTATCAATTAAATCAGTGAACAACATGCCATCATCAAATTATTAACATGTGCCCCCCTTCCCCACCCCCCATCTCTCTCTGTTAGTCCCCATATCTAAAAACTCATCTTCAACTAATCTTCCCCCCATTCCCCCCTCTGCCTTCCCAACCCTCCCAAGATAGGCGATGAGAATGCGAGAATTGTCGTAACATCCACCACTTCTATTAAATCTATATCTGTGAGACAGACACCCCAAGAGACAGCATCCCTCGACCTCCTCTGGATGACACTCCGTTTGATCTGGCCAGTGCTTAAGTGTGTTACTTCGCAAGAGGCTTTGTTTCTGGTAGCCTCCCGCACGCCCACCAGACCTGGTATCTGCTCCTTAAGACAGGACAAGTGTTCCAAAGAGGTTGACGTCTCGCATAATGGAGCTATATTACCCAAATGATTCCCAAAAGAAAAACCCCTCCTTCCAGCATATGAATTATAAGAGTATTTGATGAAGTGTATTTCTCTAGTTTGGCCAGCAGGTTGTGCATGTTTATGTTTAAAGCTGTTATAGAGAAATGACTGTTCCTTCTTTAGTTAGCACATAGAAGGAGTAACCTGCAGTGAGATGGCCAGCTACTTTTAAAATTTGTTGTTCTGGGTTCTGATTGGCCCAGGAGCTCAAATTCTGCTAAGAGGTACTGGCATTTTCTCCAGTCTTAGCCAGGGGGAAGAGAGAGAAAGATAAGTACATAAGTATTGCCATACTGGGACAGACCGAAAGTCTACCAAGCCCAGCATCCTGTTTCCAACAGTGGCCAATCCAGGGGCGTAGCTATGGGTGGGCCTGGATGGGCCCAGGCCCGCCCAGTTTTGAGTCAGGCCCATCCAGAATTGAAGTCCCTCACCTCCGTCACCATGTCTCCTCACTTTCTCCCACCCCTGCCATAGCGCTTGTGTTTAACGCTATCAGCGCTGCCTCCTCCACCTCACAGTCTCCGTCTCCCACTCCTGTGGCAGCGCTTGCGATTTGCTACCGACACTGCCTGACAGCTGACAGACGCGGTGCAACATCCTGCTCCGGGGCCTTCCCTCTGCCGCGCTGATTCAAATTCCTGTTTACGCAGGGCAGAACGCACGCGGCAGAGGGAAGGTCCTGGAGCAGGTCGTTGGCTCCGCGTCTGTGAGTTGATGTCAGGCAGCGCCGGTAGCAAATTGCAAGCGCTGCCACGGGGGTGGGAGACAGAGACTGTGAGGTGGAGGAGGCAGCGCCGATAGCGTTGAATACAAGCGCTACGGCGGGAGTGGGAGAAGGTGAGGAAGACAGTGGTCTGCTCGCCCTGCAAGGGGAGGAGGCTGAAGGAAAGGGAGAGGTTCTGGACATGTGTGGGGGGGGGGGGGGTGAGGAGGAAGAAAGAGGAGCAGGCTGAAGGGAAGGGAGATGTTCTGGACGTGTGTGGGGGGGGGTGTGAGGAAGACAGTGGGTTCTTCAAGGGGAGGGGGCTGAAGGGAAAGGAGAAGTTCTGGACGTGTGTGTGGGGGGGGGGGTGATGAAGACAAAGGGGAGTGGGCTGAAGGGAAGGGAGAGGTTCTGGATGTGGTGGGGTGAGCATGTTAAGTGTTTGGGATATATTGGGTGACAGAGCTTAGTTCAGTTCTGTTCAGCCTAGCATCCTTCTGGCTACAGCCACCAGATTGTCACACTGTTTCGTCACCTTCAGATACTTGGACACTATCACCACCCTAATGCCCCTCTCCCTGACTATACGTATCAGCCTCTCACCTCCTATCACATACAGTTCCCTTGGATTTATATACCCCAATGCATTACTCTGCCCTTCTTTGCATTGAATTTTAATTGCCAAACCTTAGACCATATTTCTAACTTTTGCAGATGATCTTTCATGTTTTCCACTTCGTCTAGGGTGTCTACTCAGTTACAAATCTTGGTATCATCTGCAAAAAGGCAAACCTTACCTTCTAAACCTTCGGCAATGTCGCTCACAAATATATTGAACAGGATCAGCACCAGCAATGATCCTTGAGGCACTTCACTACTCATCTTTCCTTCATCTGTCAACACACTTTGGGTCCTAACTTCAGCTTCTCAAGTGCATTGAAGAGCCTCCTATGAGGAACCCTTTCATAGGCTTTGCTGAAATCTAAGTAGATTACATCTAGCACACGTCCTCTGTCCAATGCTGTGGTCACTCAGAAGGTTGTAGGAGTGCACAAGAGGAAAGAATTTTCAGTGGAGAGATTCAAGCTTGGGATTATCAGGTACAGAAAGGGTTCTTGGAGAATCAGGGAGCTCAGTGAAGTTATAGAGAGATCCGGGATTGTAAAGTAAGGGATACAAGGTGTCTCAGAAATGTATGTTATGTACCTAAACTGTGAAATTGCACTGGAACCTGTTATCATTGACTCTAGGATAAGCAGCATAAAATCTGTTTTACTTTTCTGGGATCTTGCCAGATACTTGTGACCTGGATTGGCCACTGTTGGATACTGGACTTGATGGACCTTTGTTGTGTCCCAGTATGACAATGCTTATGTTCTTATGTTTACTTTGAAGAACAGCAATTCTCTATAAACATTTATTTTGGATCGCTACCAACAATCTGGAGTCAGGTCTTATATGTTTAACACAACTTAATGTACCACAGTGGTTTAGAACGGTAAAATAAAATGACAGGAAACAGAAAGGGAATCCATCTAAAATAGGAAAGAAAGCACTCACACAACTGAAGACAAAATGAAAGTGAGAAGGATAAAACCATCTTAATTCATAGGTCAGCCAAGCCTGAAAGAAATGTGCTTTAAGAAAGACTTTAAATTTTAAATTCAGCACGAATATGAGGCGGTAGATTATTCCAGAGATATGGTGCCAAGAAGAAGGTGGCAGAATTTCTAGTACACTTACAGTGAGCCCATTTGGTTAGGGGAAGAATCCAGTTACCAGAGATGGGTAGTAACAAAGTACTTGTACTAGCTTGGCTTATGAATTTAAGTTACCTTTCCTAAGGTAACCATGTCTCCCCGATGTTATTCAGCTATTCTGTCTAACAACAGGGAGGTTTACCATCACAGAAGGCTTTCTTTCCTGGAATGAAATCAAGGACCTCCTTGTGTCTCTGCACAGAGTTCCCCTTGGTATTAGAAAGCATCTAGACTAGGAGACAGAGATTATTAGAAGAGTTTCAAAGGTTTATTAACTCACCAATGGTTTACAGATAGATAACCATATACAACAGTACTGGCATTGGAAATCTTCGTCCGGCAGCAGTTGGGGACTTCTCCTGCCCCACCCAGATTTGCTGCTCCTTTTATACCCTCTTCCTTCCATCCAACTTAATGGGTCTACATTGGCTCCCATATTAAAGTTGTTTACCACTTTTCTTAGCTAACCACAAGACACTCACAGGAAAGACTCCCTCCCCTCTTGGACAGCTACTTCCTTGCACCTGGTAATATTTCAGATAAACAAGTTTTTTCTAACTCAGATACAGAAATAAGGGAATCCATTTTGTGACTGAGAGGTTCCATTTTGATTTCAGATTTCTTGAGCTAACTTTTCCAATTTAGGTCATCTAGGCCTTAGTCTGGGCTAAAAGCTGTGTCTTGCTTTTCCAGCAAGCTTCCAACCATACTAGCCATTAGATTATTGACCTGACCAGGGTTTCTATATGGCCTGAGCTCTAAGGCTTGGCCTCCCACCATTCCGGTGGGGGCTTCTGGCTGTACCATATTTCTACACTTAGTAAACAGGAGGGTATGGTAGCATTAGGCTTAAAAGTGCTGAAAAAAATGCCCATAGACTGCATCAAAAATAAAAAGCAACAGAGCAGTAAAAAACTGGGCATAGACCATATAAAAAATAAAACTTACGGGACTGCTCAAGCGATCGTAAGAAGAAAAGGACCAGTGTGTAAAAAAGGGGAGAAAGGAAACTGCCAGACACAGAAGTGTAAAAAGAAGTATTCAAACCTCAAGAACACATACACAAGAAAATGCTGATACAAGCTATGGCAAACCCTGATAAAAATTAGGCATCAAGAGGTAAAAAAAGACACATTGAAAACAAGCATTCTTGATAAATTAACAGTACAAGAGTAGTTCTTACTGTGAAAAACTCACTATGACACAATCACGCTTCCACAGTGTGGGAAGAAGGGTATTGTGTCACCGTCCAACTGAATTTAAATGCTTTCTCATGCATATTGAGTCACTGACATCTTACAAAGAAAAACAATAGAACGTAACACAAAATAGGCAAAAAAAAAAAGGTAACTCAAAATGTACCAAAAAGCAGCGTCACTCATGACTGACTACATCAATCTATAACTGGTAAAAAGGAGTTCGGCAAAAGACAAAAAAGAAACAAAAATGTATACATATAAATTTCAAAAGTTGTTATACCACTCATGACCAATTGCATGACTAAGGAGCTGAAAAAGCACATCTAAAAAAAAACAGCCAAAAGAAAGAAAGAAAAAGGAGGAGAAAACAGGAAAAAAGAAGGGAAAGACAGGAAGAGGAGATGAAAAGAAAGCAAAGGGATGGGAAAATGAAAAGAAAAAAAGGGAAAGAGAGAGCAAGGAAAGGAGAAGAAAGAAAGCAAGGAGAGGAAAGGAGGTGGAAAAGAAAAGACAAAGGAAAAAGGGGAAGAAGAGGGAGGGGTGGGGAGGAGAGGTGGGGATGGTTGGGGGAATGGAAGAGAGGAAAAAAACAAGAAAGGGCAAAAAAGGGGGAACAAGGGAGAAAAAAGGTGAAACAAATAAGGAAAGATAAAAAGAGGAAAGGGAGGAAGTAAAAAAAGAAACTAAAAGCACACAATAACAATATATGGTAAAAGGAATTATGAAAGTGGCAAAAATTGTATGAGATGCCAGCAGGACCCAAACTGGTGCCAAAAAGTAAAAGGTGTGAATTGAATGATCAAAAGAAATCTATTCATTTCTTTTTCAATATATGCATGTATTTATTTATGGATATATATATATATATGATTTATGTAATTTTCGTGTTTCTGTTCTGTTTTGGCATATAGTGTTTGTGACCCCTGAAGTATGCAGTCTTTACCATCAAAACATGGTCCTGTGTCAGGTCCCTTTATGGTGCTTCTTCAATAAACTTTTGTATCTTATCCATGTGGATGCTGGAAGTGTCTTTGTGCATACCCTACTTCATCTTCTCCTAACATCTAGCTCAAAGCCATAATCAAACCAAACATTTAGATGTTTTTCCGGTTTGATTATGGCTGTGCGCTAAATTGTTTGAGTTGTTTTCGGCAAAACATCTCAATTTGGATTTACATGTTTTCTCCGAGGACAAGCAGGCTGCTTGTTCTCACTGATGGGTGACGTCCACGGCAGCCCCTCCAATCGGAATCTTAACTAGCAAAGGCCTTTGCTAGCCCTCGCGCGCCGATGCGCACCGCGCATGCGCGGCCATCTTCCCGCCCGAAACCGGCTTGTGCCGGCCAGTCTTCTTTTCTCCACGCTCGGTACGGTTGTGTTTTGCCATTCGTGCCCCGAAAAGTCGACCTCGCGCGTCGTTTTCGACTCGTTTCTGTGAGAAACTTGAAATTTGTTCGGATTAACCTCTTTTGTTTTTTTTCCTCCCTGTACTTCAAGTTTTTCTTCGCCCCGTTAAGTTTTCTTTCGTCGTCGGGGTAGGCCTTTCTTAGGCCCCGGTCGAAATTTCCTTCTCGCTATTTTTTCTGGTGCCAAATTTCGCCATTTCGACTTTTGATTTCGCCGGCGTGATTTTTCCGCCCATGACATCGAAGCCTTCCAGCGGCTTCAAGAAGTGCACCCAGTGCGCCCGGGTAATCTCGCTCACTGACAGACACGCGTCGTGTCTTCAGTGTCTGGGGGCCGAGCACCGCCCTTAGGCCTGTAGTCTGTGTTCCCTTTTACAAAGGCGGACTCAGGTAGCGAGGTTAGCTCAGTGGAACATTTTGTTCTCGGGCTCTTCGTCGGCATCGGCACCGGGGGTATCGATTGCATCAACGTCTTCAGCGTCCAGACCTTCATCCTCGGCTGCCAGTGCATCGAGTGCATCGAGGCATCGGCCCTCTGCATCGGCGCTGAGACATCGGACAGCTGTATCGAAGTCGGTGGTACCGGGACCTTGTCTGCTGATGTCGTCGGACGGTGGTGCTTCGTCTGGAGTGCAGGTGAGGGCTGTCCATTCCCCTGCTGGTGGCGGTGAGCCTTCGGGTGGGTCTCCCCCTACCCTGAGGGCTCCTGCGGTACAGCCCCCCCGAGACCGACCTTCTTCGGTCTCGGCCCCGAGGAAGCGACGGCTGGATTCTACGTCCTCGTCGGTGCCGGGAAGCTCCGATGACATGCTTCGTTCCAAGAAGGCGAAGAAGCATCGTCATTGGTCCCCTTCCCGTGTCGGCACCGAGAGCTCTGGGTCGCCGAGGGAATCGGCACCCAGCAGGCATCGGCACCGAGAGGACCGCTCACCCTCTGTTCAGGAGGTGTCGATGCGCTCCACTCTGGACAGCCCGGAACAGCCTCCACGCCCGGAACAGGTTCTGTCGTCGATGCCTGCATCGACCTCCATGCCTTTCTCTGCAGCCGCTCTGAACGAGAGCCTCCGGGCCGTTCTCCCAGAGATTCTGGGAGAGCTGTTGCGCCCTACCCCTCCGGTACCGGCGGTGCTTGCGCCTCCGGTACCGTCGAGTGTGGCGCCGGCTGGTCCATCGCCCGAGGTGAGGTCTCCGGCGTCGGTGCCGCATGCGGTACCGGCGGCCGTCGCCTCCCAGGAGGGCTCCCCGACTACGTCGGCGGAGGGAGCTTCGCCGATGCAGGCAAGGGAGTCTACCTCTCGACGCCCCCATCGTGGACGTGGCTCCACAGAGTCGAGTCGGGCACGTTTGCAGACACAGGTCCGTGAACTTGTGTCTGACACCGAGGGTGAGGCCTCGTGGGAAGAGGAAGAAGACCCCAGATATTTCTCTGACGAGGAGTCTGAGGGTCTTCCTTCCGATCCCACTCCCTCTCCTGAGAGACAGCTTTCTCCTCCCGAGAGTCTGTCTTTTGCTTCCTTTGTCCGGGAGATGTCTACGGCCATCCCCTTCCCGGTGGTTGTGGAGGACGAGCCCAGGGCTGAAATGTTTGAGCTCCTGGACTATCCTTCTCCACCTAAGGAAGCGTCCACTGTACCCATGCACCATGTCCTAAAAAAGACATTGCTGGCGAACTGGACCAAGCCTTTAACTAATCCCCACATTCCCAAGAAGATCGAGTCCCAGTACCGGATCCATGGGGACCCAGAGCTGATGCGCACTCAGTTGCCTCATGACTCTGGAGTTGTGGATTTGGCCCTAAAGAAAGCCAAGAGTTCTAGGGAGCATGCTTCGGCGCCCCCGGGCAAGGACTCTAGAACCTTGGACTCCTTTGGGAGGAAGGCCTACCATTCTTCTATGCTCGTGGCCAAAATTCAGTCTTACCAGCTCTACACGAGCATACACATGCGGAACAATGTGCGGCAGTTGGCGGGCTTGGTAGATGCGCTCTCCCCTGAGCAAGCCAAGCCATTTCAGGAGGTGGTCAGGCAGCTGAAGGCGTGCAGAAAATTCCTGGCCAGAGGGGTGTATGACACCTTTGATGTTGCGTCCAGGGCCGCTGCTCAAGGTGTGGTGATGCGCAGACTCTCATGGCTGCGTGCCTCCGACCTGGAGAATAGAATCCAGCAGCGGATTGCGGACTCGCCTTGCCGTGCGGATAACATTTTTGGAGAGAAAGTCGAACAGGTGGTAGAGCACCTCCACCAGCGGGACACCGCATTCGACAAGTTCTCCCGCCGGCAGCCTTCAGCCTCTACCTCTACAGGTAGAAGATTTTTTGGGGGAAGGAAGACTGTTCCCTACTCTTCTGGTAAGCGTAGGTACAATCCTCCTTCTCGACAGCCTGCGGCCCAGGCTAAGCCCCAGCGTGCTCGCTCTCGTCAGCAGCGTGCGCCTCAGCCAGGCCCCTCGGCTCCCCAGCAAAAGCAAGGGACGAGCTTTTGACTGGCTCCAGCAGAGCATAGCCGACATCCAAGTATCAGTGCCGGGCGACCTGCCAGTCGGAGGGAGGTTGAAAGCTTTTCACCAAAGGTGGCCTCTCATAACCTCCGATCAGTGGGTTCTCCAAATAGTCCGGCAAGGATACACCCTCAATTTGGCCTCAAAACCTCCAAATTGTCCACCGGGAGCTCAGTCTTACAGCTTCCAGCACAAGCAGGTACTTGCAGAGGAACTCTCCGCCCTTCTCAGCGCCAATGCGGTCGAGCCCGTGCCATCCGGGCAAGAAGGGCTGGGATTCTATTCCAGGTACTTCCTTGTGGAAAAGAAAACAGGGGGGATGCGTCCCATCCTAGACCTAAGGGCCCTGAACAAATATCTGGTCAAAGAAAAGTTCAGGATGCTTTCCCTGGGCACCCTCCTTCCCATGATTCAGGAAAACGATTGGCTATGCTCTCTGGACTTGAAGGATGCCTACACACACATCCCGATACTGCCAGCTCACAGACAGTATCTGCGATTTCAGCTGGGCACACGTCACTTCCAGTACTGTGTGCTACCCTTTGGGCTCGCCTCTGCGCCCAGGGTGTTCACAAAGTGCTTGGCTGTAGTAGCAGCGGCACTTCGCAGGCTGGGGGTGCACGTGTTCCCATATCTCGACGATTGGCTGGTGAAGAACACATCCGAGGCAGGAGCTCTGCAGTCCATGCAGATGACTATTTGCCTCCTGGAGCTACTGGGGTTTGTGATAAATTATCCAAAGTCCCATCTTCTCCCAGTGCAGAACCTCGAATTCATAGGAGCTCTGCTGGATTCTCGGACGGCTCGCGCCTATCTCCCAGAGACGAGAGCCAACAACTTGTTGTCCCTCGTCTCGCGGGTGCGAGCGTCACAGCAGATCACAGCTCGGCAGATGTTGAGATTGCTGGGCCACATGGCCTCCACAGTTCATGTGACTCCCATGGCCCGCCTTCACATGAGATCTGCTCAATGGACCCTAGCTTCCCAGTGGTTTCAGGCTGCTGGGGATCTAGAAGACGTGATCCACCTGTCCACGAGTTTTCTCAACTCCCTGTATTGGTGGACGATTTGGTCCAATTTGACTCTGGGACGTCCCTTCCAAATTCCTCAGCCGCAAAAAGTGCTGACCACGGATGCGTCTCTCCTGGGATGGGGAGCTCATGTCGATCGGCTTCACACCCAAGGAAGCTGGTCCCTCCAGGAACGCGATCTGCAGATCAATCTTCTGGAGTTACGAGCGATCTGGAACGCTCTGAAGGCTTTCAGAGATTGGCTGTCCCACCAAATTATCCAAATTCAGACAGACAACCAGGTTGCCATGTATTACATCAACAAGCAGGGGGGCACCGGATCTCGCCCCCTGTGTCAGGAAGCCGTCAGCATGTGGCTCTGGGCTCGCCGTCACGGCATGGTGCTCCAAGCCACATATCTGGCAGGCGTAAACAACAGTCTGGCCGACAGGTTGAGCAGGATTATGCAACCTCACGAGTGGTCGCTCAATTCCCGTGTAGTGCGACAGATCTTCCAGGTGTGGGGCACCCCCTTGGTAGATCTCTTTGCATCTCGAGCCAACCACAAAGTCCCTCAGTTCTGTTCCAGGCTTCAGGCCCACGGCAGACTGGCATCGGATGCCTTCCTCCTGGACTGGGGGGAGGGTCTGCTGTATGCTTATCCTCCCATACCTCTGGTGGGGAAGACTTTGTTGAAACTCAAGCAAGACCGAGGCACCATGATTCTGATTGCTCCTTTTTGGCCGCGTCAGATCTGGTTCCCTCTTCTTCTGGAGTTGTCCTCCGAAGAACCGTGGAGATTGGAGTGTTTTCCGACCCTCATCACACAGGACGAAGGGGCGCTTCTGCATCCCAACCTCCGGTCCCTGGCTCTCACGGCCTGGATGTTGAGAGCGTAGACTTTGCCTCTTTGGGTCTGTCAGAGGGTGTCTCCCGCATCTTGCTTGCTTCCAGGAAAGATTCCACTAAGAGGAGTTACTTCTTTCTATGGAGGAGGTTTGCCGTCTGGTGTGACAGCAAGGCCCTAGATCCTCGCTCTTGTCCTACACAGACCCTGCTTGAATACCTTCTGCACTTGTCTGAGTCTGGTCTCAAGACCAACTCTGTAAGGGTTCACCTTAGTGCAATCAGTGCATACCATTACCGTGTGGAAGGTAAGCCGATCTCAGGACAGCCTTTAGTTGTTCGCTTCATGAGAGGTTTGCTTTTGTCAAAGCCCCCTGTCAAGCCTCCTACAGTGTCATGGGATCTCAATGTCGTTCTCACCCAGCTGATGAAACCTCCTTTTGAGCCACTGAATTCCTGCCATCTGAAGCACTTGACCTGGAAGGTCATTTTCTTGGTGGCAGTTACTTCAGCTCGTAGAGTCAGTGAGCTTCAAGCCCTGGTAGCCCAGGCCCCTTACACCAAATTTCATCATAACAGAGTAGTCCTCCGCACTCACCCTAAGTTCTTGCCAAAGGTTGTGTCGGAGTTCCATCTGAACCAGTCAATTGTCTTGCCAACATTCTTTCCCTGTCCTCATTCCTGCCCTGCTGAACGTCAGCTGCACACATTGGACTGCAAGAGAGCATTGGCCTTCTATCTGGAGCGGACACAGCCCAACAGACAGTCCGCACAATTGTTTGTTTCTTTTGATCCCAATAGGAGGGGAGTGGCTGTGGGGAAACGCACCATATCCAATTGGCTAGCAGATTGCATTTCCTTCACTTACGCCCAGGCGGGGCTGGCTCTTGAGGGTCATGTCACGGCTCATAATGTTAGAGCCATGGCTGCGTCGGTAGCCCACTTGAAGTCAGCCTCTATTGAAGAAATTTGCAAAGCTGCGACGTGGTCATCTGTCCACACATTCACATCTCATTACTGCCTGCAGCAGGATACCCGACGCGACGGTCGGTTCGGGCAGTCAGTTCTTCAGAACCTGTTTGGGCTTTAGGATCCAACTCCACCCCCCGAGGGCCCTGTTTGTTCTGTTCCAGGCTGCACTCTCAGTTAGTTGGTAAATTTTTTAGGTCATTCTCAGTTATGTCCTCGCCGTTGCGAGGCCCAATTGACCATGGTTGTTGTTTTGAGTGAGCCTGGGGGCTAGGGATACCCCATCAGTGAGAACAAGCAGCTTGCTTGTCCTCGGAGAAAGCGAATGCTACATACCTGTAGAAGGTATTCTCCGAGGACAGCAGGCTGATTGTTCTCACAAACCCGCCCGCCTCCCCTTTGGAGTTGTGTCTTCCCTTGTCTTTGTCTTGCTACATATGAGACTGGCCGGCACAAGCCGGTTTCGGGCGGGAAAACGGCCGCGCATGCGCGGTGCGCATCGGCGCGTGAGTGCTAGCAAAGGCCTTTGCTAGTGAAGATTCCGATTGGAGGGGCTGCCGTGGACGTCACCCATCAGTGAGAACAATCAGCCTGCTGTCCTCGGAGAATACCTTCTACAGGTATGTAGCATTCGCTATATCGAAAATGTCCCTCTATGTCTTAAATTAAGGCATGTTTTCAGCCACTTACACCAGTAGACTTTTTCTTTATAAAATATGCTTAAAATTAGGGCTTTGGCTGCCTTGAACTAGGCACCTGGTTATACAATTACCTTCCACTGAACCAAATGCTTCCAGGTTGAGTTACAAAGCATTTTTTCTCATGCTGTATCTATGGGATTGGGAAAAGACCTCAATGAATCAGGATCTTAATCCCCTTTCTGTACTATTACACAGAATGCAAGGTATAGTTTATTTCAGTTTGTTGATGTATTTATTTATTTATTTGTGGTACATTTATACCCCACATTTTCCCACTAGAGTGAGCACAATGTGGCTTACAATATTACAAAAGCTTACAATGCAAGTTACTAGTTGTTTTCTAAATATTGATATCACTTTTTTCCATGAAAAACATTTTTTAACTATCTTGCCTGTAGAATGTTGTCCACGAAGATGGAAATTGATCTATGGGAAATGTATTCACTTTTCGACATGGAGAGATGTTTGGGCAATGAATGATACTTGTAAAGATGAAAATTCTTTACTTCTTACCTTCTCTAAGCAAGATTCACAAATACAGGTACAAGTTACTACATTTTTATTCTGCTGTAATTTTAATTTATTGTGCTTGATAATCTCATGGGAATAAGGTAACTCACATGGCTGATAATTACCATTATCAAAATCTGTGACATCATTTTTGGAAGAGTAAGTGGCTGTTCCTTTATTTAGCCCCATTGAAAAAATTATTTTAATAGTAATTACAAATTTTAACAAGGAGAAATCACTTGTACGGAAATAGTAGGAAAGCACAAAGCAAATCATTCATGAGAAGACATAAGGGGAGAGGGGTCTTTTACAAAGCCGCACTAGCATTTTTAGCTCGCGATAAAAATCAGCTGCCAGTAAACATTGAGACACCCATTATATTCCTTTGGGCGTCTCAACGTTTACTGCCAGCTGATTTTTACTGCGAGCTAAAAATGCTAGTGCGGCTTTGTGAAAGACCCTCTAAATGAAGAAACAATGCATAAGTCCATTTCCCACTTCCTGCAGCCCCCGAGCTAAGGAAAGACCCAACAGAACTGCATTTGGATGAAAGTTCAAAAGAAAAAAAGAATCCTAGAATAAGACATCAGAGCACGCTATACTCAAATAGCTCATATCGTTCATGGATGGAAATTATGTTCAGCTCCATTTTTTAATGGGGCAGATGGTGAAACCTTCAGATGGAATGTGAAAACAAAATTATAATAGCAGACATGGACACTATGGATTATTAAGCATTCAATTTACGTCCTTTTTCATGCCATAGACCGTTGTAGATATTTGTCTTTCTGTTCATTTTGGCCACTCAAACATCATTTTCAGGTTGGAGACCTCTACAAGTATGATTCACATGTGCAGAATTTGAAGCTAGGTTTTATTTTCATATGTATTTAACAAAACAATTCAAGCTGATATTCAGACTGTGGGAGTTAAACTGAGTGATGTGGGTCCCTGGGCAATAAGGGTCCTGAGTCCCATTCTCCCATCTCACAGAGATGTATCTATGGTAATATTTCTAAATCTCACTTCCTGTGGCAATCAGAGCCCTTCTCTTCCTTCTGCTACATCTTAATACACATAGGACTAGCTATTGTTATCCAATGCTGCTGCTCATCCATGTTGGCACAAATGATTCTGCTAGGTACCCTTCTGAATGTATCAAAAGTGACCATGAATCTGGGAGAGAGGGTGAAGCAGATGGCTGAAAAGGCGGTGTTCTTGTCAGTCCTCTCTGTCAAGGGTAAAGGCCAAGGCAAATACGCTCAGATCCTGGAGATGAATATGTGGCTGTGCAGACAGTATCATCATTTTGGCTTCCTGGTCCATGGGATGATTTTCCAAGGGCTGCTGAGCAGAGATGGTGTCCATCTATCAAAGAAGGGATGAATTGTCTTCCATAACAGATTGACTAACCTACCAAAGAGGGCTTTAAACTAGAATCATTGGGGCAAGGTGATCAAAGCCCCCAGATAAGTACAAGCCCTCAGGTAAGTGAAGCATTAAATACCTCTACACAAATGGGAAATAGAGCAGTCTGGAAAGCAGTATATACTAATCCCCATGGTATGGGAAATAAGGTTTTGAATCTACAAGCTGTAATAGAAGAGGCTGATTTGGATTTAGTGGCGATCACAGAAACATGGTTCACAGAGAATCATGACTGGGATATAGTTATACCAACTTATAGTAATCCCCTCTAAATATGTGTACTTCATTTCCTTAATCGATTTAACCTTGAATAATGTTGTCAATTTACCTTACTCCACTCTGTGGCTGTTTACTTTAGCTTCTCATAATAAAAAAAAAGATGGCGTCCTTATTTATTAGCTGACGTCAGACACCCCGAATATTAACCAACCAATCACTAAAAACTTCCTCTGTCCTAAATGTTCATCATTGTGTTTACATCAGAAATGAGTTAATATTACATAGATCTAACTCTTCTTTTTATTTAACAGAATAAAATTCCATGAGCCCTGACGAAGTTTGTGAAACTTTGGCCAGTGTTGGTCGTGGAAAAGAGTGATATGAAGAGTTGATGCATCTTTAAAAGCTAAGTGAAAGCCAATTTAAATCTTGCTCAGATGTATGTAAATAAAGTTTTTTTTGGGAGGTTTTTCAGCTAATGATGACTGCATGAACTCCCAGAAGTATATGGCTTTGTAGCCAATAAGGAGTCAATTTTGAAGCTTTTCCTCCCTTTTTTTTTTAGAAAAATTAATAACTTTAGGTAATGGAAAAAATATAAGAAATTGAAAAATTGACAAAATTATTCAAGGTTAAATCGATTAAGGAAGTGATGTACACATATTTAGAGGGGATTACTATAAGTTGCATTTGATTGGAGTTATGACTGGCACCCAGTCATAATAGCCCTGACAAAACAGCCTTGCAACAAAATAACCCTTGACAAAATTGCCCCTCCCACAAAACAACCCTTGACAAAATAGCCCCTTAACAAAACAGCCCCCTAAGAAAAACTAACACATCACAAAAAATATAATAAACTACAACTGAAATCTTCACTAATAATGACTCCTACCAGCATTCGATTCAATAAAGCATATATAAATAAACAAAATTCTATAGCTACAAACTGGTATTCATGATCTGTTCTGCTATTTAAAGAAACTATTCTTCCATCAACATGCTAATTAAAAAGAAACAAAAAATAATATTGTCATCATTTTCATAGTCTTACCAACCTTATCCTGATTGGCAAGGTAAGATTATTAGGAAACAAATGCAGTGCCATATTCTGGGCAGCCTGATCGAGCCCTTTTGTCTGGGGGCTAATTTGTCAAGGGTTATACTGTGGGCAGGCCGTTTTGACAGTGGCTGTTACGTAAGGGACTATTATGTCAAGAGATTTTTTTTGTTTGGAGCTTTTTTGTTGGGGCTATTTTGAAAACATTTAGGTGGTTTTCAAACTAGCCCTATTTTAAATCTTTTAATGTCACATATTCTTGCCCATATTTCATACAATCACATTAGTTCTGTGAGCTAGCTGAATGTTCTATGCAATGTTTGTACTACAAGTGTTCCTTTTAATTTTTAGAGCTAGTATGTGGAGGAAACTTGGTTTGAATTTCATAGGGTTCACCTTTGGTTGTAATTCTGTTTAGCGTGTGTACTCTGTGGTAAGTTTCACTTCTTTCATATCAGACAGTTATGAAATTGATTTATTGTTTAAACCAGTTCATTGATATGTTTTCCCATAGTCCACTGATACTCGATTTATTTTGATTTATTTTGTTTGTTCACAAGTATGATAAACATTTTCTCTGTTAATATGTCTGCTGCTAAATACAAAGGAAATATATAGTCTGATTTTATCCTTATGAATTTTTTTTTACTTTGGCTTTATTTAAAATGTATATATTTTAATTCTTTTTACTATTTCATCTTTTTATATACATTTGATTTTTGAATTCTCCATTTTATATGTATAATATTTATTTATGTATATATATATATATATATTTTTTTTTTTTAGAATCTCCTTTGTGACCCATGAGGCAGTCACCTTGGTGTGTCAAAACACGGACTGTGTTGGGTCCCTCAAATAATTAATAAAGACTTTTCATCAACATCATTTCCCGAGTTGGTTTAGTCTGTGATCAGCCCGTACCCCATGTGTACTGTGTGGATCCGTCGTAGAGGTTTTTCCTGTTTCGTTGTTCCTGATCTCGGAGACCTGAAGGACAGAGTAAACACAATGGAGGATACCCACTCCCAAATACAGATGGAACTTAAGGCCTGTCAAGAAAAATTGGAGGACTACAGTGTAGTAAATTTAAAACAAATCGGAGAAAATTTTTCTTCACCCAATGTGTAATTAAACTCTGGAATTCGTTGCCGGAGAAAGTGGTGAAGGCGGTTAGCTTAGCAGAGTTTAAAAAGGGGTTGGACGATTTCCTAAAGGACAAGTCCATAAACCGCTACTAAACGGACTTGGAAAACTCCAAAATTCCAGGAATAACATGTATAGAATGTTTGTACGTTTGGGAAGCTTGCCAGGTGCCCTTGGCCTGGATTGGCCGCTGTCGTGGACAGGATGCTGGGCTCGATGGACCCTTGGTCTTTTCCCAGTATGGCATTACTTATGTACTTATGACTTGGAGAACGCGCCCGACGAATCAACATCAAGTTAGTCAGGCTGCCAGCGTCTCTTTCAGAGACTTTTTTGGAGGGCTGGATTCCTAAGGGGTTGGATCTTACTGATCATTGGGGCCCCTTCTAAGTGGAGCAGGTGCACCATCTGGGAACTTGGAAATCGGAGAATGGGAAACCTAGAGTAGTCATACTGAAAGTTTTGAACAATGCCCACAAGGCTGCTATACTTCAAGTGATTCAAAATGGGAAATTTCTCACTTATAATAATTGCAAGAAACTCTGCGGGAGTATCTCAAAAGCGCTGAGCCTTCGCACCATTATGCTCTACTTTGTTTGCTGAAAAATATCAAGTTTGCGCTCCTCTTTCTGGCCTGACTTAAAATACAACATCGGGAGGGGGTGCAAGTGTTTGACTCGGTGGAAGAGGTACAGAAATTTGTGGTTGGGCTGCATCTCCCAATGAAATAGACACCAAACACTCAGTCTGCAGGTTGATTTCTTCGACAGAGAGATCTATAATTTTCAGGTATGATAGCCGCCATTTTGGTCTGAGACTGCCTATGGATGATGAAAGAATTTATCATCAGCAGATTCCTGATATTGGCCAAACAGGTAGAAAAGGCAATGGCGAAAGTTAGAAGGATGCTTGGCCAGTAGGAAAGAGGAGGTGATGAGATCTCACCAGAGTCTTAGGAGTAGACAAAAAAACAGACCAACAGTAGTTCGAAGAGATATGCAGATTTATTTAATACATGAACACAACATAGCCATATTTTGCCCAGAGGCTGCGTCAGAGGTAAAAGCAGTAGTGCATATAAAAAATTAAGATCACATCATATTTTGGGGGGCAGTGAGCCTAGTCAACATGTTATTATAGAATACTAGCATAAATCAAATCAGCATAGTGAAGACATAAATATTTATGCCAGGTCTGTGTCTGTCATACAAATTAGTGCATAATTTTATTTTGTATGTTACACGTGAAAGTGGGAGCTCTGCCTATGGTCCACACTTACTTTGCCTATGTGAATGCCCCTCTAACAATCATGCACTGTGGCATGTATGTGTACAGTTATGTAAATGGCAGTATTCTATAAATTTACATTCACACTGTTAAGAGAATGAGGGAGTAAGATTTCTGGGGCCCATACAATTTACAGAACAATAAATAGAAACACAAAAGTGTGAGTAATATATATTTTATTCCTCCAAAAATATAAACAACTATATCTACAAACTATACAAAAATACATAAAGACAATGTACAGCTAATCCATTAAAAAAACATAAAATGTTCAAATCAAACCTGGCATGACTCATGTTTCGGCAAATGCCTGCATCAGTTGATTATACAATATAAATGAATGAACTGATGAGCATCAGTTAAAATATAGAAATAAACAGAGAACAGATGCATAGTCAACACAGAGCATTCTTGACAAAAATTATCTTTCCACTTGAAAAAAGGAAAATAAAAATAAAATAAACAACTCTCCACCAAAAATGCACACAAAAAAAATCTGTGTATACCTGGCACTGAAACGATAAAATATCTGCACATCAAAATACAAAAAGTAAATAAATAATGCATCAAAATCTCTACATAAAAAAGAGAGACCAACATTTTCTGATTAACATAAAAAGAACACAAAGATAAAAACATAATAATGTTGTGGGTGGACTGGCCCTGGTGAAAATGTGCTCCTTGCATCTCCCCAACACAACTTCAGTCCAGAGATCTTTGATTGCAAGCAACCAGTTTTATTATATTTTACAACAGGAACACAGTCTTGGCTTCATCAAATATCAGCCAAGGTAACTCAGCAGTACTCCTTCCATACTTTGCAACTACAGGACTTTCTTCACTTCAGCAGTCTTATTGATTCAACAGTACTCATTCATTACAGTCAACTACAGGACTCTCTTAGCTTCAGTAGTCCCATTGACTCAGCAGTACTCCGATAAATACAGTGCAACCCCAGCATTGTTTTAGCTTTAGCAGTCATGTTAACTCAGCAGTGTTTCTTCCAGCAGCCTGTTCCAATGACCTACTTCTTTCAACAGCTTTACTCTCTGGTGCCCTTCTCCTGCACCTTCTAGCCTACTGGCTTTTACACAGGGGCTGTCCTCTTTAATGCCCTTCAGGTGGTTCTCACTGTTTCCCACCGGGCTTAGTGCCTCTCTGGCCTTCACATGCACTTCTTTGGCCCTTTGCTCCAACCTCTGCCTCTGTGTCTAATGAAGGCAGAGGGGGAATGGTCCCACCCTTTATTTATTAATTCATTTATTTATTTATGCATGCATGCATGCATTCTTGAAACCTGCTATGTAAATGGTTTTGTAAGTTGTGTTTCTGCAGTTGGGTAGATGGACAAGTTGGTAGCTTATGGTTTGCAGGTTTGCGTTTCTTGGGGAATTCAATCAGGTGTTGCATGTTTTCTGGTGCAATTCCAAATAGTGTCTTGAAAATGAGGGTACTGGCTTTGAAGATTAGTCTTGCCGTGATTGGCAGCCAGTGTAGCTGTTCAAGTAGTGGAGTTGCTCTTTCGTATTTTGACTTTTTGAATTAGTCTCGCTGCCGTGTTTTGGATGATTTGTAGTGATTTTAGGTTGTTTTCTTTGCACCCTACGTATGCTACATTACAGTAGTCTAGGTAGGATAGTATCGTTGCTTGTACCATTATCCTGAATGACTGTCTGGGAAAGTAGTCTCTTATTTCTTTATTTGCTGCACTTGTATCCCACATTTTCCCACCTATTTGCAGGCTCAATGTGGCTTACAAAATGTTACAACAACATATACACATTATAGAATAAGAATTTCAGAGTATAGATACAGATGGGTACATAAGAATATCATAGCAATCATATTAACAGAATAATAATTTTACAATTGTTACAAATAAGAGTGCATAAGTAAATCATTGGATTGGAAGTGGAAACATAACATGATATCAGGACAAGGTATAATATTCAGTCATGAGGATGTAATTAAGATGAACAAATAGGAGGGTTCCATAATAGTTGTAAATGGAATAATTTGGGAGTCAAATTGTTATGGGGAATCTTTGTTGTACGCCTTTATGAATAAGTAAGTCTTTAATAATTTTCGGAAGGTTGTCAAATCGTGTGTTGGTTTTATGGCGGTCGGTAATTAATTCCATAGTTGTGTGCAGGTGTATGAGAAACTGGGTGTATGTACAGATTTGTATTTAAGTCCTCTGTAATTGAGATAATGAAGGTTTAAGCAGGTGCGTGATGAGCTTTTGTTATTTCTCTCTGGTAAGTCAATTAGGTCTGACATGTAAGATGGGGCATCTCCATAAATGATCTTATGAACCAAGGTGCATATCTTGAATGCAATATGATCTTTCAGTGGGAGCCAATGCAGCCTCTCTCTAAGGGGTCTGGCGGTTTCATATTTCGCCTTGCTGAATATCAATCTGGCTGCGGTGTTCTGGGCTGTCTGGAGTTTCTTGATGGTTTGTAGCTTGCATCCCATGTATAAGGAATTACAATAGTCCAAATAGCTCAGAACCAATGATTGCACCAATACGTGAAATGTCTCTCTTGGGAAGCAAGGTCTTGCTCTTCTGAGCCTCCACATTGCATAGAACATTTTCTTTATGACATTTTTTACATGGCAATCAAGATTAAGATTGCGCTTAATTGTTACACCTAGGAGTTTCAGGGTGTCCGCAACAGGGAGAGTGTGGTTTGGTGTGTTTATGTTGGGATAGTTGATTTTATTATACTGCGATGATAATATTAGGCATTGTGTCTTTTCTGTATTCAGCTTTAGTTGGAAAGTGTCTGCCCATGAGTTCATAATTTGGAAGCTGCAATTTATTTTGTCTGCAATTTCTGATGAGTCATTTTTGAATGAAATATATATTGTCACATCATCAGCATAAATATATGGATTTAGGTCTTGGTTGGATAATGCTTTGGCCAAAGGTAACATCATTAGGCTATCCTTCTTAGTTTCCATAGTGTTCTGAAACATGTTGGTGTTACCGCTGATATTTGATTTTCCAGTGATAGATGTTTATCTAGGACGATTCCCAGTATTTTTAGTTGTGTTTTGATTTAGTATGTTTGATTGTTGATTGTGAATCTTTGGTAGGTTGTGCGGGTTGGTTAGAACCAGGAATTTAGTTTTGTCCCTGTTTAATGTAAGTTTGAATGTTGTTGCTTAGTTTTCCATAAGGTCCAGGCCTGTTTTGACTTTGTCCAGTATTTCAGTGATGCTGTTGTTAAAAGATATGTAGATTGTGTTTCTATTTACCCCTCTCTAGACCCCCGCAGGACCCTTCCCCACGGAGGTGTACAGAGGGTTTGTTCCTCTAAGATCTTGTTAATCACCCCCTCCCTGAATTCCAGTGACACCCCATTCCATGGTGTTATGTCTCGGGGTTCTAAGGAGCGCCTCCGGTCATGGAGGCGTAGGGGGGTGACAGAAGGCGCAGTTCAAATCTAATTCCCATGACCACAGCTTTCTGTCTATCTGGATCTAAGTGAATCTTTGGCCATTTATGTTCCCACATGAAATCTATGTGAGTGAGAAAGATTCTTACTTGTGTGTGTGTAGTACTCTGTGAAACAGGTGGAGGAGAGAGAATAGATTGAAACAGAGACTGAAGCAGTTTAGAGAAAGAAATAGTCTTTTATTCTCACCCAAATCAGGACTTCAATTTGGTACATTCATCAGACAGATTCTGGGTTCAACCGGCCAGAGCTTCGCCGTTCGGAGATTTCGGTGGGGAAAGAATCCGATTTTAGCTCAGCTCTGCATTTCTTATATAGTATTTCTTCCCCATACAAGTCAATTGGAGAGAGACTTTTTTTCTAATCTTTCTTCATACTTAACCGCAAGTCAGGTGCCCACCTGCCCCTCCTCTCAAAGATTTCTTCATAGTGCCAATTTCAACACTTTTAAAACCTCTTTCCTAATACTGAGAGAGATCTGTGTCTTTATATCTTGTGATACTGGGAGCCATTTTATAAAGACAAACTCCATTTTAAGAACCAAGCTTTTTACCATTTTTGTCATTAATTTCTACATCTTAAGTGTTACACTCAATTTGAAAGTTATACCAGGTTTCAATAAGATTCACCAAGCAGTCCTGCTCTTGCAGGCTCTATGCTATAAGGCCATCAGCTGATTATCAGGCCTAGGCAGTGCTTTTCAGCTGTTTTAAGCTATGTAGCTTGGCCCACCACTATTCCAGTGGATAGGTCTCAAGCTAGCACACATATTAACATTCCCCTCTTCACCCTATCTCATAGGGTGACACCAGGGTTAACGTACCATGGTACCATCCATTCCAGAAGGTATCCTATAAAACTATTGAATTGGAGAGTCTAATTGAAAACCGTTATGGTCAAAAGTTTGGAATTCAGGTCACAATATAGGCACTACTTCGGTTATTCCAATCCTTCTTGGGGCTTACCCATATCTTCGATTAAGTAACATACTATGATTACAACAATAATATCTTTCAAACTATTAATATGCAGGTTTAATCTTACTCTTACATATGTATGTATATATATTGCTAACAATCATTAATTCTTTGGTTATATACTGATTATATCTTGAGTATACATTTGCATGGATTACATAGTCATATTGATTATTGATCACATCATTTTATAAAGCTTTACGTTATTATATTGCATCCCTGTGTGCTATTAACTGATTATACAGTTGCAGACATTTCTACATTGTCTCTAGCATTTGCATAGCGATTGGTCCATCTCATAGGGAGATAGTCCAATGTGTTATCTCCTGTGGTGTTGGGAAGGAGATTTTCGTACAGGACACATTGCCCTGTGGTTGTTTTCTTGGTTATGGCAGTTACATCGTCAGGTATATGAATGGGTTAAAGCCCTTTGCTTCCAAATTTTTTTCCGAGTGTTGCCATCATTATGTTGAACTGAATTGGTGATATTGGAGATCCCTGTGGTACTCCATATTCTGGGATCCAGGAAGCCGAAAACTGATTGTACATCTTTATATTTATTTATTTATTTATTTGTTACATTTGTATCCCACATTATCCCACCTATTTGTAGGCTCAATGTGGCTTACATAGTACCGGAGAGGCCTTTGCAGGTTCCGGTGTGAACAAATACAGGGTGATGTAAGATCTGGTTCTTAGGAAGCCATTGAACCATGCTGCGACTACTCCGCATATTCCCATGTTGTCGAGTAGGGTCATAAGTATTGTGTGGTCTACTAGATCGAACGCACTTGACATGTCGAATTGTAGAAGTTAAATGTTTTGTTCTCGGCTTATTAGGCTTCTAAACTTCGTTATCAGGATGGTTAGTACAGTCTCCGTGCTGTGTTGTGGTCTGAAGCCTGATTGGGAGATGTGGAGGACTGAGAATTGTGTCAGGTATTATGTTAGTTGCTGTGCTACTAGGCCCTCCATTTTTTTGATCAGTACTGGTATTGAGGCCACTGGTCTGTAGTTTGTGATGTCGCTGATTTTGCTAGTTGTGTTTTTAGGTATTGGGGTAAGTATTATCTTTCCTTTGTCTGTTTGGAATTGCCCTTTTGTAAACAGTGATGTGTTTGGTAACGCATTCGATGAACCAGTCTGGTGGGTCTTTCATCATGTAGTTAGGGCAGTTATCTAGTATGCATCGTGCGTGTGCGTATTTTGCTAGTAGTGATCTTATTGTGTCCGGTTTGGGTGTTTTGAAAGAGAGCCATATTCTGTCTGCTGTGATTTGGGTGTCTTTTGTTTTGCATTCTTGTAGGAAGTCTACGATGGTTGTCTGTGGTTTTGTTAAATCTGATCTTTTCATCTTTATTTTATGTTCAAAGTATTGTGCAAGCTCATCTCTCTTTGGTGGTATTTCAGTTGATGCTAGGACATCGTGGGTTTTCAGTAAGGTCATGAGTTTGAATAGTTTTTTTCGTGTTGCTCTGTTCTGGGTTGGCATAAGAGCTATAGTATTCTGCTTTAGCTTTTTTTATGTTGCGTGTGTATGTTCTTATAGCTTTTCTCCACATGAATTTGTTTGTGTTAGTCTTGGTTTTGGCCCATTTTCTTTCTAGTTTCCTACATAGTTTTTTCATTTGTACTAGTTCATAGTTAGACCATGGATGTGGTTGTTTTTGGTTCCTTGTTTTCGTTTTGAGTGGTGCTATTTTATTTGGTGTGTTTTTTCGCTTATTTCGTCCCAGATTTTCATGAAGTGAATGTCCTTAGGTGATATGTTTCTGTGTTCATTCATCATTGTTGTCCAGAAGATCTGATTGACCACCTTCCCTCTGGTAGTGAACATGATTGGTTTCCTTGGTTCTCTGTTCTTGCCGTTTTCTTTCCATTAAAGTGTAAGTGTGAGCTTGCTGTGGTCTGACCATGGTATCTCTTCCCATTTGTGGTTTTCTAGTATGAAAATGGAAGAAGAAACCAACTGAAAATAATAAGAAACAGCATAAGGAATGCCAAGTCAAATGCAAAGCACTGATAAGGATGGCAAAGAGGGACTTTGAAAAAAAGGTTGCGTTGGAGGCAAAAACACATGGAGGGGCATAATCGAACAGAAACGCCTATCTCCATGGGCGTTTATCTCCGAGAACGGGTCCGTGAAGGGGCGGACCGAATCGTATTTTCGAAAAAACATGGACGTTTATCTTTTTTTGAGCTGGGCGTTTTTGTTTTTCAGCGATAATGGAAACCGAAAACGCCCAGCTCAAAAACGAATAACTCCAAGACATTTATTCGTGGGAGGGGCCAGGATTCGTACTGCACCGGTCCACCTCACATGCCAGGACACCAACCGGGCACCCTAGGGGGCAGGTTTACAAAAAAAAAAAAAAAGGTAAAACAGCTCCCAGGTGCATAGCACCCTTCCCTTGGGTGTTGAGCCCCCAAGATCCCCCTCAAAACCCACTGCCCACAAGTCTACACCATTACTATAGCCCTAAGGGGTGAAGGGGGACACCTACACGTGGGTACAGTGGGTTTGGGGGGCCGTTTGGAGGGCTCCCATTTACCAGCACAAGTGTAACAGGTGGGGGGGGGGGGGAGAGGATGAGCCTGGGTCCACCTGCCTGAAGTCCACTGCTCCAGTGACCTGCATACTGCTGCCAGGGAGGTGGGTATGACTTTGAGGGTGAAAATAAAAAGTTGTGAAACGGCATATTTTGTGGTGGGAGGGGGTTCGTGACCACTGGGGGAGTCAGGGGAGGTCATCCCCGATTCCCTCCAGTGGTCATCTGGTCATTTAGGGCACTTTTTGGGGCCTTATTCGTGGAAAAACAGGGTCCAGGAAAAGTGCCCTAAATTCTCGCTAAAAACGCATATTTTTTTTCCATTATCGGCGAAAGGCGCCCATCTCTGATCGGCAGATAACCACGCCCCAGTTCCGCCTTCACCACGCCTTCGACACGCCCCCATCAACGTTGTCCGCATCCGCGACGGAGTGCAGTTGAAAACGTCCAAATTCGGCTTTTGATTATACCGCTTTATTCGTTTTTGGGAGATAAACGTCTATCTCCCGATTTGGGTCACAATATAGGCGTTTTTCTCTTTCGATTATAAGCAGGATAGTAACATTTTTTTTAGGTATATTAAAAGCAGGAAGCCGGCAAAAGAATTGGTTGGACACCTAGATGACTGAGGGGTAAAAGGGGCAATTAGGGAAGACAAAGCCATAGCGGAGAGATTAAATGAATTCTTTGCTTCGGTCTTCACTGAGGAAGATTTGAGAGAGATACCGGTGCCAGAAATGGTATTCGAAGCTGATGAGCCAGAGAAACTGAATGAAATCTCTATAGACCTATAGGATGTAATGGAGCAATTTGACAAATTGAAGAGTAGCAAATCTCCTGGACTGGTTGGTATTCATCCCAGAATACTGATAGAACTGAAAAATGAACTTGCGGAACTATTGTTAGTAATATGTAATTTATCCTTAAAATCGAACGTGGTACCGGAAGATTGGAGGGTGGCCAATGTAACGCCGATTTTTAAAAAAAGGTTCCAGGGAAGATCCGGTAAAGTCTTACATCGGTGCCAGCCAAAATGGTAGAGACTATTATAAAGAAAAAAATTACAGAGCATTTTCAAAAGCATGGATTAATGAGACAAATCCAAATGGATTTAGTGAAGGGAAATCTTGCCTCATCAATCTATTGTATTTCTTTGAAGGGGTGAACAAACATGTGGATAAAGGGGAGCCAGTTGATATTGTGTATCTGGATTTTCAGAAGGTGTTTGACAAAGTACCTCATGAAAGACTCCAGAGGAAATTGGAGATTCATGGTAGTGTCATATTGTGGATTAAAATCCGGTTAAAGGATAGAAACAGAGAGTAGGGTTAAATGGTCAGTATTCTCAATGGAGAAGAGTAGTTAGTGGGGATCCCCAGGGCATGGCCGCCGAGAGGAGGGGACAGGGGGGACAAAAGTCCCCGGGCCCAGGACTCCGGGGGGGGGGGCCCGGCGCCGCTGCAGTCCCGCCCTCCGTAGCTCCCGGAACTAACCTGAAGCGCCTTCACGTTCCCATCGCAGCAAGCAGCAGCAGGGCAGGCCACTCCTTCCTTCTGTGTCCCGCCCTCGCCTGACATAACGTCCGCGAGGGCGGGGCATGGAAGGAAGGAGAGGTCTGCCCTGCTGATGCTGCTTGCTGCGATGGGAACGTAAAAGCGCTTCAGGTTAGTTTGGAGGGCATGGCAGCGGGTGGAGGGGGGCGCGACGCGACCTCGGGTGGAGGGGGGGGCCGGCGACTTCGGGTGGGGGGCCCGGGGGCGGTCTTGGCCCGGCCCCGGCTCTCGGCGGCCCTGCCCCAGGGGTCTGTACTGGAACCGCTGCTTTTTAACATATTTATAAATGACCTAGAGATGGGAGTAACTAGTGAGGCAATTAAATTTGCTGATGACACAACGTTATTCAAAGTCATTAAATCACGGGAGGATTGTGAAAAATTACAAGAGGACCTTACGAGACTGGGAGACTGGGCGTCTAAATGGCAGGTGACCTTTAATGTGAGCAAGTGCAAAGTGATGCATGTGGGAAAGAGGAACCCGAATTATAGCTACGTCATGCAAGGCTCCACGTTAGGAGTCACCAACCAAGAAAGGGATCTAGGTGTCATTGCTTATGATACATTGAAACCTTCTGTTCAGTGTGCTGCGGCAGCTAAAAAAGCAAATAGAATGTTAGGTATTATTAGGAAAGGAATGGAAAACAAAAATTGGGACATTATAATGCCTTTGTATTGCTTCATGGTGCGACTGCACCTTGATTATTGTGTTCAATTCTGGTCTCCACATCTCAAAAAAGATATAGTGGAATTAGAAAAGGTGCATAGAAGAGTGACGAAAATGATAAAGGGAATGGGACGACTTCCCTATGAGGAAAGGCTAAAGTGGCTAGGGTTCTTCAGCTTGGAGAAAAGACGGCTGAGGGAAGATATGATAGAGGTCTATAAAATAATGAGTGGAGTGGAATGGGTAGACTTGAAGCGTCTGTTTACTCTTTTCAAAAATACTAGGACTAGGGGATATGCAATGAATCTACAAAGTAGTAAATTTAAAACGAATCGGAGAAAATTGTTATTCACTGAACTTGTCACTACTCCATCCTCATCCTCCTTGACCTATCCGCCGCTTTTGACACTGTCAATCATTATTTACTTCTTGCTGCACTATCCTCATTTGGGTTCCAGGGCTCTGTCCTCTCCTGGTTCTCCTCTTATCTCTCCCACCGTACCTTCAGAGTACATTCTCATGGATCTTCCTCCACCCCCATCCCACTCTCTGTTGGTTCCTCAGCGATCTGTCCTTGGACCCCTTCTTTTTTCAATCTACACCTCTTCACTGGGCTCGCTGATCTCATCTCATGGTTTCCAATACCATCTTTATACTGATGACACCCAGCTTTACCTCTCCACACCAGACATCACTGCAGAAACCCAGGCCAAAGTATAAGCCTGCTTATCCGACATTGCTGCCTGGATGTCCAACCGCCACCTGAAACTGAACATGGCCAAGACCGAGCTCATTGTCTTTCCACCCAAACCCACTTCTCCTCTCCCTCCACTCTCTATTTCAGTCGGCAACACCCTCATCCTCCCCGTCTCATCTGCCCGCAACCTCGTAGTCATCTTCGACTCCTCCCTCTCCTTCTCTGCCCATATCCAGCAGACAGCCAAGACCTGTCGCTTCTTTCTCTATAACATCAGCAAAATTTGCCCCTTCCTCTCCGAGCACACCACCCGAACTCTCATCCACTCTCTCATCACCTCTCGCCTTGACTACAGCAACCTACTCCTCACTGGCCTCCCCCTTAACCATCTATCCCCCCTTCAATCCGTTCAGAACTCTGCTGCCCGTCTTATCTTCCGCCTAGACCGATATGCTCATATCACCCCTCTCCTCAAGTCACTTCACTGGCTTCCGATCAGCTACTGCATACAGTTCAAGCTTCTCCTACTAACCTACAAATGCACTCAATCTGCAGCCCCTCATTACCTCTCTACCCTCATCTCCCCTTATGCTCCTACCCGTAACCTCCGCTCACAGCACAAATCCCTCCTCTCAGTACCCTTCTCCGCCAACACCAGGCTCCGCCCTTTCTGCCTCGCCTCACCCTATGCTTTGAATAAACTCCCTGAGCCCATACGCCAAGCCCCCTCCCTGCCCATCTTCAAATCCTTGCTCAAAGCCCACCTCTTCAATGTCGCTTTCGGCACCTAACCATTGTACCTCCTATCCTGGAAATCTAGACTGCCCCCAATTTGATTGACTGCACTTTTTTGTCCTTTAGATTGTAAGCTCCTTTGAGCAGGGCCTGTCCTTCTTTGTTAGATTGTACAGCGCTGCGTAACCCTGGTAGCGCTTTAGAAATGTTAAATAGTAGTAATAGTAGTAGTAGTAGTAATTAAACTCTGCAGTTCGTTTCCAGAAACTGTTGTAAAGGCGGTTAGCTTAGCGGGGTTTAAAAAAGGTTTGACCGGCTTCCTAAAGGAAAAGTCTATGGACTTGTCCTTTAGATAGATTCCTAAAGGACAAGTCCATAGACCACTATTAAATGGACTTGGAAAAATTCCGCATTTTTAGGTATAACTTGTCTGGAATGTTTTTACGTTTGGGGAGCGTGCCAGGTGCCCTTGACCTGGATTGGCCACTGTCGGTGACAGGATGCTGGGCTAGATGGACCTTTGGTCTTTCCCAGTATGGCACTACTTATGTACTTATGTACTTATGACTTGGGGAAAATCCACTGCTTGTTTCTTGGATATAACAAAATATTTAAACACACATGAATACAAGTGTATTGTTGCTTCTTCAGCTTGTTGAGAGTGGAGTAGTCTCATATATGACACACGAAAAAAATTGTTTGATTTTTCACCCAATGACTGGGTGTATTATCAGTGTGTATTGTCTAATCATTGACTTAACCTCCACCAACCTTTGCTAATCTTATGTATAAAGATACATTTCTATTTTTCTATATGCTATCATCTAATTTTATGCAGCACTTAGCTTGAACAGATTGGTGCTCTTAAAACCCCGACAGGTCCCCGTTTCGTGGCTACTTTTTCAAGGGGGAGTCACCAGTTCAGGTAACTGTCTCAAGTGCAGCTGCAGCATTACTTTGTCTCTCTCAAAATGGCCACGGCGTCCCATGTTTCTTGGATAAGCAGCATAAAACGTATCGTACTGTTTTGTGATCTTGCCAGGTACTTGTACCCTGGATTGGGCACTGTTGGAAACAAGATGCTGGGCTTGATGGACCTTCGGTTTCTCCCAGTATCGCAATACTTGTGTACTTATGGGTTTCTACAGGTACTTGTGACTGGCTTGGTCACTGTTGGGAACAGGATACTGGGCTTGATGGACCATTGGTCTGGCCCAGTATGGCTACTCTTAGCTTAGCCACCTATCCCCCCTTCAATCTGTCCAAAATTCCGCCGCACGTCTTATCTACCACGTGAACCGATACTCTCATATCACCCCTCTCCTCAAGTCGCTTCACTGGCTCCCAATCCGCTACCGTATACAGTTCAAGCTTCTCCTATTGACCTTCAAGTGCACTCAATCTGCTGCCCCCCATTACCTCTCTACCCTCCTCTCCCCGTATGTTCCCACCCGTAACCTCCACTCTCAGGACAAATCACTCCTATCTGTACCCTTCTCCACCACCGCTAACTCCAGACTCCGCCCCTTCTGCCTCGCAGCACCTTATGCCTGGAACAGACTTCCCGAGCCCATACGCCATGCGCCCTCCCTGCCCATTTTCAAGTCCTTACTCAAGGCCCATCTCTTCTCCCTTGCTTTTGCCGCCTAACCACCTTCCCCATTCCTGTTACCTACACTGACTACGTAGTCTGTTACCGTTAGATTGTAAGCTCTCTTGAGCAGGGACTGTCCTTCCCCATATTTAAACTTGTACAGCGCTGCGTAACCCTGGCAGCACTATAGAAATGCTAAGTAGTAGTAGTAGTAGTCTTATGTTCTTATGATGGTTATGTTGCAGTCAGAATTTGGTTCATAGGCCTCAGTCTATACAGGCTTCAGGCATACAAACAGATATATACTCCTACAAAATTCTGTTCATAAATAAAATATTTTCAGTCTTTGGATAATGTATATTAGTTATCATAGTGCTATGAATTTAAATATAACAAATGATGTGTAATAGTTTCATCATATTATATCTCTCAGGAATATATAAAGCAGAACTGTAATACCCACTGGGCTTTCATTTGGCCGGACTATCTTTGTGTTTGGCGCGATGGCTCATTACGGTAAGTATATTTCTTTTTTTTTATTTTTTATTTTATTTATTTATAATTATTCAATTACGAATCACAAGTAAATTCACTTGAACCATAAAAGCAGCTAAACAATATAACCAGCCCTATGGCTTCTATTAAAGAAATACTAAAGAAAATTTTCCTTTAGTTGCTTTAAAGTCCACAATAAGGAGTCCAATTTTTCAAATACTGGAGATACAAGGAAAATTAAATATCTGAAATAATAAAAAGCTAAATCAAGAGTTCAGCGTTACAGGCTTGGTGTACATATAGTTAAAGAGCTCTTTTTGATATTATAAAGGAGCTCAGTTGAGAAGGGTCAAAATACACGTATTTAACAGTTTGATAAGTTACCACTTACATGGATACTTAGGTAAAAAGTCGCTCCTAACTGGAGTGTCTTCTGTTTCAATTGCAAAAACTTTTGTCTACGCTTTTGCGTATCCCTCGACAAGTCAGGAAATAGTAAGTATATTTCTTAATCATTTGTAATCTCTTTTCCCAACCAACACTAGCACAAAAAAATCAAAATGTACAATATACAGAGCACTGCTTCTCTATATTCAGAAAATTAAAGATGTGTGTAATGACTTATTGCTACACATTTGTCTACTTGTGAATGTAATTTTAAGACAATGCTGTGACTGTCATCACTCCTGGTAATAAAAGAGCAATGTCTTGTCTATTTCAAACATTCTGCAGTGGAAACTGTCTGTCGAACCACCACATTATGGGGTCCTTTTACTAAGGTGTGCTAATGGATTTACTACTATTAATCATTTCTATAGCAGTACTAGATGTATGCAGCGCTGTACACCTTATATACAAGCACTTTCTCTGTCCCTAGAGGGCTCGCAATCTAAGCACATATAGTTTGCAATTTATACAGTACATGTGTGAACTTTACTGAACTGTGTCTGAATTTTGTCCCCAGGATCCCCCTCCTTCACAGTCTTTTAAAAGTATGTGTAGGATTTGTTTTGGGATCTTGTCAGGTACTTGTGACCTGAATTGGCCACTGTTGGAAACAGGTTACTGGGCTTGATGGACCTTCGGTCTCTCCCAGTATGGCAACGCTTATGTTCTATATTTCTTATGATACAGGTCTATAAAATAATGAGTGGCGTGGAACTGGTAGGTGTGAATCGCTTGTTTACTCTTTCCAAAAATACTAGGACTAGGAGGCACACAATAAAGCTAGAAAGTAGTAAATTTAAAAGAAATTGAAGAAAATATTTCTTCACTCACCATGTAATTAAACTCTGGATTTCGTTGCCAGAGAATGAAATCTCCAAATTCTATTACTACTACTACTATTTATCACTTCTATAGTGCTACAAATAGATAGGTTGTGCCCTTCCACAGCTAAGGCAAACGTCTGGAGGAATACAGCCCCCCTCCCTCCGAAATGTCCTGTTGCCAAGCCAAACATTATGTACCTGAATCACGGGGTGGCGTCCAGTCACTGCCATCAGTGAGCGGGGGGGCAAGCTAATTGCCCTAATGATACCACAGTAGGCTCTTTCTATATTTCCTACCTCCGGTCCAATATTGTGACTGTATCAAGGAGGTTCGTGCAGAGATGGCTAGAAGGCATGGAAGGCCAATCAAGGTCTGTTGATTCGTCCTAGTCATCTGTATACCTCATGCGCATGGGTCCCCACCATACTAGGATCCCAAGCAGTACCTGTAACCGTGTCACCATCACTGGTATAGTACATGTGTACCTCACATCTAAGCCAGTGCCTGACCACCCCAATGCTTCCAGCATCCCATAGCCTTCTCTGCATTCCTGTATGCAGGTTGACCTCACATTGGACAAATATACACCACATCTGTCCAGTGTCCTTTGGCATGACATATCATTGGTCGTAGACATAACTGATGTCCTCCAGCTACCAACACACAGCCCCTAACTGTCACAGTACCTGCACAGCATTGACCAGGTTGCTATGTGCAGCCCTGGTTGTGTCAAGGTCACATCTGCATAGCTCTGACACATGGAAGGGTAGCACTGAAGCACCTGTCCTGGGTAACAAAAAGGCAGACAGATCAGCTCGCTCAATGCACTCTCATGCACTCAAACATGATACTCATGGCATGTGCCTTCCAGGAAATGTTGGCCTACTGGCCAGGTACAGTGTACATAACTAACACACAGGTATCTCTCCAGCACATGATGTAGCTGAGAAGGAGGAGGGAGAGGCTGCACAGGCCCTGAATGTGCCCCAACCCAAAGAGCTGGATGAACGTGAACCTGTGGAGCCACCTAGGGAGGAGCAACCTGTGTTGTGAGAGGTCCCACAGTCACTGCCACTGGGGCCTAGTCAAGAGGTGCAACCAGTTCTCCCATGTTTGTGCAGCGCTGCGTATGCCTCGTAGCGCTATAGAAATGCTAAATAGTAGTAGTAGTGGTGCAGGAAGAACACCACATATATGGACATGCTTCCCCAGAAGGGCCTGGGCCAGGGTGCACCTGCCTCCAAGGCCCTGTAGCCCAGTATAAACAAGCTGGACCACCACCCCACAGCACAGAGACTCCTCTAGTAGAAGGGGCAGCCAGTCATGGAGGCACCCATGTCAACCACTCTGGGTGAGATCCTGCGTGCCACAAGAATGCATTGTGACATGCAGCATGGGCTCAACACAATAGAGGGGCTCTTGCTGAACCTCATCACAGAGGTGCAGATACTGTGGAAGCAGCAGAAGAGGCCACACTGAGCCTCATAAGGACAGTGAGAGCCAAAACTGTGCTGAGATATTGAGAGACTGATCTGTGAATAGTTTGCCCAACTTTTTATTGTTTTACAGAGAAAAAAAATATCTTAAGTTTAAATGTTTGATACACAGCTCTGTGACTCTGTTATTACCAGTGATAGCACATCCCTGGGGAAAGGAGACTGCAGATGCTGGTTTAGGAGAGAGGATGTGTCCAGCTGGCCCTTTATGGTCACAATCGTAGCAGTTTCTTATTACTGACAGGTGCTCATTCTGAAGCCAGGCCGATGAAGGGTGATGTTACATTCCCGGTTTCACCGGAAGCTGTAGTGGGACTCAAGCCTTTCTCTTCAAGGTTCCCTTGCCAGTGCCCAATCCATTAGGCTATGCCTTCAGTAGTGCATCACAGTTGCTGGGAGAGGATGCTGCAGTATAGTGGCATCAGTTGCAGTAGTACTTTGTGTCACCACTGCAGCATCTGACTCAGTATATGGGATCAGCAAGTTGGTTCTGCAGTGTGGGGCATTATGGATCTCTGCAGTCCCCTCTCTACTACTACTACTACTATTTAGCATTTCTATAGCGCTACAAGGCTTACGCAGCGCTGCACAAACATAGAAGAAAGACAGTCCCTGCTCAAAGAGCTTACAATCTAATACACAAAAAATAAATAAAGTAAGCAAATCAAATCAATTAATGTGAACGGGAAGGAAGAGAGGAGGGTAGGTGGAGGCGAGTGGTTACAAGTGGTTACGAGTCAAAAGCAATGTTAAAGATTTAAAGGTGGCCAAGGATGGGGCAAGACGTAGGGGCTCAGGAAGTTTATTCCAGGCGTAGGGTGCAGCGAGACAGAAGGCGCGAAGTCTGGAGTTGGCAGTAGTGGAGAAGGGAACAGATAAGAAGGATTTATCCATGGAGCAGAGTGCACGGAAAGGGGTGTAGGGAAGGACGAGTGTGGAGAGATACTGGGGAGCAGCAGAGTGAGTACATTTATAGGTTAGTAGAAGAAGTTTGAACAGGATGCGAAAATGGATAGGGAGCCAGTGAAGGGTCTTGAGGAGAGGGGTAGTATGAGTAAAGCGACCCTGGCGGAAGACGAGACGGGCAGCAGAGTTTTGAACCGATTGGAGAGGGGAGAGGTGACTAAGTGGGAGGCCAGCAAGAAGCAGATTGCAGTAGTCTAAATGAGAGGTGACAAGGGTGTGGATAACATGGATAACTTAGCTGTTTAAGGTTAGGCCTGCCTGTTCAGTAGTCTGACTTATACGATATCTGGAAATCTTACCTATATATTTATATCTGTTTATGTCGATAGCTCCCTCCGAAATATAGGTGTGTACATGTCCGTTCAAACACAGAGGGACCCTTTTATTAAGCTACATAACGCAACAGCTTCTTTTCAGAATATCTGTGTCCACATTACCGCACCATAACTGCTTAATGCAGGAGCCCATTTTCACGTGTGAGCAGAAATTCAAATAATAGAAAAGGGCTGAATTTATGGCATTGCTAGAAATGGACGTAGCACATGGGAAAGTCCCATTTTAGGATACGCTAAACCCATTTATTAGTTAAACTTAGTAAAAGGGCCCCTGTGTTCCCTTCACAATGCCATGATATAAGTCACTGTATTATTTTCTTCAACAGATGCAGTAGCTGAATGGTAGATACTCAAAGTGAGTTAAATGGTCAGAAACGGCTTCTCCAGGACTAACTGGACATTTTCCGTGGCACCTAACAGGACGGTGTCACTGACGAATGCCCTGTGAGCGCCTAACCAGCTGTTTTGTAGGCATTCCTGGGGCTGTTTTGGCACTTAGTTGGTTAAGTGCTGATATTTAATACTTAAATAGCTAGGATAACCGCTTAAATAGGACCACAGAAAAAACACAGTCCCTATCTTTATGCGGTTCATCATAGCCAAATATCGCTACGTTTTGTCCGGAAACGTCTGCCTGGATATGACTCACCATTGAATATCTTGGCATAAAGCCAGCAGTGCTCTGCAAAATGCTGAGTATCTACCCCGTTCTAACTCCCTGGGCGTTGTTTATTTTATTATTCCAGAATATACTATCTTATTAATAAAAATGGAGAAATACATGAACAATCTAATGTGGGATTTCTATATCGCTGGATTTGTGAAAAAGACACTGACAAGCTAACATTCCAAGGTAACTTTTCTTCTGAAGCTTTGAGAAACAAAGACTGCATTTGGAGGAAATGATGTCTACTCTGAAGTATTGGAGTCCCAGTATAAGTACATGTAATAATAAATGCATTGCCTCTTTTTCAAATTTCATTTCATTTATTCATTTAAATCATATTCCTAGCAAAGGAAAAATTATGCATGGGTTACTAAGCCAGTGGTCAGTTATACACTTTGCAGTAGGGAAGGGAAACTATGTTAGAATTTTTCTGAGGTCAAAATAGCTTTTTCTATCAAGGGTTCCTCGATGATACATTATCTCCCGGATTCTATATATGGCGACTAGAGTGTGGGCAAATTGCGTGCACAACTTCATTGATTAACAAGCCAATTGGTGATGATAACTGGCCAATATTTGGCACAAATTAGAATTTATGCACGCAGTTTTCTAAACATATTCTGCAACGTGGTGCGTGGGTCTCAGAAGGGGGTGTGGCCATGGGAGGGACATGTGCAAGTCATAGGCATTCTTAACATTTAGTACAGTACAAATAGAGAGGGTAAACAGCTTACAACCAAAGTATACAGACAAAAAAGAGCAACACTGGGCCTTCAAGACTAGGACAACAGGAGTACTTTATTAACAGGTGACCCGACACGAGCCGTGTTTCGGCGCCAAATGACGCCTGCCTCAGGGGTCAGAGTATTGATACTGAAGTGTATTAATAATGTAGGTCAAGTGCCTCAACGCATTATTGTTTAAGATATCCACTGTAACGCGAAAAAGCAGGCTCTAGCAAAAAGCCTTCTCCTGTGCACCGGTAACATTTACACACACTATTCTGAAATAACATTTACACCAGGTGTTAGTTGGCATAAATGGACCTACCTAAATTGTAGTGTCAGAGATAGGCGCTATGCACATTCTATAAACTGCGCCTAACTTTTGGCGAGGTTTTTTTTGTTCTGATATCTTCAGCATCATATCAAGAATCTAGTTCTATATTAAAACATTCCAGGAAAACAACCTTGTGGTCAGATGTGCATTAGCTTCAGCTTGGGAACGAGAGGTTAGCTTCACAGGTGGTCGGTCACCCAATAGAATAGAATGGCTAGGAATGTACACCACTCAAACTTGTGGATACGCCAGATACTATGTCAAAATTTAAAATGGTTTTGAATACATTTACCAAAAAACAACACAATAATTTCACAGAAAGACTGCAACATGCATTTGTAATATGAAATAACTCTAAATAACTAGAAAATAGTGATTACATCTTGTTTTCTATCATATTTGATGGTGAATATTTTTTATTTATTTTTATTACATTTGTACCCTGTGGCAGGCTCAATGCGGCTTACATGGGGCAATGGAGGAGTAAGTGACTTACCCAGGGTCACAAGGAGCTGCCTGTGCCTGAAGTGGGAATGGAACTCAGTTCCCCAGGACCAAAGTCCACCACCCTAACCACTAGGCCACTCCTCCACTGTTGCTACTATTTGAGATTCTACATGGAATGTTGCTATTCCACTAGAAGTCGGCCCTTGCAGATCACCAATGTGGCCGCGCAGGCTTCTACATGGAATGTTGCTAGTGGAATAGCATACCACTCCACAACAGGCAAGAATAGATTTTTTTATATTTTTTGAAACTGGATTATTACAAATAGCTATGAATAATAATATAGTCCAGTTTGAATTTTCTTTAAGCCCTCTTAATCTTTAAGTATAGTAGAATCCTTTTTACACAAGCACAGTTTATAACACAGATACTTCAACATCAGAAATTAATCATATATATTTTTTCAGAACCTCAGTGATGTAAATCGCTATCCTTTAGATAGAATCGATTTTAGTAACATGAAACTCTTCACTGGTTCTTTTATTTTTCTTTCTAGATTTCTAAATTTCGTTTCAATAGATATATATTTTTAACTATCACTTATCTTTTCAATTTTTCAAGTTTGTCGGACCCAGGGGATCATCTGCCCGACATGCATGTTTCGCCCATAATGGGCTGTCTCAAGGACATTCCCCTGTAATATAAATCAGAATTAATTAGTAGTCCCCCTGGATATTAGCAGTAAGCCTACATTCCGAGAGTACCCGAAAACTAGAAACAAACTCACCCCGTGTTTCTTTTAGCGTCAGCTCAGCAAAAGTTATTAGCCAAGATGGTGCCAGCTTTTTTTTAGAGCTAATTAAATAAACGCTACATTATGACGCAATGGGGCAATGGAGGATTAAGTGACTTACCCAGGGTCACAAGGAGCTGCCTGTGCCTGAAGTGGGAATCGGACTCAGTTCCTCAGGACCAAAGTCCACCACCCTAACCACTAGGCCACTCCTCCACTGTTGCTACTATTTGAGATTCTACATGGAATGTTGCTATTCCACTAGCAACATTCCATGTAGAAGTCTGCGCGTGCAGATCACCAATGTGGCCGCGCGGACTCACAGAAACAGAAGCCTGTGCAGCCTTCTACATGGAATGTTGCTAGTGGAATAGCAACATTCCATGTAGAATCTCCAATAGTATCAACATTCCATGTAGAATCTCAGAGTAGCAACAGAACCTCAAATAGTAGCAACATTCCATGTAGAATCTCCAATAGTATCTATTTTATTTTTGTTACATTTGTACCCTGTGCTTTCCCACTCATGGCAGGCTCAATGCAGCTTACATGGGGCAATGGAGGGTTAAGTGAGTTGCCCAGAGTCACAAGGAGCTACCTGTGCCTGAAGTGGGAATGGAACTCAGTTCCCCAGGACCAAAGTCCACCACCCTAACCACTAGGCCACTCCTCCACACGAATTAGCCCACAAGAACTTTTGGAAGCAAATAAATAGTGCTAATGTTACTAATGGGTTGGATATCTATTTGAAACTATCACAGTCTGGTATCTTCTGGGCATTGATTTCTACAAGGTTTTTCAGATTTTCTAGTGATATATGCAATCAATAGAAATAGAATAAAATAAAACAAACAAAAGAAAATAAGATGATACTTTTTTTATTGGATTAACAGTACATTTTTTGATTAGCTTTCGAAGGTAGCCCTTCTTCGTCAGATCAGAAATAAGCAAAATTTGATAAGTAACAGCATATATAAGTGAAACATCAAAGTATTTCAGTGACCTTCTGAAAGGATGAGGGAGGGGTGGGTTAGGTGAGAAACAGAGAGGACCGAGAGGGTAAGGGACAGGGAGATATGCAGTGAAATTTCATGGTTTATAATGGGCTAGAAAACCCAGATCTTTCTTAAGTCCTGTCTGGTGGGTGTCAAAATATTTAATCATTTTGACTTCAAAGGTCTTGCGTTCCTGTATTGTTTTAAAGTTTCCTTTAACATAGTAACATAGTAGATGACGGCAGAAAAAGACCTGCACGGTCCATCCAGTCTGCCCAACAAGATAAACTCATATGTGCTATTTTTTGTGTATACCTTACCTTGATTTGTATCTGCCATTGTCAGGGCACGGACCGTATAAGTCTGCCCAGCACTAGCCCCGCCTCCCCCCCACCGGCTCTGCCACCCAATCTCAGCTAAGCTTCTGAGGATCCATGAAATCATAGTACAGTGTTCTGGTTTTGTAAAGTGCTGTCCCCCAGAGGTAACATCCTGGTTGGCGTTGGCATTTTTCATATGATGTCTATGTAAATTAAATCTCTTCTTCAGCATCTGGCTTGTTTCTCCAATACAGCACCCTTCGTCACATTTTTTTACACTGGATGACATATACTACATTGGAAGATGAGCATGTGAAGGATTCCTTTATGTTGAATATGTTTCCTTTGTGAATGACTGTGGGGTCTTGTGAAATGTTTTGGCATAGTTTGCAGCTGGATAGACCTTAAACATAGTCCCAGAACAATACTAAGAATTCACATGTTAAAAATGCATGTTTAATTTAAGTCCTGCTATCAAGGGTGTAATAGATGAAGGATAAAGGATATAACAGATGAAGTCATTATAATGTTATTGTCATGTTTTGCATATGTGGGTGAGTTAAATTTTATTCATGCTCACCTGACTCTGCTCTTTCAACTTTATTTGCCTGGAACAAACGTCCTGAGTCAATGCAGCATGCTCCCTATGTGGATATATTCAAATCTACAAAGTGTGAAGTAGATATTCAGTGGGATTTAATGAGGTAGGAAGGCTCCTACCTGGTTAAATCCTGCTGGCTGGCCCTGGAGTAGTTATTCAGTGGCACTTAACCAGCTTTTAAGTGTTCAGTTACTGCAGAAGTCTGTCCTAACTTTTTCGGAGCTCTTATCCTCATAGCAGTCTGAATATCTGTCAGCACCTGGAGATTCAATGCCGGTGTCCGGATTAGGTCCGGCCTTGTAGATCTGGGTGCAGTTCAGCTGGCACTGGTCAGTGCCTTTAAAAACGCTGAATGTCAGAGGGTCACCTGCTTGAGGTTGCTTTTATATCTGGTAGCTTCTTTTAAAATGCATTACTGGACTTTCTTTCTTTGTCTTGACTAGATTGGCAGCTCTACAGAGCAGGGAATGGCCTCTGTTCTGCGCATCTGAACAATGCTGCACATGCCTGGTAGCGCTTTAGAAATGATTAGTAGTAGTTTTAGCCTGCATTAGGGATGTTAACACACAGACTATTGCACTTCTCATGCCTAGGTCCTTTTGTCTCACTTTATAAAGCAGATGTTGGGAGTGAATTTACTAATTACAGGCCCTTCAGCCAGTGGTTCTCAACCCAGTTCTGTGGGCACCCACAGCCGGTTGAGCTTTCAGGATATCCACAGTGAATATGCATGAGATAGATGTGTGTGCACTGCACTACCTCCTTAGTATTCATCTCATGCATAGTCCTTGAGGATATCCTGAAAACCCAATTGGCTCTGTGCGCCCCAAGGGACAGGGCTGAGAGCCACTCATGTAGAATGATCTTGAGCAGAATAAAGAGAACAGAAATGGTTGGGTGAGTTCTGTTTCTAGCTGATAAACCGACTTTTGGAGATTATCTGATAGCGGTTTATCATATTGGGGGGGGGGGGGGGGGATTCTATAACTGGTTGCCATAGTGTTGGCACCTAGATGCTAATTTTATAACAACATCTGGGTGCCTTGATTCCATTGTAGAATAATTTGGCATCAACAGGCCCATGGATGTGCCCAGGTGGTCACCAGGGCCGGCATTGGGGGGGGGGGGGGCGGCAGCGGCGGCAAACAGGGCATCTGCCCTGTGCCCCACAGCTCCAGGGGGCCCCACGGTACAGGCATCTCTTCCCCTTCCCTCCCACCACAGTCTGTCTCCTCCCTTCCTGATCTTCTTTAAAAGTTTATTTCCCTTCTCAGAGGGGCCCCAGCTCAGCAGCCATTCTCACAAGCTATCTCCGACTGCTCCAAAGCTTTCCCTCTGTGCCATGATTCGTGGATCATGACAGAGAGGGACAGCTGGAGGCAGCTTGTGAGGATGGCTGCCAAGCTAGGGCCCCTCTGAGAAGGGAAATATATTTTAAAGAAGACCGCAAGGGAGAGAGACGGACTGTGGTGGGGAGAATGGTAAGAAATGCCTGGACCGTGTACTAGCAATGTAGGTGGGGAGATTGGGGGAGGGGGAATCAGGGGCCCCGTCCTTAATTTCTGCCCTGGGCCCCACCATGTCTAAAACCGGCCCTGGTGGTCACAGGCCTGCCCATCCAGCAATGGTATCTTTGATGTGGTTAGTGGGACTCCCCAAACCCTACCAGCTGATGACACCAGGGATCTATCCCTCCTGTCTCCCACAAGCATCCTGGCATCTCAGCTCCATCTAGGGTTACCATATTTGTGGAGACAAAAAAAGAGGGCAGAAAAACTAAAACTGGTTGCTACCTTTGCTAAAGAAATATTTAATTGTAGTTCATGAACACACATCAAAGTGACTTACTTACAGTACAGCAGTAGACATTCTACATTTCAAGAATGTCTGGATTTCAGTTCGACTGATTCTGAGTCTAAGTGTACTTATCATAAGAGCACATTCCTTTTGTCTGGCTTTTGTGATATGTGTGAAAGTCTTTGCACGATATATGCTTAAAATTGTGCTGCACAAACAAAATTCCTTTGACAGATTCAACCAGCAGGGGAGCAGAGAGGGGATCAGCAATGCCTTTTTCTCTCTTTAGCACCCCCATGTGTCCAGACTGATAATAAGCCAGAGATAGTTTCTCTCATTATGTGGGTAGGTGTGTTGGCACATAAAAGAAAAAGAGGACATTTCCCTAAAAATTAAAAATCCTGTAGGACATATCTGAAGATGTCCGAAAAGAGGACATATGGTAACCCTAGCTCCACCCCCTAACCCTCATCGTGTTGAGAGCCTTCATTCCTTTGCCAGTAGTGTACAGCAACACACACCTGCTGCTCACGTCATTCCCAAGCCTTCCCTCTGAGACATCACGTATCAGCACAGGCAGGGCCGGATCAGAGAGGAGGTTCGGGGCTGGCGTGAGCAACCGATAAGTCGCAATTCACTGCCTGCAAAGAAATGAAGGCTTTGAAAGGTACAGAGGGGGAGGGGAGGAAGAGTAATTGGGTGGGAGGAGAGGTTCTCATGCCCACTCACTTTGGGCTCAGGCCCACCAAAACTTGGGTTTCTGGCTATGCCCTGGTGCCCACCTATACCATGTCAATATTAGGTGTTAATGCAATGGCCCTATACTGTATAACTTACAGTATTGTCTTATGTGCATAAAAGTTGGCCCTGCTATGTTCCTGTCCTGGGTACGCCACCTTGCATTTATTTATTAGAATTTATTTACTGCCTTTTTGAAGGAATTCACTCAAGACGGTGTACAGCAATAGACAATTACAGCAGTAAAAATATTCAAACAACAGTACAAAGTAATGGCAGAGTATACTACTTACGATGTCAACACAATACGTAATAAATTGTTTTAATAGACAGTATAGGGTGTAAGCAAAGATGGAACATAAAGATAGATAAGACAGAGTAACAGGATTAAGAAAATAAGGTGCTAATTTAAAGAACGTTGCAAATGCTGGAACATTATCTTAGCTAGGGTAGGAGTGGATAAACATGTCCTGCTACAGTATGGGCAGCTGATGTCACTTGTGTGACTAGTTCTTATACACTAGAAATGGCACTCAATGCTAATTTATAATGGACATTCACAGATAAGCGCCATTGCAGACGATTTCAATGGCCAGCGCCAGGACTTGCACTGAATGAAACCAGGTGTAATTCCTGGTGGCCAGTATGGGGTGCACCCCCCCCCCCCCCCAATTCTATAACACTGCGCACAAATTTTAGGAATGCCCCTGACCATGCGCTTGTTTATCCAAAAAACACTAGGACTAAGGAGCACACAATGAAGCTATAAAGTAGTACATTTCAAATGAAGTCTGAAAGGGAGACAAGCGTACATATTGTAACCAGGTGCCCCTAGGTGCAGCCAAGGATAGAACAATCTCCTCCAGCCACAGGCTCCCGGTACAGTGAAGAAATAGATGTCCACCAGTAACTTCAATCTTAAGGACTTTTATTCCATGCGGGTTTCTAGTACACAGTTCCAACAGCAGCATAGCACATACCAGGATTCAATACAGGATTACAGGCTCCAGTCTGGGCTCTTTATCCAGTGCACAATAAACAGTAATTCAATTCCCAAGACAAACAGTTCTTTCAGTTCATCATCACAGTTCAGTCACCCAGCAGCATTTTCTACCTTCTATCCTCTTTACCTTCAGGAGAGTTCAATATTTTATGGACTATACCTAAGGGTTTTCCCCTGCATCAGCTTCACAGTGAATTCAATACTTTTGGGACTTCCTCTCACCCAAGGAATCTCAGCCTTTTTCAGTACTTTAGGGACCTCCCTGCCCAAGGGTTTCAGCCTGCAACTGCCAGTACTTTAGGGACCTCCTTGCCCAAGGGTTTTCAGCCTGCAACCGCTTCCCTCCTTCTGCTTCTCTCTCCTGAACTGAACTCCTCTGCGGGGACTCCTTCCCACCTGCCTAATCAATCCCTGGCTTCAGCTACCACCACCAATCATTCTCCTTCCCTTAGCTTCCTCACACCCAAACCAGCTGAGTTAAGCATTAGACTAATGAGACCAATGATAAGCTCCTGCATACAGGGTTTCCCAACTCTCTTTCCGCCTAGTGGTAGCCACTCTACACAACCTGCCAGCTTACACCCATGTCTTCCCTGATTGCAGCTAGGAGTCCAGTCCGGGTTCTTCATCTCCCCCCTCTGGCTCCTTGCCTGAAATGCCTTCTGGGACTTGTATTTCAGACTGAAACTGCCTTAACCCAACTATCCTGGAGGTGACTTTATCACAATATTCATGGTAACTTTTTCATATAGTTAAGAAGAGTTAACAACTAACCATGCTTGTGATGGACACAAACACATGACAGTTAAAAATACCACTCATAACTGAGAGAAACAATGTACATCATAAAATTATTTACTTGGGAATTATGTATATTGATCCAGGACTTGCCAAACCTGTTCTGGTTATCATGAAAGCCTGACTGCCTCTGTGGTTTTCACTATAATTATGCAGGAGAGAGACTTTAAAAAAAATATATACAGTACATCTTTTTAATATTTGCTGATACTAGTTCTCCAATGTATACAAGTTTGTCTTATGCATATTTAAAGTAGCATGATAAGAACATTCAGCCTATTGCATATCCCAGCATCCAATGTCATGATGTCCTACACAGCAGACATCAACAAACCCAACAAAAGGACTGCTATGACAAGTCAGAAATGGAAAGAGATGCAAAGACACCAATTTTGCAACTGGAATTCAGTGTTGCATGTGTCAGTGGGGACAGTAATGTGACACAGCAAGCAAAACAGCTGTCAGGGCTGACCGATTAGATCAGCGGTCACTGAATCTTGTGAAAGAGGAACTGGGACTGCAAAGAGTAGAATGAGATAATGTCCTACTAGGGAACTACAGGAGCAGTAATTGAATCATCTCACAAAAGCAAAGAGGAAATATGAAAAGTGCGGTCTTACGTTACAGCCGTTTAGAGGAATGTGTCAGATCTGCCTACCCTACCACAGGAACAGTCCAGAAAACAAAGCACTGCTCACAGTGCCCATGCTGTCTACGAGACTCCAAACGCGTCAGCAGGATCAGAAAATAGTGAAAATACACAGACAGGTGCCCTTGGCCTGGATTGGCCGCTGTCGTGGACAGGATGCTGGGCTCGATGGACCCTTGGTCTTTTCCCAGTGTGGCATTACTTATGTACTTATGGTAGCTAAGGAGGTATTCATCAAATAGAGTTAGGGTCTTAAGTCGCATTAAACAGACCTTAACGTGACTTAAGAGGCCCTAATACTGCCTGACCTAAAATACCGTAGTGATAAGTCACCATGGGTCAGGTAGTAATGACATTCAAAATATGCAAATACTGCAAGTCACATTAGGGCAAAAAAAAAAACACAATAAAAGCTTGGATTAATTTACTTTCTGGGAGCATCAGGCCGCAAAGTTATGGTCCAATGTTCCCCCACCCCTGGATCAAATCCCCCTTCCCGAGCACAACATCCCTCTGGCCTCGGATCCACCCCCTCCGAGCAAGACCCCCACCTGTCACAGCATTGGTGGTCCAGTATCGAGGGGTTCCAAGGGGTCTTCAGGTAGAAGTGATGCCCAATCACTCCCGCCCTATCCAGCGCTGCTCTCCACTAAAGGTCAGATTTGTGCACCATTTGGAGCGTAGCACTGGATAGGGCAGGAGCAATTGCCCAAAGACCCCTTTGACCCACCAGATCCCCGCCACCACTACCACTGGGGGAGGGTCTTTCTTGGAAAGGGAGGGCTTGATCAGGGGGAGGGGGACCCAGTCCTGTTGGCCCGGGAGCATTGGACTGCAGCTTTGTGGTCTGATGCTCCCAGGTAGAAACATAATTCCAGAAAAAAACGGGGGCTATTTTAGTGTGCCTTTTTTAGAGACATCAAAGGCAAACTTTGCACCTTGATAAATCCCCTCCTCCCCATTCATATTGTACTTTTTCTATAGATACTGGCTTCCTGATATTCTACCGCCGGCAGGCAGCACTTTGCCTTCTGCTGGCTTTCAACCCAGATATACCCCAACTTGACATTTCGTCCTTTAGATTGTAAGCTCCTTTGAGCAGGGACCGTCCTTCTATGTTAATTTGTACAGCGCTGCGTAACCCTAGTAGCGCTCTAGAAATGTTAAGTAGTAGTAATATTCAATGCCGGGCCTTTTCCGGTGACTGGCATTGAGTACCCAGGTTTTTCAATGCCGGCTAGCACATGACCAGTTAAGTCAATATTCAGACTTAACTGGCCATGGCTTAGCGGGCAAAGATAGGCCTACTTTATATGTGGCTTAATTTGGCCACTAAGCCTAGCAAGTTAAGTTTCGAATATCGGGACTTAACTGGTCACTCACCCAGAACACCCCAAACACCACCCCCAACTGGCTAAATGCTGCTAAAAGTGACCAGTTATCTGTCAAGCTGCGAGTGGAAAATTATATATACATACACATAAATACTCCTGATACCACATCACTGCTCCACATTTTGACTCTGTATAATTGACTCTGAAGTTTGGTCACTGGTAGATAGTGACTGTCTGTCAAGCGACTTAAATGCCAGTTAAAACAATATTTCCAAAACCCCGGCAACGTATTTTTGTACCTGCCATACAACATTCAGGAAAACAAATACATCCCACCAGGAGTAGTAGCCTAATGGAGGTTAGAGCACTGGGCTTGATATCCAGGAGTGCTCAATTCAATTCTCACTGTTGCTCCTTGTGATCTTGGGCAAGTCACTTAAAAACATGATGGCAGATAAAGGCCATATGGCCCATCCTCTGTAACCCCTAACTCTTCCTTTTACTAAACCCCTTTACTAAGCTGCGGTAAAAGGAGCCCTGATCTAGTGAAGATGGCTGTTTTTGCTGCAGTGGGTGAAAATGAGGGTGGTAAATTCGTACTTGTTGTACAGCCACTTTGGTAGAGAGCATATACTGCCACCCATTGAAGTAACTGGGCAGCGATTTCTGCCGGGTGACTCTCTGCAACCCTTTAACCCTCTCTTGCCTCAGGTACAAACTTAGATTGTGAGCCCTCCAGGGACAGAGAAATTCCCAATGTACTTGAATGAAACTCACCTTGAGCCACTAGTGAAAAAGGTGTGAGCAAAATCCAAATAAATTTGAAGCTCTTTCATTTATTTATCTAGGGTTTGCAGAAAAGGAATTGCTCATTGGCTTCAGTTGAAAATGTCTGAAAATCCTCAGTTATCAGACAGGTGTACTAGATGACCAAACCTGCCAAGCCAGAAATGTAAAATCTCTGCACAACAGACACAACACCACATGCAGTATTAACGGCCATGTCTTTAATAGCTATGAAAGAAGAATAACTTTTGTGTATTTATACTGACTATCTTAAGAATTTGTTGTATTTTGGTTTATTTGCTTACAACACATCATGCTACAGTGTTTTAATAAATCTTGCTATCTTCTGCTTCAATCCATATAGGAGCATGAACAGATTTTAGCTATGCATTTGACTTATAACTGAACTTTCCACACAGGTGTTCAAAGCGAGAAAAAAAAACCTACAAAAGGTACAAAGAGCAATAAAACATAAGTAAAAATTGAACATAATAAATAGAAAAAAAAACCCTAGTTATATCACAAGCAAACACCTAAATAAAACATGTTTCTTTTATTTTACGTTTAAAGCTGGTGTCAACCAGTGCACAGGCTTCCCCCAGGTACCAAACCACAATTTAACTTCCTGTTGCAAAATCCCCAAGTCCCCATTCTTCCATCGTACTCCATCCCTGTCCTCACAGGCCTAATATTCAGGTAATCTTAGAGTCTTTCTTTGGTCTCCCACTAAGTCCTGGAGGCTTTGCCTAAATCTGAATCACTACTGTCCCTCACCTCTGTGTCCTTATATCTGCCCACCAGCCCCTTTTTTCTACCTTTCCTAGGCATTCATTCAATGGTGTAGGCAGACATTTTTAGCAGGGGGTGCTCCTCTGTGCTCCCCTTGGTACCTTAAAATCACCTGCTCCACTCCGCCTGGGCAGTGGCAGCGGCACTCATAGGCGGCCTGCAGCCTACACCAGGGAGGGCTTTCTCTGTGAATCTTCCTGCCCTTCACAAAACAGGAAGTTGCATCAGAAGAGGCGGGACAGTTGAGAGAGGAAATCCTGATGCAGGCTGCAGGCAACCTATGAGTGCCACTGCCTGGGCAAAGACTAGAGGGAGATGATTTTAAGGCATGAGTGGGGAAGGGGGAGGGTCTGACAGGGGGTGCATATACAACACTTGCACATGAAATAAATACACCACTGCATTCGTTGACTCTGCGTTTTCTACGATACCTCTTTCTCTCTTTCCTTAAAGCATCCTCCTCCTACATATACCCCTGCTTTTCCCTGCTTCAGCCTCCAGCTCCCATTTCTCAATGCCTACCCCCAGCATCCAGCTGCTCCTTTCTCCTAGTCCCCAGCCCAACCTCCACCACCAACTCTCTTCTCCCAGTCTCTTATCTTCAGTATAAACCGCCAGCTCCCTTTTCCTAGCCCCCAGCTCTTTTTTTTCCCAAAGCCCAGTACCAGTCCCTTTCTCCAAGTCCTCAGCACCAGCATTAGCCTCCAACCCCTTCCTCCAAGCCCCCAAGACCAGCATTAGCCTCCTGCTTCAGTTTCCTGCTCCCTTTTCTCAGTGTCCAGTTCCTTTCTCCCAAAGCTCAGCCCTCGCCCCCTCTTCTCTCAGCCCCAGCATCATGTTCCAGTTTCCAGTCTTGATATCCAGTCCTTAGCTCACAGCTTACTGTCCCAGCATCTATGGTAGCAGGTTCTTCTTCTCTACAGCAATTGTGCTGCTCCTCTACCTATACTGCCCAGCAGGTTTGAAACATTAAACTAGGCACAGAAACAAAAAGTGCCCTGTCTCTTTTCAAATCTGTAGGGCAGCAGATGAAGAGGAGCAACACAGCATGGGGAGGGAGAAGGGGAAGAAACATGGTAGCAGCTGTGAAGGGGCAATCCAGTGAAGCAGGCTTTCAGTGTCCCTACATTTGGGTTCTTTGAGCCCACGTCTCACTGACTGACTCCTTAAGCTGGCCCTGGTCTCCCTATCCTCTTATCCCCGGTGTCTACGAACCCAAAATAGTCCACCATTTTTCTTCTCCCTCCCCTTCCCCACATGTTCCAGCATCTCCCCCGTCTCTCCCCCTCCTTCCCCATTCAGCATCATCCCTTCTTGCCTCCCCCCTTTGCAATCCGCCTCTTCCCCTTAAACTTTCCTTTTGTCTCCCTAATCCTTTCTCCCTGGTGCCCAGCATAACCCCTTTCTCAACCCAAAATAGTCCACCTTCTTTCTTTTCCCTCCTCTTCCCCATGTGTTTTAGCATCTCCCTCTCCCCTCCTCCCCCTTCTAGCATCATCCCTTCTTGCCTTCCCCCTTTTTGGTCTGCCTCCTCCCCTTAAAACTTCACTTTTGTCTCCCTAATCTCTTTTCTCTATCCCCTATCCCCTATCCCCTATCCCAACCAAAATAGTTCACCTTCTTTCTTCTCCCTCTCCTTCCCAACATGTTCCAGTGTCTCCCCCTCTCTCCCCTCCTTCCCCATCCAGTATCATCCCTTCTTGCCTTCCCCCTTTGTGGTCCGCCTCCTCCCCTTAAAACTTCACTTTGTCTCCCTAATCTCTTTTCTCTTTTCCCTATCCCCTATCCCAACCAAAATAGTTCACCTTCTTTCTTCTCCCTCTCCTTCCCAACATGTTCCAGTGTCACCCCCTCTCTCCCCATCTAGTATCATCTCTTCTTGCCTTCCCCCTTTGTGGTCCATCTCCTTCCCTCAAATCTTCTCTTTGTCTCCCTAATCCCTTCTCCCTGGCGTACAGTATATCCCTTCTCCCAACCCAAAATAGTACACCTTCTTCTCCCTCCCCTTCCTCACCTGCTCCAACATCTCCCTCTGTCTCCTTTCCCTCTCTGTCCAGCTTTGTGCCTCCTTGTACCCCCCCCCCCCCCCCCCCATGGTCTGCTCGCTCCACTCAAACTTGCTCTGGTCCTACAGCGCCTTCCCACTGCAGCTGCTATGAGCAGGAACAAAAAAACAGTCGGTACAGACCTTTCTGCTGCAGCATTTTCAGCCAGGTTCTGCCAGACTGCCCCTCTGATGCACTTCCCGCTACTGTGGGGGTTGTTCCAGCAAAGTTTGTTTGGGAACAGCCATTTTTCTTGCTTATAGCAGCTGCAGTGGGAAGGAGCCGCGGGACCAGGACATATTTGAAGGGAGAGAATGGACGGGGGGGGGGGGGGGGGGGGGGACAAAGCTATGCTATATGATTCTTATATTCCACTAAATTCAAAAGAGATTCTAGGCAGATTACAAACAATAATTCCTTCTTCCAGAGAATTTACAATTGCATATCTAATACATTGAAACAAAAAGAAAAAAAGGAGGAGGAAAGAGAGAGGAGAAGATGCAGAAACATGGGAGGAGAGGGAGGCACTGGGGCCAGCAGCATTTGGGAGAGCAATGTCCCCCTCACCCCCTAAGCTAAGGCCATGGTAACAGCACTTCATCTCCTCTTTATCTGCTGGAGTCCATTTAATTAACTTTTTCATTAACTTGTGTGGCTGATCTCCTGCTGCAACAGGTCCATGAACAAGTCCACCAGAACCAGTGATTTTTCTTCATCTGCAGTACCTGCACTGTCGCTACCACCAGCATTAGCCTTAGTGCATAAGCTACGGGGGGGGGGGGGGGGGGGCACCTTTTCATCTTGGGCAACGGGCAGGTAGTATATACTCTTCGGTTTTTTTTACCAACCATCCTTAAATTGTAGTATCACCCTGCTCAGATTCAGTAAACATGTTATACCACAGGGTCACCACGTGAAAATAGCCAGGCCCACCCGCACCTGTGTCACTGGTAATTGCTGTTCTACAGGATAAATGCAACTTGCAATAAACTTCGCAAGCTGCATTATTCAGTTCCCTGGGAATATTTCTTTAAGGGGCTGGTGCATGAAAAATAGAACTGGCTTCCCCTTCTCCCCTTGAAGATACCTGAGACTCTCTCCGCTCCCCCCCCCCCCCCACCCCAGCCTTGAAGATACTGTAAAGAATGTAGGCAAGCCCCTCTCCCCCATTGGACAAAGACCTAATTCATCTTCCCTCCTGCTCCACTGCCCCCCCCCCCCCCCCAGCCAGAAGTGAATTCAATCACTCCTGCCCATGCAGGTGGCAGGTTTAAATGGCATCTGCGATCTCTAGTGATTGCCTTGTGGTATTACCACTAGGAGGTCAGGGTTCTATATAATGTCTTTTACTCTTACAGTATCATGAAACTGCCAATAGGGTTCATAAGCACCATTTTGAACCCAGTGCCTGCAGGGACATAAGAGACCAGAGATCACTTCTGCCTGGCCTAGTTTAGACCTCCAGAGATGCCTCAAGGTGGGGAGGTCTTCAGGGGGATGGTCTTTGTCCAAGGGGGGTGAAGCAGGGCTTGTTTGCATGCTCTGTGGCTTCAGGAGCTGGGAACTATCTTCAAAAGGGAGGGGGGATGGGGAGCCACTTCTATTTTCCCCACCCTGACCCTTTTAAGATGGTGCCTGGGAGCGCCGGGCTGCATTATTTGATATACAGTGGAGGCCCTTTTACAAAGGTGCATGAGGGCCTACGTCCATCCAGTCCATACCAAATCAGCATTACAGCCCAGCTATCATGTGCCCCAAGCGGTAATTCTGAATTTGGCGCACGCCAAAAACACATAGTAGAAAATATTTTCTATTTTCTACCGCATGGCGCTGACCTGGCAGTAAACGGCAATGGATGCATGCTGCATGCCTACCGCCTTGGTAGCGAATGACACCTTACTGCTAAGTCAGTGGGTGGCAGTAGGGGTCTCAGGCCGAAAATGGACACGCGCTGGTTTTTATTTTGCCGCACGTCCATTTTCAGGCTCCTTAAAAAAAAAAGGCCCTTCTTCCAAGATGTGGTAAACACTTGCACTGCTGCAGGCCGCTTTTTGCTATGGCTTAGTAAAAGGACCCCATAATGAGGTGTTTTGCATGCCTTTGCAACTCATTATTAGGCAGTCCATATTAACCTACAATAATTGCATTATGGTAATATAACACAGGTTATTACCATTTAGTGTACATTAGTGGAGGAGTAGCCTAGTGGTTAATGCAGTGGACTTTGATCCTGGGGAACTGGGTTCGATTCCCACTGCAGCTCCTTGTGACTCTGGGCAAGTCACTTAACCCTCCATTGCCCCTGGTACAAAATAAGTACCTGAATATATGTAAACCGCTTTGAATGTAGTTGCAAAAACCTCAGAAAGGTGGTATATCAAGTCCCATTTCCCTTTCCCTATTTGAGATTCTACATGGAATGTTGCTACTCCACTAGCAACATTCCATGTAGAAGCCTGCCCTTGCAGATCAGCAACACGGCCGCGCAGGCTTCTGTTTCTGTGAGTCTAACGTACTGCACATACGTGCAGGACGTCAGACTCACAGAAACAGAAGCCTGTGCGTCTGCGTTGCTGATCTGCAAGGGCAGGCTTCTACATGGAATGTTGCCAGTGGAGGAGTAGCCTAGTGGTTAGTGCAGCGGACTTTGATCCTAGTGGTTAGTGCAGCAGACTTTGATCCTGGGTAACTGAGTTCAATTCCCACTGCAGCTCCTTGTGACTCTGGGCAAGTCACTTAACCCTCTATTGCCCCTGGTACAAAATAAGTACCTGAATATATGTAAACCGCTTTGAATGTAGTTGCAAAAACCTCAGAAAGACGGTATATCAAGCCCCATTTTCATTTCCCCCCTTAACCTGCTTATTTTCGAAAAAGAAGGGCGCCCATCTTCTGACACAAATTGGGAGATGGGCGCCCTTCCCTCAGGTGCGGCCAAATCGGCATAATCGAAAGCCAATTTTGGCCACCTTCAACTGCAGTCCGTCACAGGAGCGGACAAAGTTTAAGGGAGTGTGTCGGAGGCGTAGCGAAGGCGGAACGGGGGCGTGGTTAACACATAGGCGCCCTCGGACGATAATGGAAAAAAGAAGGCTGGCCCTGACGAGCATTTGGCCGGCTTTACTTGGTCCATTTATTTTCAGGACCAAGCCTCAAAAAGATGCCCAAACTGACCAGATGACCACCGGAGGGAATCGTACTCCCCCAGTGGTCACCAACCCCCTACCACCCAAAAACAAAAATTAAAAACATTTTTTGCCAGCCTCTATGCCAGCCTGAAATGTCATACCCAACTCCATCACAGCACTATGCAAGTCCCTGGAGCAGTTTTAGTGGTGCAGTGCACTTCAGGTAGGCGGACCCAGGCCCATCCCCCCCGTTACGCTTGTGGTGGTAAATGGGAGCCCTCCAAAACCCACCCGAAACCCACTGTACCCACATCTAGATGCCCCCTTCACCCATAAGGGCTATGGTAGTGGTGTACAGTTGTGGGGAGTGGGTTTTGGGGGGGATTTGGGGCGCTCAGCAGCCAAGGGAAGGGAGCTATGTACCTTAGGGCAATTTGTGAAGTCCACTGCAGTGTCCTGGCATGTGAGGGGGACCAGTGCATTACAAATGCTGGCCCCTCCCACAACCAAATGACTTGGATTTGGCTGGATTTGAGATGGTCGACCTCGGTTCCCATTATCGGCGAAAACCAAGTCCGGCGATTTCAACATTTAGGTCGACCATATCTAAGGTTGACCTAAATGTTGAGATTTGGCCAGCCCCGACCGTATTATCGAAACGAAAGATGGTCGCCCATCTTGTTCGATAATACGGTTGGCTCCGCCCTTTCTTGGGGCCGTCCCCAGAGATGGGCGCCCCCATTCGATTTTGCCCCTCTAAGTAGTAAATATGGCATTCTCCGAGGACAAGTAGGTTGCTTGTTCTTACATGTGGGTCGACGTCCGCGTTGGCCCGGGAACCGGCATTTTTGCAAGCAAAATATTTTTTAAAACTTGCCAGAGCCTTCTGGCGCATGTGCAGCACGCACCGCGCATGCGTGGCCGATTTTCCACCCATTGCATGAGCGTTCCCGCTCAGTTATTTTTTCTCCGCGTTGAGGTGCGGTCGTGTTTTCCCCGCTCCTCTCAGGCCTGGGAGAGAGTCTTTTTCACTTTGCGGCTTTTGCAACTCATTATTAGGTAGTCCATAGCAACCTACAATAATTGCATTATCTACTATAATAAAACTCACCCTCAACGTTCTGAGGACACTGACGTCAGTGAAGCCAAGCCCTGACTTCCTTCAAAAAGGTTCGAAGGTTCGTGGTGGTGAAGCCACCAAAATCGCTCCGGGCCCCGCCCTCGAGGGTGGAGCAATGGCAGAACAACGAAGGGGTTGGCAGGGAGGGAGGCAGGGGGTGGGAAATCGCTCCGGGCTGCACCCTCGCGTCAAACGTCATGACGTTGGGGGCGGAGCAATGGCAGAACAACGAAGGGGTTGGCCAGGAAGGGAGGGAGGGGGGGGTGTTGGCAACGAAAACCTTGCTAGCGCCCGTTTCATTTGCTCTGAAACGGTCCTCTTTTACTAGTGGTAATATAACACAGGTTATTACCATCTAGTGTACATTAAGTAGTAAATATGGCATTATAACCTTAATGCACATTAGTAACCACTCTCCTAAGTTGACTTGTACACATGAAAAAGTTCTAATATACATTTTAAAAATGTTGTTTTCTTTTTTAATTAAAATGAATGTGTGAAACAAACAGAAAAGAAGATTTGAAATTATGTGGAAAGGCCAAACAAACTGAACATGTTTTCCTTGTACAGATTCCTTATACACTGCATTCTGCTGGTAGATTCCATGTCTCTGCCACAGATTGGAGAGATTGCACTAATCAAACTCTGCTTTCACGGGTTTAAGGGTTTCCTGAAGAGCGGCTGGCACTTGATCCCCGGTTAAACCGATATCATAACGTCTGATGCAGGGGCGTATCTACGTGGGGCCACAGGGGCCTGGGCCCCCACAGATTTCGCCCTGGACCCCCCTACCTTTGCTGGCGGGGGACCCCAACCCCCCGCCAGCCGACGTCCGCTTCCTCCTGCCTTTAAAAATATTCCTTCAGCTGGCGGGGTCTTCTGTTCTTCTTCGTCCTCCGTGGCGTGCTGTTCATTCAAAGCGCTGCAATCAAGTTTCAGAATCTGACGTCGCTGCACGTTGTACGTACAGGACGTCAGACTCACAGAAACAGAGTCTGTGAGTCTGACGTCCTGCATGTACAACGTGCAGCGACGTCAGACTCCGGAACTGGATTGCAGCTCTTTGAATGAACAGCATGCCACGGAGGACGAAGAAGAACTTGAAGACCTCGGCTTGGCTGGCGGGGGTTGGGGTCCCCCTCCAGCTGAAGGAATATTTTTAAAGGCAGGAGGAAGCGGACGTCGACTGGTGGGGGTTTGGGGTCCCCCGCCAGCAAAGGTAGGTGACGGCGGCAGGAGAGTCGGTAATGGAGGCAGCAGGGGGGGCTATAATGTACCCCCTTACTCTGGCCCTGACCCCCCCGTTACCGCCGAACCTCAGATACGCCCCTGGTTGATGAAATCTAGGCGTGGGAGTGAGTCCGATTGCTCTTGTGCAAGCTCAGGTCCTCAGTGTATCGAAACTGGCAAATGAACCAATCAGAAGGGAGCGTTTATCTTGCCGAGACTAATTATCTTGAGCTCAGTCCTATAATTGGCACTTAGAAGACACTTCGTCTCTGCTCGCTGTGAACAACTGTCCCGGCGATCATAGTTCAAGGTTATCAGTTGCCTCCAAGTCACGGCAACAGCCTGAACTGGTCCTGGGTTTTGTCCCGTTTCATTCATGGGCTTGTAGCCCTCTTTTTCTTGGAGAAACCAGAACGATAAGTTTGTAAATGCCAAGGAGCATAGAAGCCGACATCTGTGGGTGATGTGAATGCTTGAGCACTCCCAATACTGAACAGACACCTTGACTGTGTCTAGGGATTCTGTGGGGTTTAGCACTCCCAATAATTTTGAAAAGTTGGCTTCTATTCATGAGACACCACCAAGATTGGCTTAGTCTGGCTGATGATGAGTCTGGAAAGATGAAGAAAAGAGGTTCTTGGTTTTCAGTAATTCCTTGGCGCAGTACTACACAATAGTTCACAGAAACCTTTTCACCTTGCGGCCTTTATCTTATTGTAACTGAGCTTCAAGGTGGAGTGGAAGACTTTCTCCTACAAATGTATCATTAATAAATACCAAACGGAACAAACAGTTTAAGGGCCGTGGGGACCACACGCCCATGAACTATCATGGTGGCCGTGGCCTCTTCCTAGCACAGTTTCCTCCTCTTGTACTTTCATTGTTGGACATGGACGGGATGCCCCACAGTGCAATACGAAGCATTATCTATCCTTCCATGATCTGTCTATAAAGAAGAAAAACCTCAGTTAGGAGGATAATGTGGGATATAAATGTCATAAATCAGTCAATCCATCAAATCGTGTAATGCTGATTGCCACAAATTTCGCCGTCTCATAACAGTCATTTCACTCAGCTACCGATGCCTAAACTATTCTAGCTCTGACCATCACCCAACCTTGATACTTCCCTTCCCTCCATACTAAGGAAATCTCTCAGCTGCTAGCCATACAAACTCAACTGCCTGCAATCTTCCTTATAATTTATTCCTGTTAGCTTGAGAGCGTAACCGAACTGTATTGCTCTTTAGTGCTCAGCAACCTGTCAAATCTGTGGCTGGGGCTGGTGTTAGATATGCAGGGGCCCAAGACAGAAACTGGAGAGCAGTGGCATCGTGAGGGCAGCTGACACCCGGGGCGGGTCGCCGCTGCGCACCCCCCCCCCCAGGTGCAGTGCGACACACCCCTCCCTCCTCCGTAGCGCAACCCCCCCCCCCCCCCGCGAGAACATACCTGGAAGGCGGTGAGCGGCGGGCGAGAGGGCCAATCCGCTGAGTGCACGCCACTGGGAGGTGTCGGCGCCTCGCTGGTTCCTTGCTCTCTCTGCCCCGGAACAGGAAGTAACCTGTTCCGGGGCAGAGAGAGCAAGGAACCAGCGAGGCGCCAACACCCCCCAGCGGCGTGCACCCGGGGCGGACCGCCCCACCGCCCCCCCCTTCCTACGCCACTGCTGGAGAGGGGGATTCAAAGCTCCTCTTAAAGGAACTGTTTCCTTCTGTTTGAGGAAGACTTGGAGCTCCTGGTGACATGGTGGCCCAGGGCAATTGTCCTGGTTGCCACTCTCTCATGCTGGCCACATCTGTACTAAAACCCTACTGCTGCTCTACCTTGCCACCAATCTCTGGGAGCTTAATACACAAAGGAGGTTATTTTCCAAAAAGAAAAATGTCCAGAAAGTGTCATAAAGCACCATTTGGATGTTTTTCTTCTCAAAACATTCAAATTAGTATTTTGGAAACCTATTTTGCAGATGTTTATCTATACAATTCATCTGCAGGACGTTCAAATCACAAGGGAGCATTTTGGGGGCATTTCAAAGGCAGGATTAGGGCGTGCCTAACATTTGGACGTTTTACAGCCATAATGGAATAAAACCAAAACGTCCAGGACTAAAACTAAGACATTTTTGTCTAGACCTGTTTTCAACAGGGGCGTAGTTGCTATGGGGCCACGGGGGCCTGGGCCCCGTAGATTTGGCCCCGGACCCCCCTGCTGGCGACCCTCTCAACCCCCCTCCCGCCGCCAACCCGCCGCCTGCTACCTTTGCTGGCGGGGGACCCCAACCCCCACCAGCCGAAGTCTTCTTCCTTCGTTTGGTTTCGCACTCTGACGTCCTGCACGTACAACGTGCAGGACGTCAGACTCACAGAAACAGAACGAAGCCTTGCAGATCAGCCAGTGAGGTCCTCTTCTTCTGGCGCAAGGCTTTGTTCTGTTTCTGTGAGTCTGACGTCCTGCACGTACACAGACTCACAGAAACAGAACGAAGCCTTGCAGATCAGCCAGCGAGGTCCTCTTCTTCCGGAGCAAGGCTTCGGGACTTTACTTTTAGGAAATAATCTAAACCTTTTTTAAACCCCGCTAAGCTAACTGCTTTTACCACATTCTCTGGCAGTGAATTCCAGAGTTTAATTACACGTTGAGTGCAGAAATATTTTCTCCTATTCTTTTTAAATTTACTACTTTGTAGCTTCATTGCGTGCCCCCTAGTCCTAGTATTTTTGGAAAGGGTAAACAAACAATTCATGTCAACCTGTTCCACTCCACTCATTATTTTGTAGACCTTCTCAGGACTGGACCCTAGCACCAGACCCTCATAACAGACCCTCCTACACTGGGTTGGATACAAAAACCTCTAGGCTGGTTCCTACCAGGTGCAGCTCTTGTATTTCTTCATAGTAGGGATCTGGGTTGGGTGCATGTTGACCATCACTGGAGGGTGGTTTGGATTCAGCACAGGCAGGAGGCCCTGCGGTGACATAGACTGTGGTAGCTGCTACTTTCCCACAAGGCTGGAAAATAAAAACACAGAGAATTTAACATTTTTATCATAGCACAGGCAAAGTCTTCGCAAATTCAATACATCTCTTGTAACCCCTCTTATGTTAATATGTAGGAGTGGCCTAGTGGTTAGTGTGGTGGACTTTGGTCCTGGGGAACTGGGTTCAATTCCCACTGCAGGCACAGGCAGCTCCTTGTGACTCTGGGCAAGTCACTAAACCCTCCATTGCCCCTGGTACAAAATAAGTACCTGAATATATGTAAACCGCTTTGGATGTAGTTGCAAAAACCTCAGAAAGGCGGTATGTCAAGTTCCCTTTCCCTATTTGAGATTCTACATGGAATGTTAATGTTGCTATTCCACTAGCAACATTCCATGTAGAAGCCTGCCCTTGCAGATCAGCAACACGGCCGTGCAGGCTTCTGTTTCTGTGAGTCTGACGTCCTGCATGTACGTGCAGGACGTTAGACTCACAGAAACAGAACCCTGTGCGGCCACATTGAGTGGCCTAGTGGTTAGAGTGGTGGACCTTGGTCCTGGGGAACTGGGTTCGATTCCCACTGCAGGCACAGGCAGCTCCTTGTGACTCTGGGCAAGTCACTTAACCCTCCATTGCCCCCGGTACAAATAAGTACCTGTATATAATATGTAAGTCGCATTGAGCCTGCTATGAGTGGGAAAGCATGGGGTACAAATGTAGGAAAAAATAAATGTATTTATTTAGTATGTATTTATTTAAAATACGTGATATACTACAGTTCGAACAGTGAACTGACAACATTGTGGTGTAGATGAACTAGAGTAAAATGGGAAACAAAACAGCAGAACTTAAGAGAAATTTGAGGAAACAATGGGAAAAGTGTGCATTTATTTATTTATAATTTCTATTCTGCTTATCTCTAAACATAATTTAAACCCATATCAACAACATACAGAATAAATATGCATGCACAGTTCCAAATCAAACTAAAAGAACAACACCCAAGGCTAAAAAGTCAGTTGCTCTCTATGACAAGTGTTGCGGAAAGCAGTATAGATACCCTGTAGCCCAGTTACTCATCGACATTCCTGAGCAAAAAGCGGTGGGATCAGTATTCAAAGTGATTTAAGTGTCTACGAACAGCATTTAACCGGTTATGGGCCACTGAATATCAGCACTAATCACCAAACTCAAACCTGGCTATTTTGAGGGCAGTTCGGGGTGGAGTCAGCACTTATATGGTTAAATGCCAATATTTATTTATTTGTAGCATTTATACCCCGCTCTTTCCCACTCAATAGCAGGTTCAGTGCGGCTTACAATGTTTGGGTACAGAGGTATAGCAAAGATTACACAGTTGTATAGAGTAGAAAAGAGGAAGAGGTGTGGGGGAGGGGTTGAAGTATGGGTAGTGTTAATGGTGTGTATTAGGTGCTTAAAATTAAGTTAGGTCGTTTGGATAGGCTTGTTTGAAGAGGTAAGTTTTCAGCAGCTTTCGGAAGGGTAGGTGTTCGTTGGTAGATCGGATGTATCTTGGTATGGAGTTCCAGAGTTGGCTGCCTATGACGGAGAAGTTGGATGCGTAGTAGGTTTTGTATTTGAGACCTCTGCAGTTGGGAAGGTGTAGATTAAGATATGTTCGAGAAGATTTGGACCCGTTCCTGGCTGGAAGGTCGATCAGATTGGACATGTAACTTGGAGATTCTCTGTGGAGGATCTTGTGGATCATTGTTTATCCACAATGAATATGTATGAAAGACTTGCATATAATAGAGGCAGTGTACGCAAATCAAGTTATATTTCAACACTTAACCACATAAAGGGGGAGATTCTATATTTGGTGCCTAAAAAATCGGCACTGAAATCAGTCCCAACTAAGCGTATTCTATAATCAGTGCCGATTATAGAATACGCATGGAGGGGCATATTCGATATGACGTCTAAGTCCTACTTTGGGTGTTTTGCAAAAAAAACATCCAAAATCTGAATAGGAAAGAGGGTCATTTTCAAAAAAGAAAAACGTCTTTCTTTTGTTTTCAAAAATACTGTTTTGAAAAAGGTTTTGTGATTTGGACGTTTTGTTTTTTTGTCCATTTTCGAAAGAAAAAAAATGTCCAAATCCAAAATTCACAAAATTAAGCCATTGGGATGTAGGAGGAGCCAGCATTTTTAATAGACTGGTCCCCCAGACATCCCAGGAAAGCAATAAGGCACCCTAGGGGGCTCTGCAGTGGACTTCATAAAATGCTCCCAGGTACACATCTGACCATTGCTCCCTTACCTTGTCTGCTGAGCCCCCCAAAACCACTACCCCCTACTGTACACCACTGCCATAGCCCTTACAGGTGAAAGGGACACCTATATGTGGGTACAGTGGGTTTCTGGTGTGCTTTAGAGTTTTCTCCACAAGTGTAACAGGCTGAGGTATGGGCTTGGGTCCACCTGTCTGCAATGCACTGCACCCAGCACTAGACTTCTTCGGGGACCTGCATGCTGTTCTAATGGACCTGAGTATAACATCTGAGGCTGACAAGTAATGTTTTAAATCACATTTTCTTGGGAGGGTGGGAGGGGGTTAGTGACCACTTGGGGAGTAAGGAGAGGTCATCCCTGATTCCCTCCAGTGATCATGTAGTCATTTAGGACACTTTTTTGTGTCTTATTCGTTATAAAACCAAGTTTAGTTCAAAACATCTTAGTTTTAGTCCTGGGCGTTTTTGTTTTGTTCCATTATGGCTGAAAAACGTCCAAGTGTTAGGAACGCCCAGATCACACCCTTAACATGCCCCTGACATGCCCCCTTGTGATTTTGAACGCACTTCTGATGAACTTCATAGAAAAATGTCTAAAATTTAGTTTTGAAAATACCAATTTGGACGTTTTTGTGAGAAAAACGTCCAAATGCAGATTTATGCCATTTTTCGACGTTTTTCTCTTTTGAAAATGAGCCTAACATTTACACACATCCATTTACACCAATGAAAATGTGGCCTAAATCCCAGCGTGTAGATTTGGGCGCACTGGGCCATATTTTATAACTAGGCGCATAAATTTTGGAATGTCCACAAAATGCCCATTTCCATGCCCAGAACCACGCTCCTTTTTGCCTGCACACGTTAGAAGTTCGGTACATATCGTTACAGAATACGCTTATTAGCGAGTTATGTGTGTAAATTCTAATCAGTGCCAATTAGTGCTCATTATTGCTTAAGTGCTGTTATCATTGCTCATTAGCTTGTTAAATTACACGCATTGTTATAGAATCTGCAAATGCACTCAATCTGCAGCCCCTCACTACCTCTCTACCCTCATCTCCCCTTACGCTCCTACCCGTAACCTCCGCTCACAGGACAAATCCCTCCTCTCAGTACCCTTCTCCACCACCGCCAACTCCAGGCTCCGCCCTTTCTGCCTCGCCTCACCCTATGCTTGGAATAAACTCCCTGAGCCCATACGCCAAGCCCCCTCCCTGCCCATCTTCAAATCCTTGCTCAAAGCCCACCTCTTCAATGTCGCCTTCGGCACCTAACCATTGTACCTCTATCCAGGAAATCTAGACTGCCTCAATCTTGATTGATTGCACTTTTTGTCCTTTAGATTGTAAGCTCCTTTGAGCAGGGACTGTCCTTCTTTGTTAATTGTACAGCGCTGCGCAACCCTGGTGGTGCTTTAGAAATGTTAAATAGTAGTAGTAGTAGTGCTCCGATTCTGGCCCCAATCTCTAGGCGCGCTATATACAATCAGAGGGAAAGTGACCACATAATCGGGACTGCAGAAACACAGTCTTATTTTTATGTGCTTCCCCGCATACGATTACGTGCTGAATATTGCACTTAACCACATAATATTTTAGCTGGCCACATAAATCCGAACAGTCTGTTCTGGTGCCCAGATATGGCTCAGCATTGAATATCTGGGAATGAAGCCAGGGGTGGGCAGCAAAACACTGAAAAAGATCGTAAATTGAAAATCAATACTTTTTCAAGACCCTTCTTTAATGTCTTTTGCATTGGAAAAGATACCTCGTTGAAGATTTCATCATCTATTTGTTAACAACAGACTCCTGAGGCAGGCCACAGGCCGAAACACATTGCCGTGTCACAGTGGCGTAGCAAGGGTGGGGCAGTGGGGGTGGTCCGCCCCGGGTGCACTCTGCTGGAGGGGTGCAGAGAGCAACCATGCGCCTGTCGGCTCTGCTGGTTTCCTGCTCCCTCTGCCCCGGAACAGGTTACTTCCTGTTCCGGGGCAGAGGGAGCCAGCGGAGCTGACAGCCAGGTGGCTGCTCCCAGCAGCTAGGAATGCACCCGGGGGGGGGGGGGGGGGGTTGATGCGCCGGGGGGGGGGGGGGGGGGTGTCATGATGCACCCTGGGGGGACGGACGCTGCTGCACCATATGTTCCCACCCGTAACCTCCGCTCTCAGGACAAATCACTCCTTTCTGTACCCTTCTCCACCACCGCTAACTCCAGACTCCGCCCCTTCTGCCTCGCATCACCTTATGCCTGGAACAGACTTCCTGAGCCCATACGCCATGCGCCCTCCCTGCCCATTTTCAAGTCCTTACTCAAGGCCCATCTCTTCTCCCTTGCTTTTGGTGCCTAACCACCTTCCCATTCCTGATACCTACACTGACTACATAGTTTGTTACCTTTAGATTGTAAGCTCTCTTGAGCAGGGACTGTCCTTCCCCATGTTTAAACTTGTACAGCGCTGCGTAACCCTGGCAGTGCTATAGAAATGCTAAGTAGTAGTAGTAGCAGGGCTTTTTTAGAGGGGGTACTTGGGGGTACTGAGTACCGGCACCTTTTTCATTGTCTGCTAAAATTGACCCATGGATCCCAAGTTTTAATGAAAGAGCTCAGGCTGTACACACCAATTCTGCCTTGTCATAAATTCTGTGACTGGTTGCAGGGGTCTGGCTATTGTAGGGTGGGTCCCTCACTGATTATCCCACCCCTGAAGGGTGGCCTAGCATTTGAGTACCGACACCTTTTTTGCTAGAAAAATGCACTGAGTAGTAGTAGTGCGCAGCGGCGATCCACCCCGGGTGGCAGCCGACCTAGGAACGCCACTGCCATGTCGAGTCTTTTTATCAATAAATCTCCTTAGAAGTATCAAGGTTGACCCTCTCATTTCTGGAGTCCACAGCTGATTTCCCACTTGTTTTCTGCTGTATATTTATTTGTACCACATTTCAGCTGGTGGAAACGGTTGCGCCAAAGGTTAGGTACGATTCCCGGGTATAAGCGCTATTCTATAAACCATTTCTAAATTTAAGCATAGCTTATAGAATAGCACTTTTTTCAGTGCCATATATAGAATTCACCCCATAGGGGGCTTTTCAACATCAGTTCCAATATACTTAAGAACACATTATATCATAGTTATTAAATTTAAAATAATGTCATAACCTAAAAATAAATCAAAATGTCTGTAATAATAATTCCAATATTGAAATCATTCTCTTACTGATTGAGGGGAAGCAGTGTTTTCATAGACTGGTGTCACCTCTTTAACTGGAGCTGAAAGACCAAAAAGTTAAAAAAAAAAAATGTTTTAAACAGATTGAGACAAAGGTTCAACAGAAACCAGAAAAACTCTTTTAGCCACAACAGAGGAGGGAAGATGTGGATCTTGTGTGATCTTCCTTTCATCCTCCATCTAACTCTGACAGTTTTACTGAAGTGCTGGCATAATGCTACCCAAGAAGAAGAAGAAACAAAACAGCAAAGATGACCAACAAAAGCAAAAAACAAAAAATATAAAAATAAAAATTATATATATATATATACTAGTAAAAGAGGCCCGTTTCTAAGCAAATGAAACGGGCGCTAGCAAGGTTTTTGTCGCCAACACCCCCCCTCCCTCCCTCCCTCCGTGGCCAACCCCTTCGTTGTTCTGCCATTGCTCCGCTCCCAACGTCATGACGTTTGACGCGAGGGCGGGGCCCGGAGCAATTTCCCACCCACCCCCGCCTCCCTCCCTGCCAACCCCTTCGTTGTTCTGCCATTGCTCCGCCCTCGAGGGCGGGGCCTGGAGCGATTTTGGTGGCTTCACCACCACGAACCTTCGAACCTTTTTGAAGGAAGTCAGGGCTTGGCTTCACTGACGTCAGTGTCCTCAGAACGTTGAGGGTGAGTTTTATTATAGTAGATAAAAAAACGTCAAAATTTAAAATTAATCATAAAATATGTATTTAAAAGATGAATCCATCAAAATCAAAAAAATTACATAAAAAAGACGACACTTTGGATGTAAAAATGAAGAATCAACTTTATTAGCCAAACTGTAGCAGGGAGAAAGGGACTCGACACAGCTGTGTTTCGGCCGTACTGGCCTGCATCAGGAGTCTTCTCTGCCATCTGTTGATTATTAATTCTATCCAAATATAAAAAGAATGTGTGTGTCTTACCAATAAACTGAAGCTATAGTGCTCAATTGTACTGGAAACAAAGTTGTTGAGCGGAGAAGATCAGAGCAGCGTCTCTGATCTATGCAATCTCTCATCTTTTAAATACATATTTTATGATTAATTTTCTTGTTGATTTCCTTGCGAAGACTGGTTTCTTCTGTTTTTTTGTACTGCATAATGCTACCCAATCCAGTACAGTACTGGTCCAGGGAGCCAAGAGCACATAGGTGTCCAGAACTGCTTACGTTGCTGCCCTATTGGATGGCAGAGGCAACAGGGAACTCTTACCATCCTTTTTTTTTTTTAAGTTTAAAGTAATTTTATTGATAACTCAAAGTTAAGCAACACAACACACAACATACTCAATATTGCCAACTTACAAACAATAAGATACTATGCATGAACCATACAGCTTGTAAACTGCCCTTTCCCCCCCACCCCCCACCCCACCCCTCCCCTTCCCATCCCCTCCATCCCAACCCCTGTACCACTCAATTTCTAAAGTCTCAGGAACCTTCCTGTTGCTATCCGTGTTAATTCAAGGAAGTACAACAGTACCAGTAATCCAGAACTTTGTGGCAGCCCACAGACTACGCGATTACCTTTGTACACTAGGAAAAGCAGCTTGCTACGGGGCAGAGAGGAGGTGGAACCACCCCCCCACCCCCCCCCACCCCCCACTCCTCATCCAAAATCAACAAGCATTAATAAGTAAACTCCGACCCCTTGGGCTTCTTTGACTAGAAGAAGGAATGACTGGTTTACTTTAACAGCAAGGTGACCTGGATTTCATCCCAGCTACTGTAGGTCCAGAATAGATGTGAAACTGGTCTTTTTGTTTACATGAGGTGTTGCAAGTGCTGCCCACATAGCTTGTTGGAGAGCTGACGATACACGCGATATATGGGCTATATTAGAACTGTATCATTTTTGTTCTATTAGATCAGGTTCCTGTTGGAATATATTACTCCTCCATAAGGCATCTTTATGCATTCCTATAAATAAACATTTCAGTTAAAAAGAAGAGAGACAAAGATAGAGACCAAAGTAGTTTACAAATCTAAGAAGTCAAATCAGGACATACAGGGATCACACAGAGGGTGAGGAGGAACGTGGAGCGACAGTGCAGTCTGGAGAGAACGCTCGGACACAGATATTTTAAGCTGATGTCCTGGTGAGGAGCCTGAAACAGTGCAGCACACGAGAGGTGAAGAGCGGCAGAGTCCTTGATAGACGGAGACATGCGTGAAGAAAGTATGAACCGCTGTAATCAAACAGAAAGGGTAGCTTCTGCGAATATCAAATGGATGTAAAGGGTATTCTCTGGTGAACAGAGAGATGTGTCGCTGTGGATTCACAAAGTTGAGGTTATTGAATGCAGATTAGGGTGGGGAAAGATAGCAAGAAGAGACAGAAGGGGTGAGGGCAAGAAAGAAATTCTTCAAAAAGATATGTACACTCTCGTTACCTTCCTTTTTTTCCCTTTGTGTTCTGATTAATATTACGGCTGCAAGGAAGACCAGCAACAGGAGCAGCAAGATGGGAATCAGGATGGGAAGAACCTTTGTAGATCTACTGCAGGAGAAATAACCAAGAAGGTTGATACGCAAAAGATTGGGTTGGGTAATGGTGGTGAAATTTGAGACAAGATTTTACCAAAAAAGTAAAACCAACGAAGGCACCAAGAACAAGGGAAAACTAAATATTTAAATCAAAGAAATGTATAAAAATAATAAAATCATAAAATGCTGATCAAGATAATTTAGTTATCAAATATCAATAAAAAGCCAACTTGGCTTGCATCAGGAATTGGAATAAAGTATCAAGATGACCCAGAATGATTAAAAATATGTCTTTATTGATTACGGTATGTTCAGTCTTGATCCAGTACAGGTGTAGACACAGTCCCAGATGTGCTTATACTCAAACACTTGTATTGGATCAAGATTGAACATACTGTAATCAACAAAAATATCGTTTTCATCATTCTGGGTCATCTTGATACTTTTCACCAACCACTTTGAGGTGTTGCTTTTGTGTTTGAGTGGGAGGAGTGGACTGCATCAGGGATTACAACACATAAGAAATTTGAACATGACAAAGAACCAATCAATTAAAAAAATGAAAATGAATTAAATAATCACTTACAGTCCAGATCTGCCCTTGAGTTAAACTGGTGACCACATGCAATGAGGAGCCCCTCCCCCTTCCTTGTGGTTTTCTTGATATGATATAGGATTGGTTTATCTCTGACCTCACGTGCAACTTTCTTCAAATCAATCACCTTACTTTCTAATTCTTCCTACTTTCTTACTCATCTATAAGTTACAACTTTGCCTTACCCTTCACTACCAATTGTAATGTTCCAGTACATATTGTGTTGTCATTGCAAATAGTATACCATGCCATACTTTGTATTGTTGTTCGAGTATTTTTACTGCTCTAATTTCCTCCTGCTCATGTTTGATCTATTCTTACTGTACACCACCTTGAGTGAATTCCTTCAAAAAGGCGGTAAATAAATCCTAATAATATAAATGAAATAAATAAAAAATGGCCTTTTCCTGATCAGTGTGAAGCACTATTGTTTGTATGTTCCTGCTGCCCAACATAAGGGTTCACCCCGAATAATCCCACAGAGGAACATTAAAGATTATGTCCACATGAGTTGAAAGTCAAGTGAAGAATATTTGCATCTCACAGACCACATGGTCTACACTTTGTCCCGTTCTAAAAATGCGGTATCAGAAGTCCCTCTCATACAACATTGGTTACAACATAAGCATACTTTGAATGATTTCTGGTTTATTGTACTGGAAGCTCCGACGTTTTCACGGGGCAGAGATCAAAAGAGGATGTTGTGGAGTAGGGAACAGAAGTGGATGTACTAAAGATCAGGCACAGCAAACAGGAAAAACCTCTACGTAGATTGAACCTATCTGGTTCTTTACTATTCCAACCACCAGGGGCGTAGCCAGACCTTGACTAGAGGGGGGGGCCAGAGCCCAAGGTGGGGGGGCATATTTTGGCCTGCCTCCCCACCACTGCCACATCCGCCCCCCTGCGGCCGCTACTGCCTCCCCGCGGCCGCCCTCCTGCCATCGCTTCTGCCCCACGCCGCTGCTCCTCCCCCCCCATCGCCACTGTGAAGGTACCTTGCCCCCCCCCCCCGCCATCTAAAGCATTTGTCCCACGCTGGTCTCACATTGCCTGGCGCCCTATTCTGTAATCGCTGTGCACATTAAAACGAGAGTGCACAGCGACTGAAAACAAGACGGCACCAGGCAATGTGAGACCAGCATGGGACAAATGCTTTAGATGGCAGGGGGCAAGGTACCTTCACAGTGACGGTGGGTGGGGGGGGGGGCAGAAGCGATGGCAGGAGGGCGGTCGCGGGGAGGCAGTAGCGGCCACGGGGGGCGGATGTGGCGGCGGTGGGGAGACGGGTCAAAAAGAGCCAATTTGGGGGGCCCAGGCCCCATGGCCCCCATAGCTATGCCACTGCCAACCACAGAAAAGTAGAGGCTGGCCAAAGGACACATCCAACACACGCTTTATTTGCTACTTGGACAAAGGAACCCGATACAGTCCGTGTTTCAGCATACTGAAAACGCCTGCCTCAAGGGTCACAATATATTGAACAGACTCCTTCGGGTTAAGCTATACGTTCATTATTTTTTCTGCGGATGCCTATGGGCTGCGTTGTTTGTTCAGCACTCTTTGTTGAACCAGTGTGACCCTTGAGCAAGGCATTTTTAACGCCGAAACACAGACCGTGTTGGGTTTCTTTGTCCAAGCAGCAAATAAAGCGTGTTTCAAGCATTTCCTCCTGTGCTGGATCGTCCTTTGGCCAGCCTGTACTTTTCTGTGGTTGGAATACTAAAGAACCAGACAGGTTCAATTGAGAAATTGAATGGTGAGCTTTTTTTTATTTATAATGACAGCAGTTTAAATTATCAGGCCTCCAATAGTGTAGCTTTTCCTGGATCAGTCATTCCCCTTAGTGGTTTTAATAAGGGGACGTTTCTGTTTCCGGGTTGCCTGGCGTGTTTGTAAGAGCTGAAAGAGAGCGAGCTGTAAGGTATTGCCTTGCCTTGATCCGTTGCCTTCATGATCAGCTAATATGATTGTTTTTGAGATTTATAATGTGATTTTATTGTTGATGCTTTTGTGCCTTCAAGGATTCCACACAACCAGAGCAATTGTTTCAATTGGGTTCCTTGAGACAACTCCAACACGAAACATGGTCAGTGTCGGGACCCGAGAAGCTTGAGTGATATTTTTTCATTTAAATGAAATCGTTTTTTGAGCACTGTTGGTGAAAAATGTTTTATAAAGTAAGTGTATGAGGAAAGGGACAAAGTTTAGACCGTTTGGTCTGTGAGATGTCCTTTGAAGGAGTATGAGCACACATAAAACATTAAAAAACTAGTAAAAAAGGCCCATTTCTGACACAAATGAAACGGGCGCTAGCAAGGTTTTCCTCGGAGTGTGTATGTTTGGGAGAGTGTATGTGAGAGTGACTGTTTGAGAGTCAGAGTGAAAGTGTGAGTGTGTGAGAGAGAGAGTGAGTCTGGGTGTGAGTGTGTTTGTGAGAGAGTGTGTGTGTGAGAATGAGAGTGTGTGCAAGTGTGTATGTGAGACACAGTGTGTGAGAGAGTGTGTGTGTGTGGGCGAGAGAGAGAGTGTGTGTGAGACACAGATTCTCTGTGAGAGTGAGTGTATGAGACCAAGCGAGTGTGTGAGTGACTGTGTGGCACATAGAGAGTGAATGTGATACAGTGTGAGACAGAGTGTGTGAGAGTGAGAGTCAGAAAGACATTGTATATGAGAGAGAGAGTGTGAGCCCTGCCCTCCCAATCCATGCCCATCTGTCCCCTGCCCCCTCCATTCATCCTTTTCCAGCAATTCCCCTCTCTCCCTGAGCCCTGCCCTCCCAAACCATGCCCATCCATGCTCCTCTGTCACCTGCCCCCTCCATTCATCCCTATCCAGCAATTCCCCTCTCTCCCTGAGCCCTGCCCTGCAATCCATATCCATCCATGCCCATCTGTCCCCTCCATTCATCCCTATCCAGCAATTCCCCTCAATCCCTGAGCCCTGCCCTCCCAATCCATGCCCATCCATGCTCCTCTGTCACCTGCCCCCTCCATTCATCCCTTTCCAGCAATTCCCCTCTCTCCCTGAGCCCTGCCCTCCCAATCCATGCCCATCCATGCTCCTCTGTCCCCTGCCCCCTCCATTCATCCCTTTCCAGCAATTCCCCTCTCTCCCTGAGCCCTGCCCTCCCAATCCATGCCCATCCATGCTCCTCTGTCCCCTGCCCCCTCCATTCATCCCTTTCCAGCAATTTCCCTCTCTCCCTGAGCCCTGCCCTCCCAATCCATGCCCATCCATGCTCCTCTGTCCCCTGCCGCTTCCATTCAACCTTTTCCAGCAAGTCCCCTCTCTCCCTTCCATGACCCCCCTCGCATCCATGCTCCTCTCTCTTTTCCATGTCCCAGCCTGGCCCGCCTCTTCTCCCCCCCCTTTCGCATCCCTGCCCCCCCTTCGCATCCATGCTGTCGTTTTTCCCCTGCCTCCCGCTCCCATTGTTCAAGTTTACTGGCCACCCTCTTCTCTCCCCCCAACATCCCTTTTTTTTTTCTTCTTCTTTTTTAATTTACCTCCGTGGCGGTTCCGGCAGCCAAGCGTCAGGGAACGAGGCGGCGCTTCCGACGTCTAGCCTTTCCTTCGCTGTGTTCCGCCTTCTTCTGACGTCATCCTTGACGTCAGAAGAAGGCGGAACACAGCGAAGGGAAGGCTAGAGACGTCGGGAGCGCCGCCTCCTTCCCTGACGCTGCGCTGCCTGATTTGTTTGGTTTTTTTTTCCGCCCTCGACGTCATGACGTTTGACGTGAGGGCGGGGCAGAGACGGCTGGATGGTTTGAAGGCTTCAGACCACGAATCCACGAACCCTTCAGCCTGGGAGTGACGTCAGATGGCTTCAGAACGTTGTCCTCAGAACGTTGAGGGTGCGTTTTATTATATTAGATAGTCTTCACTTGTCTTTCAACTCATGTGGACACAGTCTTTAATCTTCCTCTGTGGGATTATTCGTGGTGAACTCAAAGTTCTTTCCTGGTCGACATTCAATACCGCTGCACAGTCAGCTCAGCGGCTAAAGTTAGGACAGCCTTTTTACTGTCTTAACTTTAGCTGATTACTTAACCAGTTCAGGGCCGGTCTTAGCAAGTGCGGGGCACTATGCAGACCAATTTGGTGGGGCCCCATCCTAGCCCCACCCCCACCTAGCTCCGCCCCCACCCTAGCCCCACCCCATTGATAAGATTATTCCATTTTTAGAACATTTTTTTATTTATGAAATTTCAAATAAAGACAAATGAAGCTAAACTTGTACAAAAACACTGATTGAAATAATAAGCGCAATACTATCATGAAACCTCCCCAGAAATTATTCAGTTCAAGTCCACTACAATTAGTAGTTCCAATTCTCATAACAAAGGAGAATAAAGGAAAAATATTAAGAAAAGATCCAGTACTTTCAAATTCCCCTATTACTCTGTAACCCATCAAACCAGAGGCAAGTAGCCACATCAGTTACTAAATAGTTTGAACTGATTGTACCTACTTTATATCAGATTTTGCTACTTCATGATTTCCATTCTCAGATTTTAGCTTAGTAATCTTTTTTTCCTGTGATTGCAGTCTAGCTTCCAAATGATTAATTCGAGGTGTCATATCATTAATTACTGGAAGCAGTGTTTTAGCTAAATCTGCTATTGCCATCCAAATTTTTATCAGGAGAAATATCTGCAGATCTATGTGAAAATAACCCAGATATGTTAGAAACAGCCTCTTCCAAGCCAGAAGATCTTACTTGCTCAGCTTCTCCAGCAACTAATGTTGTTGGGCCAAATTCCTCTCAGGGAGGCAGACATTTCCAACCCTTGCACCGTCCGCAAGCGTTGTTAGATGAGAGAGACACTTCTCCTGATCTCCTGCCTGCATGGAATCCGATTTCGATTTGGCGTAAGTGCACAACTGTTGGCGTCAGCAACGATGGCTCACCTCACATCCTCACCACCTCCGGCCAGGTTCCAGCTTTTCCCGCTCAGTGACTCCCGCCCTCACGTCCGGAAACAGGAAATACATCAGAAGGCGGGACATTGAGTGGGAAGCTGGAGCCTGGAGGTGAGCCGTCGCGCTGCAACTGTCTGTCTTCGCCGTCGGGGGCGGGGCCGTCGCTGCCTGGGCTGGCTCGCTGGCATCGCTCAGTTAGTCGCCGGGGTCCGGGGACTCGGGAGCTGACGGCGGGCTCAGTGGGCCCAAACCAGGGGTGGGCGCTGCACCGGTGGTGACGGGAACGGAGCGGCCGAGCCGTGGGAATGGGGATCATCTCAGGCGACTAAGGTGAGCAGCGGCGGAGGTCGGAGCGGAGGCACGAGCGAGGCAGAGTTGAGGCACGCTGCGCGGGGCCCCTTTAGGCACGCCATGCGGGGCCCCCTTAGGCGCGGGGCCCTATGCGGTTGCCTTGGTCGCCTCTGCCTAAGACCGGCCCTGAACCAGTTAACATTCTGAATATTGATGCTAATTAGTTTAGTACTGGCTCTACCCAGGTTCTACTCAAGCTCCACTCATAGACTGTCCCAGCCCTCACCAGATAGTACAGTGGTGGCTAGGTCCACTGAGATACAGAGCCAGGCCTGGGGCAGGGCTGCCACAGCCGTCACAACCCCCCCCACTTGGGACACGCTGCACCGCCACCCCTTGCTTGCTCGCTCAGGCCGCCCCTGCTCCCTACCTTTCTGTGTCTGTGCATCTGCTCCTCCCCAGCCTCCAAGGGGGGCCTGGCACCAGGGTCTGTCTCTGTCCTGCTCCTTTGTGCCAGGACTGGGTTATTGCATTAACGCAACCACCCGTATCCTGACAGGAGCAGGAGAGAGACAGACCCCGGTGCCAGGCCCCCCTTGGAGGCCAGGCCTGGGGAATTCTGGCTCCTCTGCCCCCTCCCCCCAGCAGCCCTGGTGGTGGTTAGTTACTAATATTCAGTGTCACTGTTCAGTTTAGTGGATAGGCAGGAACAAGTGATTTCATCGTGCAATAGAGCCTCCTCCTAGGCTAAATCACTTTCAATATTAGCCAGATATTGCCTGAATTTCTCACTAAGGATCTTCTTCCCTGTCATAGACAGATGTAGCTGATCATTACAGTACAGCCTTTTGTAGAAAGGATGGGAGTGGGCTGGATAGATGGAAGATTGGTAGATGACAGCAAGTGGGCATAAATGGGCTATGAAAGCACAGTAGAGCCCTGTCCTCACTTGGATTCCAGGGCTCTGTCCTTTCCTGGTTCTCTTCCTACCTCTCCCTCCGCACCTTCAGTGTTCACTCTGGTGGATCCTCTTCTATTTCTATCCCTCTGCCTGTTGGCGTACCTCAGGGTTCTGTTCTTGGTCCCCTCCTCTTTTCTATCTACACTTCTTTCCTTGGTTCATTAATCTCATCCCATGGCTTTTCCTACCATCTCTATGCTGATGACTCCCAAATCTACCTTTCTACCCCTGATATCTCACTTTGCATCCAAACCAAAGTTTCAGCGTGCTTGTCTGACATTGCTGTCTGGATGTCTCAACGCCACCTGAAATTAAATATGACCAAAACCGAGCTTCTCATTTTCCCCCCCAAACCCACCTCCCCGCTCCCCCCGTTTTCTATTTCTGTTGATGGCTCTCTCATTCTCCCTGTCTCCTCAGCTCGAAACCTTGGGGTCATCTTTGACTCTTCTCTCTCCTTCTCTGCTCATATCCAGCAGACCGCCAAGACCTGTCGTTTCTTTCTTTATAACATCCGCCCCTTTCTTTCCGAGCACTCTACCAAAACCCTCATCCACACCCTTGTCACCGCTCGTTTAGACTACTGCAATCTGCTTCTTGCTGGCCTCCCACTTAGTCACCTCTCCCCCCTCCAGTCGGTTCAAACTCTGCTGCCCGTCTCGTCTTCCGCCAGGGTCGCTTTACTCATACTACCCTCTCCTCAGGACCCTTCACTGGCTCCCTATCCGTTTTCGCATCCTGTTCAAACTTCTTCTACTAACCTATAAATGTACTGACTCTGTTGCTCCCCAGTATCTCTCCACACTCGTCCTTCCCTACACCCCTTCCTGTGCACTCCGCTCCATGGATAAATCCTTCTTATCTGTTCCCTTCTCTACTACTGCCAACTCCAGACTTCGCGCCTTCTGTCTCGCTGCACCCTACGCCTGGAATAAACTTCCTGAGCCCCTACATCTTGCCCCATCCTTGGCCACCTTTAAATCTAGACTGAAAGCCCACCTCTTTAACATTGCTTTTGACTCGTAACCACTTGAAACCACTCGCCTCCAACTACCCTCCTCTCTTCCTTCCCGTTCACATTAATTGATTTGATTTGCTTACTTATTTATTTTTTGTCTATTAGATTGTAAGCTCTTTGAGCAGGGACTGTCTTTCTTCTATGTTTGTGCAGCGCTGCGTACGTCTTGTAGCGCTATAGAAATGCTAAATAGTAGTAGTAGTAGTACGCAGGTTCTTTAATATGTCCAAACTAAACAGCATATCACAGAAAATGGGTCATCAAAATACAGTCCACATATTCCTGCAATCTCTTACGTAAATCTCCTGCCTGACCTTCCTCACCTTACACAATCCAGGCCAGGTTTTCTTACTGGTCTTATACAGCACAGCTCTAGGCAGGATTCAATTTATAAACAATCAAGGGACCTTTTCCTCATATTATTTGAGCAGGGACTGTCTTTCTTCTATGTTTGTGCAGCGCTGCGTACGCTTTGTAGCGCTATAAAAATGCTAAATAGTAGTAGTAGTAGTAGAGGGGATGGAAGGCGGGGTGTGTGGGGGGTGGGGAAGCTGTATAACTCACTCTGTAAGAGGTATTTCCGTGCCAGCAGAGTCACCCGGAAGGGTAGAGATAGCTGTTCCCTCCTCTTCCAATGAATCCTCTTCCGATGAATCCTCTTCCGATGAATTCCATGTAACATCTGACTCTGTGAAAGGAGAGAGGTCTGGAAGTCTCCCTTCTGGTGATGCTGTACCTGAGAGTGAGGGATGGGAGGTTACAAATAAGCACAATGCAATTAAAAAAAAGAATAAAATGTAATGAATCATACTTGATGGTTGTTTAGAAGAAGGTGTGGGTCACCACTAGACAGGATACAAAATCTCTTACTGTGCTGAAGATCACAAGGAGTGTCAGTAGGGTCTGAACCTTAGTTTACCTGGTTTTCAGTCCACTCTTTCACTACTTGAATTTTCAAAGATATATTTCTGATTTACACACACCGTGCACCTTTGTGCCCTGTTTTGCAGTGCTTAAAGTTGCGTGCACATTCTTAGCCTCATAGCAACCTGATATTGAAACTCTTTTTATGCATATATACAAGTTGTCTTGTGTTTGAAAATTGGGCTGTTTTCTGCGTGTCTGAAATGATGCAGATAATTTTGAAGCCAGCTACTGTATAACACAAGAACAACAAATCATTAATCATGAAAATAGTCAAATCCTGGGGCTGGCTCATTGGCACCATGGCATAACCAGGGACCTGGGCTTCATTTTTAGTTTCGGTCTTTGGCACGCCAAAGCTATGAGCGTTGTGCAATAGTAACACCAAGAGGTCAGTATTCAGCAGGTTGATCAGCAGCATTTAGAATGTCTTTTACTAAGGTGCACTAGCATTTTTAGCTCCTAATACAAACCACCGGGTGCTAAATGCTGAGACGCCCATAGGAATATAATGGGCATTCCAGCGTTTACCCACGGATTCTATACAAGTGCGCTTAGATTTAAGCGCCAACATCAGCATAGATTCTATAACACCGCACATATCTTAATTGGCTTAACAAGCTAAAGTGATATCAGTACTTAACAAGAGGAGTGGCCTAGTGGTTAGAGCCCCGGTCTTGACGTCCAGAGGTGGCTGGTTCAAATCCCACTGCTGCTCCTTGTGATCTTGGGCAAGTCACTTAACCCTCCATTGGCTCAGGTAGAAACTTAGATTGTGAGCCCTCCTGGGACAGAGAAATATCCAGAGTACCTGAATGAAACTCACCTTGAGCTACTACTGAAAAAGGTGTGAGCAAAATCTAAATAAATAATATATGGAATGTGCTACCTACTGAAGATTCTACATGGAATGTTGCCACTTTTTGAGATTCTGGAATGTGCTACTATTTGAGATTCTAGATCAAATGTTGCCAGTGGAGGAGTGGCCTAGTGGTTAGAGCACCAGTCTTGCAATCCAGGGGGTGGCCAGTTCAACCCACCACTGCTCCTTGTGATCTTGGGCAAGTCACTTAACCCTCCATTACATCATGTACAAACTTAGGATTGTGAGCCCTCCTGGGACAGAGAAATATCCAGAGTACCTGAATGTAAGTCACCTTGAGCCACTACTGAAAAAGGTGTGAGCAAATCTAAATAATAAATACTAGTTTTGCTACTATTTCAGATTCTACATGGAATGTTGCTAGTGGAGGAGTGGTCTAGTAGTTAGAGTACAGGTCGTGCAATCCAGCAGTGGCAGGTTTCAAATCCCACTGCTGCTCCTTGTGATCTTGGGCAAGTCACTTAACCCTCCATTGCCTCAGGTAGAAACTTAGATTGTGAGCCCTCCTGGGACAGAGAAATATCCAGAGTACCTGAATGTAACTCACCTTGAGCTACCACTGAAAAAAGTGTGAGCAAAATCTAAATAAATAAATAAAACAAGCAAGAATGAGCACTGACTGGCACCAATTAGAATTTAGGTGCACAACACACTAAGCATATTCTTTGAACTTCTAACATGTGGGTGTGGTTATGGGGTGGAGAAATGGGCGTTTCGTGGGCTTTCTGAAATGTAGATGCCTAGTTATAGAATATGGCCCAGTGCACCTAAATCTACACACCAAGTTTTCGTTGGTGTAAATGGAGGCATGTGGATTTAGGCGCTGAAATATGAACTAAGCGTAGTCTATAATCGGCGCCTAAATCTAGGCACCGATCGATTTTTGTAGGCACCATATATACAATCTCCTCCTTAGCACCCTTTAATTAGCAGCACAAGCTAAAAATGGTAGAAACACCTTAGTAAAAGATCCCCTATCAGGCTTATTTTCGAAAGAGAAGGGCACCCATCTTCGACACAAATCGGGAGATGGGCGTCCTTCTCCCAGGGTTGCCCAAATCGGCATAATTGAAAGCGTCCTCAACTGTGGGTGTGTCGGCAGCATAGCGAAGGTGGGACAGGGGCGCGCTTAACACATGGGCATTCTCGGCCGATAAAGGAAAAAAGAAGGGCGTCCCTGACGAGCACTTGGCTGACTTTACCTGGTCCATTTTTTCTTGCGACCAAGCCTCAAAAAGTGCCCGAATTGACCAGATGATCACCGAGGGAATCAGAGATGACCTCCCTTTACTCCCCCAGCGGTCACCAGCACCCTCCCACCCTAAAAAAAAAATGTTAAAATTTTTGTTTTGCCAGCCTCTATGCCAGTCAATGACAGCAGTATGCAGGTTTCTGGAGCAGTTTTAGTGGGTGCAGTGCAGTGCACTTCAGGCAGGCGGACCCAGGCCCACCCCCCCTACCTGTTACACTTGTGGTGGTAAATGTGAGCCTTCAAAATCCACCATAAACTCACTGTACCCACATGTAGGTGCCCCCCTTCACCCCTTAGGGCTATGGTAGTGTTGTACAGTTATGCGTAGTGGGTTTTGGGTTTTCGGGGGGGGGGGGGGGCTCAGCACCCAAGGCAAGGGAGCTATGCACCTGGGAGCAATTTGTGAAGTCCACTGCAGTGCCCCCTAGGGTGCCCGGTTGGGTCCTGGCATGTCAGGGGACCAGTGCACTACAATGCTGACTATCCCATGACCAAAGGGCTTGGATTCGGTCGTTTCTGAGATGGGCGTCCTCGGGTTCCATTATCGCTGAAAAGGGGATGACCATCTCTAAGGACAACCATCTCTAAGGTCGACCTAAATGTTAAGATTTGGGCGTCCCTGACCGTATTATTGAAACGAAAGAAGGACGCCCATCTTGTTTCGATAATACGGTTTCCCCGCCCCTTCCCGAGATGTCCTGCGAGGACGCTCTCAGGAAAACTTGGCGCCCCGTTCGATTATGCCCCTCTTAGTTTTTAGCAGATAAAAACGCTACATAAGAAATAACAACGTGATGTTCTTGTACGAGAAAAGCATTGGGATCTGGAAAACGAAGAAGTTATGATCACCTGGACATTTTCATTCCAACAGATAAAAGCCGGATGCAAGAAAACTGGTTATAGTGGTAAAAGAGAGAATCACCAGAATAGCATTAACAGGGCGATCCTAGCCGGCATGACACCCGGGGCGGATCGCCGATGCGCCCCTCCCCCCCGGGTGCAGCGCGGCGCCCCCCCTCCCCGGTGAAATGACATCCCCCCCCCCGGGTGCAGCGCGGCACCCCCCCTCCCCGGTGAAATGACATCCCCCCCGGGTGCACGCCACTGGGGGGGGTGCCGCGGCGCGCGCCTGTCAGCTGACATTCACTAACTTCGCTGCAGCTCCCTCTTGCCCCCGGCCGGAACAGGAAGTAAGTAACCTGTTCCGGGGCAGAGGGAGCTGCAGCAAAGTTAGCGAAGTCAGCGAACTCCAGCTGACAGGCGCGCACCCTGGCACCCCCCCCAGTGGCGTGCACCCGGGGCGGACCGCCCCCACTGCCCCCCCCCCTGGTACGCCACTGAGCATTAATCATAGAGGTGTCAGTCCCGAGCGATTACTCTATGAATCGCCCGGAGGGAGAGAAAATCCTCAAGTACCAGGAAACGCAATCAGAGACCCATAAAACGTGGAACAAAGAAGCAGAAATACTTCCCATTACTTTGGGTGCCACCGACTTGATCCAAAAGAATTTCCAAATGCACCTGGATAAGTTGCCTACACGTGTTAGATCTTACAAACCAGAGGGAAGCTCTCATTGGCACATTGCAAGTTTTACGTCAAGTGTTAGCAGTAAATTACTCTACATACCTTGGCTTAAGAGTAAGGTTCATTCCTGTCACGGTGGATAAGCTTACTGAAAACCTTTTTTCTGTGCACATGCAGTATTCTATATATTTTTCAGTATTATGATACGACATTAACCCTGTAGATTATTGCCTAAGTATCTTCCTCTGTTTTCTGGCTGCAAAGGTTTTTTTTTCTCTGAATAGGAGTTGTTTTCCATTACAGTTTGTTTCAGAGGACAATCAAACCTGTGGTAAGGGGAAGACCATCTTTGTAGGCACCCCTGGCTGTTGAGGTTTCCTTTCTTTAATATATATATATATAAAAGGCAAAACCAACGTTCTATGAAGCCTCCAGCCGGAAGTGTGAAGGGGGCGAGATATCCGTTTTCCCTATGAGTGTCTGCCCCGCCCTCTCTGTAACACAGTCAGTGAAGGAAAACAGCAGAGCACGAAATCAATCGCTGGCTCTGTAACAGTGAAGGACTCAGAGGGGGGAGGGGAGAGAGGCCAGAGGGCAGGGACACACACACTCCACATGCACACAGAAGAAAACATTGCTAGCCCCAGAGGGGGGAGGGGAGAGAGGGCAGGGACACACACACTCCCACATGCACACAGAAGAAAACATTGCTAGCCCCCGTTTCATTTGCATCAGAATCGGGGCTTTTTAGAGCACGAAATCAAATCGCTGGCTCTGTAACAGTGAAGGACTCAGAGGGGGGAGGGGAGAGAGGCCAGAGGGCAGGGACACACACACTCCCACATGCACACAGAAGAAAACATTGCTAGCCCCAGAGGGGGGAGGGGAGAGAGGGCAGGGACACACACACTCCCACATGCACACAGAAGAAAACATTGCTAGCCCCCGTTCATTTGCATCAGAAACGGGGCTTTTTTACTAGTATAAATATATATATAGATAATCTTTGGGGTTAAAGTCATGCATTAGAGCAAATTATTGAGTATTTAGTTTCATGTTATTTTTGTTCGCTAGTATTTGCTAGATTTTTATGTTTCAACATTTTTATTGAGAAACCAACCAGTTAAACATTTCAACAATCTCTGTATGATTTGACTTAAGTAAGCATCATAAAGAGAAGATACAGAATAAGAAAATCCAGCCTCAAGATTTAAGTTTCTCCCTCCCCCCATTGGTGAACCACCCCATTTACCCAAACTTATTCACTTAACTATTCCGGGGAAAGCCAAATTATTGCCCACCTGGAGGAGCGTCAAGGTTTACCCTCCTCCTTGGGAAAGAGATTTTTATGTGTCGACAATATTTATGAATGACCGATTAACAATCAAACTATAAGTATCTTATTAATTACAACCATATTATTATGCCACTCTACACCCAACATCTACCATGACCAGAGGAGTCCCCCATAAACCCTTGAACAAATATAGCACCCTTCCCATAACCAAAAGGCCCCCTTGACTTACACTTTTATCAAATTTTCCAACAATAACTTCTCAGTATCCCTAACTCATCCCCACTCCCCCCCTCCTCCCCCACTCCTACCTCCCCCCAAAACCGAATGACCCTATCTTCTTTCACGAATACTGGGCAGCTACTACTCCTAAAACCTCTATACATTGTTCCCTAGTAAGCTACGACTCCGAGGACTGAGAGACTGCAAAAAAGGATCGCAAATCTGAAGAAATCTCTTCCTACGTCCCAAGGACCCCCTCGCCGCCCTTGCCTCCCATGTGGCTAAAAGATGTATCTGATTCCTCCAGTGCCAAAAATTAGGAGGATCCGATGATGTCCAGTAGTGCAATACCGTTTTCCGGGCCACTAAAATCAACTTATGACACAAAACACTAGCCTGTCTAGGCATGGGGCGGAATGCCCTGGGTCTGTCCAACAAAAATTGAGCTTCTGATCCTTGGATCGTACATCCCACCAATTGACTTAAATACCTTCTAACTTGGGCCCCAAAATTTCGTACCCTAAGGCAAGCTCATATAGCATGATAAAAGGAGCGAGGGCTCTGCTCACATTTGGAACATGCCACGCCTCCCTGCCCGCCCACATGTGCCAACTGAGCTTTAGTCATATATGAACATAGAATCACCCTGTAACCACACTCCCTCAATCTTTCATCAGTTGTAAGGGACGTAACGCCTTTCAACGAAACTGCCACATATTTTCTAGTTTTTTATGCACTAAACTAACCCATTTGGAGAAATTACCCCCCAACACAAATCCTTTGCAAATTTTACAGCGAGCGCACTTAACCGGATAAATTACACTGGATAACGATAGGATTATGTTTTATGTGATCCTTTTTATCCAGTTCACTTACCCGGCTAAGTGCTGACTCCACCCCGGACCACCCACAAAATAGCCTGTTTTGGCTTAGGCACTAATGCCCAGATGATCAAAAGCCCCACGCTGTTCCAAACAGCGCTCTAAAATAGCGCTGGAACAGCGCGGGGCACTATTGGACCTAGGATCAGAGATAATGCATGCAAATTTAAGCAGCGCAATTATCTCTGATCATGGGGTAGAAGTGCGGGAGAATTGTGCCTCAGCATGCGCTCAGCACAATCCTCCCGCACTTGTTTGACAGGTCTGGGCTGTCAAAAGCCCAAACCTGTCAAACACAGGGGCTGGAGGTCCATGGGACCACCAGGCTCTGACTACCCCTGCCCCGAGCAATGGGGGCTGGAGGTCCGGCAGACCTCCGGTCCCTCTGACGATTCCCCCCCCCCCCCAGGTTCAGGGAGGGCTTGAGGGCTGGGTATATTCCTTGACACTGTCCGGTTAAGGGCCACTGAATATGCCAGTTAGCCCCCGACAATTGATTTATATGGCCAGGACCCTCTCCTGGCCATTTAAACCGCTTTCAATATAGACTTCTAGAAACCTATTTCAAATTTGCCAATGGTATCCAAGATAGTAGAGGCCTGTGTAACTACTCAGTTGCAGAGTGTTGTGGAGGAAGTACATGAGTTGGATGTGGGATAGCAATCTGTAATTTGAAACATCAGTATTTATCTAGATCAAAGGGGACAGCAGGGGGTCAACATGCACATTGCTGGTTCCACTGTGAAAGAGGGAGTACTAACCAAAGAACTTTGCACACTTCAATGAGGGAAAATGTCAAAAGCCAAGGAAAAAGAATGTGTGGGATGAAGGATACACCACAATTCTCTATTCACTATAATATAAATAGTGTAGGAGGAAAGACCTCAGTGGCCCGCATATGCCAAAATAGCCATAAAATGCTCTAAGGAATATGCTAAGCTTCACAATAGCTCCACCATCACTGGTCATGAAACCTCCTCAGTGTAGCCATAACACAGCAAGAAAACATTCTTGATATATAATATCTCACTACTTCATGTAACCCAAAGTGGAAAGCATATATTTCAAGGCATAAGTATTGCCATACTGGGAAAGACCAAAGGTCCATCAAGCCCAGCATCCTGTTTCCAACAGTGGCCAATCCAGGTCACAAATACCTGGCAAGATCCCCAAAAAAGTACAAAACATTTTATGCTGCTTATCCCAGAAATAGTGGATTTTCCCCAAGTCCAATTTAATAATGGTCTATGGACTTTTCCTTTAGGAAGCCGTCCAAACATTTTTAAAACTCTGCTAAGCTAACCGCCTTTACCACATTTTCTGGCAATGAATTCCAGAGTTTAATTACACGTTGAGTGAAGAAACATTTTCTCCGATTCGTTTTAAATTGACTACATTGTAGCTTCATCGCATGCCCCCTAGTCCTAGTATTTTTGGAAAGCGTGAACAGACGCTTCACCTCTACCCGTTCAACTCCACTCATTATTTTATAGACCTCTATCATATCTCCCCTCAGCTGCCTTTTCTCCAAGCTGAAGAGCCCTAGCCGCTTTAGCCTTTCCTCATAGGGAAGTCGTCCCATCCCCTTTATCATTTTCGTCACCCTTCCCTGCACCTTTTCTAATTCCACTATCAGGCTCATTTTCAAAATAGATAGGTGTCCAAAAAGTGACATGTCAGCATTTGGACTTTTATCTCACAGAAACGTCCAAATCAGTATTATCAAAGCCTTTTTTGGGATGTCTTTCTCTTAAGTCCATCAGAAGGACATCCAAATCTCAAGGGGGGAATACCAGGGGCATGTTCAAGGCGGGACTTGGGCGTTCCTAAGACTTGGACGTCTTTCATCCATACTACCACTACTACTATTTAACATTTCTAAAGCGCTACTAGGGTTACGCAGCGCTGTACAATTTACATAGAGGGACAGTCCCTGCTCAAAGAGCTAGATGTTTGAGCTAGACCAAAGTCTTCTGCACTAACCACTAGGCTACTCCTCTACTCCACACAAGAGGTGCCCCAAATGACCAGATGACCACTGGAGGCACTTGGGGATCACCTTTCCTTACTCCCCCAAATCACAAAACATTTTTCCAAACAGCATTTTCAAAAGGAAAAGATAGACTTTTTTTTGTAGAAAATGACCTTTCCTGTTCTGATTTTGGACGTTTTACAAAAAAACGTCCAAATTCAGACTTAAATGTCATATCCAAAAATCAGTGGCGTTCCTAGGGGGGCGGACACCTGGGGCGGCGCCCTGCCCCCCGGGGGCAGGGCCCCCCCCCCCCCCCCGATGCAGCAAGGACCCCCCCCGGCGAAAGACCCCCCCCGTGAAAGAGCCCCCCCCCCAGGTGCATGCCGCTGGGGGGGGGGTACCACAGCGCGCGCCTGCTGCGAGTTTACTAACTTTGCTCGTTCGCTGCAGCTCCCTCTGCCCCGGAACAGGAAGTAACCTGTTCCGGGGCAGAGGGAGCTGCAGCGAACGAAAGAAGTTAGCAAACTCGCGCAGCAGGCGCACGCTGCGGCACCCCCCAGCGGTGTGCACCTTGGGCGGACCGCCCCCACCGCCCCCCCTTGGTACGCCACTGCCAAAAATGCCCCTTGTGCACTTGACTTGCCTAAAGTCACAAGGAGCAACAGTGAGAATTGAACCCTTGTCGCCAGGATCAAAGCCCGCTGCACTAACCATTAAGTCACTCCGGGATTGTCTCTTCATGCTCAAGTGTATAGCACTGCGTATGTCTATAGCACTATAGAAATGATAAGTAGTAGTAGTAGTAGTAAGACAATATGAGATAGGAAGGGATGGTATAGCTGAGACAGCGATGAGGATGAACAGAGCCAGTGGGCCAGATGGTCTTCATCTGCTGTCATGTTCCATGCTTCTAGGTTAAATATCAGAATTACAGTGATTATAACAATTGAAACCCCCATAAATTTAAGAGACAGGTGGTTTGCCAAGGTGAAAGGGGTGTGCAGACACCAATAAGAACAGAGGCTCACCTGGAGGAAGAGAGACTATGAAAGTGCACATCTTATAGCAATATCTATTCTGCATTATTCCACATGAGTATCTGCCAATATCTTCTTGAGTAAGGTTCTGCATGGTCACTGTGAATCTTTGGTTACTATATTCATCCTTCATGGAGATTCTGCCCTCTGTTGTAGCTTGAACTAGTGGCTCACAGGACCGCTGTACTGTCTTGCACCAACACTTGCCAAAATTCCGAAATTTGTTTTCATAGTGACACAGTACTTTGAGTGAATCTCCTTCATAAGAAAAGTCAGAGCGTTGACACTTCGGCGGCTTCTTCGACAGAACCAAACAGCCTGTTGTACAGAAAAACGAGAAATAAGTCATTCAATCTAACATTTACACAGAAGTGAATAGCCACTAGCGTTTCACATAACCACTCAGAAAACCAGGGGTGGACAGACCATTGAGTCAATAGGACAGTGCCCGAGGGCCCACTCTCCCCTATCTTCCATCTAGTTTAATCACGTTTAATAGATGGTTAGGGGTACGGTTACCATATGTCCGTATGTCCTATGAAATGTCTATATAGAAATGCTGGAAGTCTAATAAATAAGATGGGAGAGGCAGAACGCATAGTACTAAATGAAGACAGAGATAATAATAGTATAATATAATAGTACCACCAGGTTGCTTCTAGAGGTCTTGGCAACCATTTTCAAGTGCAATGGGCAGGAGTAAGTGGGCATCTCTCCTGCCCTTTCTCCACTAGCCCACCAGGAATCACAGAGGTAGGCCCGGTTGGCCTAAAGGTGTAGGAGTGAGATGGAGGATCATTGTTCTGGGACCAGACACTCTTTCCAGGGGGGAGGGAGGGGGATCAGAGTCAGGGGATCAGATGTTCTTCCAGGGAAAGGAGGAGGGAGAGAGAGAGGTCAGAGTTTGGGGTGGAGCAGATAAAGCAGATAACCTTCTGGGGGATGGGGAATGGAAGAAGGGGACTGGAATAAGTAGGGGAAGGTAGAACCTGTCCAGATACCTTATGCGGGTCCTGTTCGATATTCAGCCCGGACCAAAGTAAGTGTCTTCTTATGTAGGTGCCCAGGTGAATATCAGCCAGGACCTGTATAAGTACCGGTGGCTGTCTACTGTCTGGTTGCCTACTATGGAATCGATGCTGGTGGCCATGCACGGTCTGATACTGAATATCTGTGTCTATCTTAGCTGGCCATGATAAGCATTAAACCCTCCCCCCCCCCCCCCCCTCCCCCACTGATTAGTTTGTGAAATTTTGAGTATAAATTAGTAAAATTTCAAAGAGGCCAATTCAGGAGCATAATTCTTAAAGTTAGGAGCATAAATCCTTTGAATATCGGGGACTGTCATTACAATCATCTGCTCTCCTCAGTCAAAAATAGTCAGCCCTGTGCAGGCACTGAGTCTCTACCCGTATTCTGAAATTCTAAGGCCTTCACCTTTCTCATACAGAGCTCAGTTAAACACAACCTTTTCCCTTGGGTGGCTTCACTCAACTGCTCAGCAGGGGCGTAGCCACGGGTGGGCCTGCCCACCCAGTTTGGGTTCAGGCCCACCCAGCAGTGGAGGCAGCGGAGCGGAGGGAGAAGGCTGAGCTCCGATGCTGCATCTGCCTCCCTCTCTCTCAGGGCAGCGCTTCCTAGACGCTGCCACGATCGAGGATCTACCTACCTCCCTCCAGTCTCAGCAGCAGCGGTAGCGATGCTGTCTCCTAACCCGGAAGCGTCTCTGCCACGTCCCGCCCCCATTGCCAGAACTTCCTGGAGAGGTTGTGAGGTTCAGGCAAGAGGCAACGTGCAGCAAGGGCAGCCAAATGGAGGCGATACGGTGTGGGGAGTTAGGCGAGGCAATGAGGGTGCAGGACCACGAGGCTGTACACCTCGGAGGCCGCGTGTTCTTCCTTCACTCCGTTGCATGGTAATCAGAGCAGCGGAGCAGCAAGGGACGAGAGGTGAAAGGCGAGGTTGTGAGGCAATGTGCAGCAAGGGCAGCCAAACGGAGGCCGCGTGTTCTTCCTTCACAGCGAGATCAACGGGAGGCTGTTGTGCCACGTGGTAGATGTTCTTCCTCCACTCCGCTGCATGGTGACCGGAGCAGCATGAGCCGAGAGATTGAAGTGGGGTAGTGAGGCAGCGGGTGGCAGCCCATTTACGTGAATGGAGGAAAACAGGTGACATGACTACTAAATTAATGGGGCAATCAAATTTTAATATCCATAACGCTTCTTTGATTGATGCTAAGAAAACCTATTTCTCAGAACAAATTGGCACTTGTATAGCAGACCCAAAAAAGCTATTTAATTTAGTAGACACTCTTTGTTGAACTAGTAGACGTGTTTTATATTCCTCTGATTCCCAAAACACATCTCCTGCTAGTAACTCAGCCAACTTTTTCAGAATAAATTTAAATCAGGTTGTTAAAGTCACAGTTTGTTCCTATGTATGCTTATTAAGGCAATTTGGAGTAATGCATTGCCTCCCCCCCCCCCCCAGGCTCTCTCCCTGGATATAGCCAGCTCTGCAATTTTGAGGTGAGGTGGACCGGGGGGGGGGTGGTGCAGAGGTGGACCGGGGAGAGAACCTGTTGTTAAACATTTACCAGCACACCACTGTCTAGTGCCCACCCATCCAACCTGTTGGCCCACCCAAAAATTGACTTCTGGCTACGCCACTGCTGCTCAGTAGCTGAGCTAGGGAGGAGGCAGAAGAAGAGCCATCCTAGTATGAATCTTTTCCCGCCTTCGGATAAAAGCCCTTCAGCCAATTAACACTGTCTCAGCAGTTTGTTTTCCTCTGCTGGCATCTTTAATTCTTTCTTTCTTTTTTTTTTTTTTTTTTTTCAAAAAGCGAAGTATTAATTTCAATTCCCTCTACTCATTACTTACTCGTATTCACAATCTACCTATTTCCAGTGGTCCCAAAACACACAGGCTTTTCCTTCAAACCCTGTAATTTATTTTTTCCTTTCGTTACTAGCACTAGTCCCTGTTTCAGCTGCTCCCTGGTACCCCAGCACTGACTCCAAAAATCCCCCAAAACAAACAAACTAAGGCCAAGAACTGTTCCACCCCTGCACTTGGCTTTGCTGCATCTATTCCCTGCAGCCACAGTGTGAAATCAGCCACTTCTACTTGGCGGTTGTGAACTGCCCCTCACTGCAAGATGCCATCTTACAGTACCCAGGGTTTCAATCCGACCTGAAGCTTAGCACCCATCCCAAAGGAGTCAGAAAGAATAAATTTAAATCAGGAGTCATTTTCGACTCCTCCCTCTCCTTCTCTGCCCATATCCAGCAGACAGCTAAGACCTGTCGCTTCTTCCTCTATAATATTAGCAAAATCCGCCCATTCCTCTCTGAACAGACCACCCGAACCCTCGTCACTCGCTCGTTACCTCTCGTCTTGACTATTGCAACCTTCTCCTTGCTGGTCTCCTGCTTAGCCACCTATCCCCCCTTCAATCTGTGCAAAATTCAGCTGCACGTCTTATCTACCGCATGAACTGATACTCTCATATCACCCCTCTCCTCAAGTCGCTTCACTGGCTCCCGATTCGCTACCGTATTCAGTTCAAGCTTCTCCTAATGACCTTCAAATGCACTCAATCTGCAGCCCCCCATTACCTCTCTACCCTCCTCTCCCCATATGTTCCCACCCGTAACCTCCGCTCTCAGGACAAATCACTCCTATCTGTACCCTTCTCCACCACCGCTAACTCCAGACTCCGTCCCTTCTGCCTCGCATCACCTTATGCCTGGAACAGACTCCCCGAGCCCATACGCCATGCGCCCTCCCTGCCCATCTTTAAGTCCTTACTCAAAACCCATCTCTTCTCCCTTGCTTTTGGCGCCTAACCACCTTCCCCATTCATGATACACTGACTACATAGTTTGTTACCTTTTAGATTATAAGCTCTCTTGAGCAGGGACTGTCCTTCCCCATGTTTTAACTTGTACAGCGCTGCGTAACCCTAGTAGCGCTATAGAAATGCTAAGTAGTAGTAGTAGTAAAGAGCCAGGACTTACTTGACATGTTTACCGGCACAGAGCATGGTCCCATTTCTTTCTTACAATGCCCCAGAGCTCAGACCTTCACGTTAAGAAACAATTTAAACCACTAGTTCCATGGGGGGGGGGGGTCATAAGGGGGGATTTGGGATATTCTGGGGAGGAGGATGGCAACATGTCAGGCAGGGATCCAGAAGTTAACCAGGCTGATATTCGGACCTGTGCCCAGTTAATTCTCCACATAAAGTTAGTTCAGCCATTTTTCTGTCCTAATTTTATTTGGTTACGTAGCTGGTTAGCGGACTGAAAATTACCGCTAACTGGCTCTGTTTCCGCTCCACCCTTACTCTGCTTCTGGACCACGCACAAGCTGGTTTTGGCCTAGGTGGTTAGAGAGAATATTCAGTTAAGAACCTTGAATATCTGCAGATGCCCCCCCTCCCCCCCCATAAATGATTTAAACAGCCAGGTGCCTCTCCTGGCCATTTCAATAGCTTTGAATGTAGGGTCCCATGTAACTATCAAATGGCTCAGCCCTTGATTTGGATTTAATTTTCCCAACCTGTGTTCATGGCTAGTCACAGTTCAGATACAATAGACAGATCTCTGTTCCACAGGATTTACAAGTAGAAAATGACATGGGGACGGGGACCCAAAGTAACTATGGGGACGGAGATAGGGACAGAGCCCATGAGGATGGGGTGGGGATGGGGACAGAGCCCATGGGGACGGGGACCCAAAGTAACTATGGGGACGGGGATAGGGACAGAGCCCGTGAGGATGGGGCCGGGGATAGGGACAGAGCCCGTGAGGATGGGGTGGGGATGGGGACAGAGCCCATGGGGACGGGGACCCAAAGTAACTATGGGGACGGGGATAGGGACAGAGCCCGTGAGGATGGGGTGGGGAGGGGACAGAGCCCGCGAGAACGGGGTGGGGATGGGGACAGAGCCCATGGGGACGGGGACCCAAAGTAACTATGGGGAAAGGGATGGGGACAGAGCCCGCGAGAACGGGGTGGGGATGGGGACAGAGCCCATGGGGACGGGGACCCAAAGTAACTATGGGGGTGGGGATAGGGACAGAGCCCATGGGGACGGGGACCCAAAGTAACTATGGGGGTGGGGATAGGGACAGAGCCCGTGAGAACGGGGTGGGGATGGGGACAGAGCCCATGGGGATGGGGGGGGATGGGGACAGAGCCCATGGGGACGGGGACCCAAAGTAACTATGGGGACGGGGATAGGGACAGAGCCCGCGAGAACGGGGTGGGGATGGGGACAGAGCCCATGGGGACGGGGACCCAAAGTAACTATGGGGATGGGGATAGGGACAGAGCCCGTGAGGATGGGGTGGGGATGGGGACAGAGCCCATGGGGACGGGGACCCAAAGTAACTATGGGGACGGGGATAGGGACAGAGCCCGTGAGGATGGGGTGGGGATGGGGACAGATCTCGCGAGAACGGGGTGGGGATGGGGACAGAGCCCATGGGGACGGGGACCCAAAGTAACTATGGGGACGGGGATAGGGACAGAGCCCGTGAGGATGGGGTGGGGATGGGGACAGATCTCGCGAGAACGGGGTGGGGATGGGGACAGAGCCCATGGGGATGGGGACCCAAAGTAACTATGGGGACGGAGATAGGGACAGAGCCCGTGAGACTGGGGTGGGGATGGGGACAGATCTCGCGAGAACGGGGTGGGGATGGGGACAGAGCCCATGGGGATGGGGACCCAAAGTAACTATGGGGACGGAGATAGGGACAGAGCCCATGAGGATGGGGTGGGGATGGGGACAGATCCCGCGAGAACGGGGTGGGGATGGGGATAGGGACAGAGCCCGTGAGGATGGGGTGGGGATGGGGACAGATCTCGCGAGAACGGGGTGGGGATGGGGACAGAGCCCATGGGGACGGGGACCCAAAGTAACTATGGGGATGGGGATAGGGACAGAACCCCGGGAGGATGGGGTGGGGATGGGGACAGAGCCCATGGGGACGGGGACAAACTTTGTCCCCGTGTCATTTTCTACTTTGAAGCCTGTTAATGAACTGGACTGTTATTTGAGTGATGCAGATGATGGTATTTTTATTTTTTGGAAAAACAAGCAAACATACTGGCCACAAATAGCAAAATTTGCCTGGGGGATCCTGTACATCCTGCTACCATCACATCTTCTAAGAAGACATCTCCTATTGCAGGAGGGACTGTGGAAGACAGGAGAGCTAGACTGAATCCTGAGATTGTTGATGACTTCTTATTCATCCACAGATTAAAAAATCATAACAGTGCTTCACAAGCATAGGCGCCCCGTATAAGAGGGTTGGGGAGGCTAAGCCTCCCCAGCCCAGCTGTGACCTTCCCCGCCTGCCTCCTCCTCCTCCAAATGTAGCCCAGATACGTCACCAAAACAAAATTGTATCTTCCGTCACTGCCACTGCCCCCCGCCCCCCCGCAGAGCCCGCCCGACAGCCCTCCTTTCCGTTCCTGCCATGGCTGCCCAGTGTTTAAACCTTTTTATTTTAAGTTGCAGCGACGGCTCACCTCCAGCCTTTCCCTTCCCGCTCAATTTCCCGCCTTCCTCTGATGAGGTATTTCCTGTTTCTGCGAGGGCGGGACACTGAGTGAGAAGGGAAACGCTGGAGGTGAGCCGTCACTGCGACTTAAAATAAAAAGATTTAAACGCTGGGCGGCCACGACAGGAATGGAGAGAAGGGCTGTCGGGGAGCTGAGGGCAGGCAGGTGGGGCTGAGTAGCACCTCTAACTCGGGGGCTGGGGCAAGTCACTGGACATGGATGGGAGGGGAGGACAACAGGAGGCAAAGGAGAATCGGACACGGATGGGAAGGGAGGGCAGGGAAGAGAGGAGAAACCACTGGACATGGAGGGGAGGACAGGGGAGAGGAGAAATTGCTAGACATAGAGTTGAGGGCAGGGGAGAGGAGAATCGCTGGATATGGATGGCTGGAGTGGGGGCAGGGGAGAGAGGAGATTTGCTAGATATGGATGGAGGAGAGGGCAGGGGAGAGAGGAGAGTTGCTGGACATGGATGGATGGAGGTGAGGGAAGTCAGGAAGGAGATGCACATGGATGGAGGTAAGGGAAGAGAGGAGAAATCTGGACATAGATGGAGTGGAGGGCAGGGAAGAGAGGAGAAATGTTGGACAGGGATGGAGGGAAGGAAAGACAAAGGAAGGAGATGCACACGGATGGAGGGGAAGGGAGAGATGAGAAATGCTGGACATAGATGGAGGGGAGGGAAGACAGAGGAAGTAGATGCACATGGAGGGGAGTGAGGAGAAATGCTGGATATGGATGGAGGGCAAACCGCTTAATTTAAGGGCTGGATTGGAACACTTTGAGGGCAGATGCTGAAACTGGAGGAAGGATAGGGACAGGGCTACAGATGGTAGACAGGACACCTAAGGACACAGGAGGATGGTGGACATGGTGAGAGAAAAAATATCAAATGGAAAGAAGACACTGCATAAAACAGAAGACACTGGGACCAAAGCGAAAAGAAAAACTAAATGATCAGACAACAAAGGTAGAAAAAACTATTTTATTCAGAATATGTCAGCTTTTGGAAATGTGCATCTGTGATATTTTGCATTTAAGTTTTAATTTCTCTAGTATTGCTGCATGCTGAGTCTGACTTCATGAGGTAACTTTCCAGTTCAGTATTTTGCCTTCATATGAGATGTGTATGAAATTGGCTGTGATCCACAATGGGTCAAGAAAGACTGACAGCTTTATGTTGACTGAACATTGAAAGTGAGCTTGTTGGAGATATTAACCCTGAGCAGATCATTGACACCTATGATGTGAAGTCTAATGTGGCCGTTTCATTTTGGGATTTTCCTTGGATGGAAATAGCAGTGTTTAATAATTGATAACATTTTTGAATAGTATACATTGGTTAATATATTGTAAACCCCCAGGAGTCTATCATGTGTGCTAAAACCCTCTAGTGGTTGCTGTCCAGATTCACATGCGCTCTACCCTACCTTACAAGCACTTGGCTTTCAGAGAAGGACTCCAATACGTCTCCTCTATGGCTGCTGGTACACCTAGCCTCTAGGACTGGGGCTCCTCCTTCACTCAGGGTGACTGTTCCCCCCCCCCCCCCCCCCCCCCCCCCCATTATCAATGATTCTGTGAATCCTTCCCCGCTATACCCTCTGGTAAGCGGTCACACTTCTGGTATTCCAGCAGGGCCCCTTGACACCTTCTTTGGGGAATATAGCCCTGGTCCTCTGCTTTCACAAATATGCAAATCCACTTTATTAGTTCCAGTCTTGTGGGGAACAAGTTCTGTCAAGCTTATCCTTCAACTTGTTTCTGCTCCACTGAGCCCACTTATTTGGGAGACCTGGATCTCAGCATAAAACAGCCACCCCTGGATAGCACTTTCTTCACTCTAACTACAGTTCTCTCTTTCTCTCTCTCTCTCTCTCTCTCTCTCTCTCTCTCTCTCTCTCTCTCTCTCTCTCTCTCTCTCTCTCTTCTCTTCTCTCTTACCAGAAAGGTCTAGGCCCACAACTCCTCTCTCCAACTTTCCATCTCCTATTCTGAGAGATCCCCTTGGTGGCCTCTGCAGGAAAGGGCAGGTCCTATACCATGAGCACCCCCTAGCTGTCCCTTCCGGTCATTATACTGGTGTACCCCTATTGGCTCCCTCTAGTGACTAGATCAGGGCATTTTCCAGACTTTCGCTAGGAGAGCGCCCTCTGGTGGCCTCCTTAGGGTAGGGCAGTCACTGTGTTTATCACCATATGCTTTGAACAACCACTTTATTCTTTAACATATGATGCATATCTAATATCTAAATGTAATAAAAGGTATTAATTGTGACTATTTTACTTTTTTTTTTCTGTGTGTTGTCAGACAATTATGGATGGAAGCCCCACCCCTGGCATCACCCCTAATCCTACCCCCTTTAGCCTCCCCAGTTAGGCCACTGACCGCCTACGTTCATAAGGCATATTTCTTCCCCACCAGGGTATACAGAGCGGGTTTTATTTGTACCCCTGGACATTTTAACAGGGTGGATTAGGATTCCTTGGGGTAGTAGAAGTCAGCTATTGTTGGGTTGGAAGGGTAGAGGGTGGTGGTAATGGGAGGGTTTATTATAGGAAATCTAGACTGCCCCAATTTGACTGCCCTATTTGATTGACTGTACATTTGTCCTTTAGATTGTAAGCTCCTTGAGCAGGGACTGTCCTCTGTTAAACTGTACAGCGCTGCGTAACCCTAGTAGTTAAATATAAAATCATAAGTGTTTGAGACTTCTGCAGGTGAGGACAGAGCCCAAGGGGATGGGGAGGGGACTGGAACAGAACCTGCGGGGACTGAGACAGGGCCTGCAGGGACAATACGGGGACGGAGACAGAACTGTGGGGACGGGGTGGAGTCGGAGACAAAACTCACAGGGACAGGGCGGGGACAAACTTTGTTCCCATGTCATTCTCTACTTACAACCTAAATTGGCAGCAGAGGGGATGGAGTGTACATGGTGTACTTGAATGTAACTCACCTCGAGCTATTACTGAAAAAGTGTGAGGTAAATCTAAATAAATAAAGTGACTGGCCCAAAGTCAGCCTTCTACCTGTATAAAAGCACACATCAAAGTCTTACCTAGCAAAGGCATCAAACCGAGAATAAGAAAAATCTTCATTCTTCCAATAGCTGCTTCTCTCCTCTGGCTGCCCAATATTCAGAAACCTCTTTGCGCTGTAGGGTCTCAGGTGGGTCACTGCTGCTTAGTCTGGCTGGAGGGATCCAGACCCCACATCTCTCTCATCTCTTTCATTTAAAATCCTGGGACTGAGTGAGCAGAGTTTCAGTGACTGACTTCCTTTATGTCGTCAGGGGTTGTTTGCAGCAAAGAAGGGAAACAGGGAAGGAAGTATGTTTTGGAAAGCTCCTAGCACAGCTGTGATGTGGCAATTTGTGGTTGGTTTTAACAATTATTGGTATCACTGACAAATTCAAATATAGGCACTAGTGAATAATCTTTGGATGAACTGTATAGTTGCAATTTCATCACCCAACAAGAAGCATCAGAAATGCCTTCTATAAATTACAGCCTCCAGCAGCCAGAACAATCCTAAAGAAAGCTGGATTCTTCGCAGACTGTGCATAAAAATAACACAGTGCTTGTTTTTGGTGCCCATTTGAGACACCATCAGGCTTATTTTCGAAAGAGATCGCCGGCCATCTTCCGACACAAATCGGGAGATGTTCGGCGGACTCTTTTGATCCTGGCCAAATCGGTATTATCAAAAGCCGAATTTGGCCGGCCAACCTTCAAGGGGGTGTGCCAGTAGGGTAGCGAAGGCGGGACAGAGGGCGGGGTGGGGGCATGGTTACGAGATGGCCGGCTTCACTTGATAATGGAAAAAAGATGGCCGGCTCTGACGAGCACTTCGCCGGCCGGACTTGGGCCATTTATTTTTAGGACCAAGTCTGAAAAAAGTGGCCGAACTGACCAGATGACCACCGGAGGGAATCGGGGATCATCTCCCCTTACTCCCCCAGTGGTCACCAACCCTCTCCCACCCAAAAGAAATTTTTAAAAAAAAGTTTTTTGCCAGCCTGTATGCCACTGCTCCAGAGACAGCAGTACGCAGGTCCCTGGAGCAGTTTGTAGTGGGTGCCGTGCACTTCAGGCAGGTGGACCCAGGCCCATCCACCCCCCTACCTGTTCCACTTGTGATGGTTAATGTTGAGCCCTCCAAAACCCCCCAAAACCCACTGTACCCACATGTAGGTGCCCCCCTTCACCCCTAAGGGCTATGGTAGTGGTGTAGAGTTGTGGGGAGTGGGTTTTGGGTGGGACTTGGGGGGCTCAGCACCCAAGGTAAGGGAGCTATGCACCTGGGACCTATTTTTGGTGTTTTTTTTTTTAATTTCTAGAAAGTGCCCCCTAGGGTGCCCGGTTGGTGTTCTGGCATGTCGGGGGGGGGGGGGGCCAGTGCACTACAAATGCTGGCTCTTCCCACGGCCAAATGCCTTGTATTTCGCCGGGTTTGAGATGGCCGGGCCCGGTTTCCATTATGGCTGAAAATCAGAGCCGGCCATCTCATCAAAACCCGGTGAGCGATTTAGCCGGTCCCAAGCGTATTTCGAAAATATGCTTGGCTCCGCCCTCTCACGGAGCCGGCTCCGAAGATGGCCGGCCAGCGATTTGGCCGGCGCCGTTCGATTATGCCCCTCAATGGGGGCTCATTTTCAAAATAGAAAAATGTTCAAAAAGTGTCACAAAGCAGTATTTATTTTTTATTTATTTGTTACATTTGTATCCCACATTTTCCCACCTATTTGCAGGCTCAATGTGGCTTACATAGTACCGTAGAGGCGTTCGCCAAGTCCGGTAGAGGAACAAATATAGGGTTATGTTGTGGCCGAATAAGGTAGGTATGTTTCAGGCAGATTAGGGTCGAAGATACGGAAGATTATATAATGTCCAATACAATCTTTGGTTTTGCTGTGTTGCAGAGTTCAGGCCTTTATGTTGGGTCGATATGGTACGTCTTTTTGAACAGGTTGGTTTTTAGAGATTTCCTGAAGTTTAGATGGTCGTAGATTGTTTTCACAGCTTTTGGCAGTGCGTTCCATAATTGTGTGCTTATATAGGAGAAGCTGGATGCATAGGTTGCTCTGTATTTGAGTCCTTTGCAGATTGGGTAGTGGAGGTTTAGGTAAGCTCGAGATGATCCGGTTCTGTTTCTGGTTGGTAGATCTATGAGGTCTGTCATGGGTCCTGGGACTTCGTCATAGACAATGCTGTGGACCAGGGTGCAGATTTTGAAGGTGATACGTTCTTTGATTGGTAGCCAGTGCAGTTTTTCTCAGAGGGGTTTGGCACTTTCAAATCGTGATTTACCGAATATCAGCCTGTCTGCTGTGTTTTGGAAGTTTTGATTGCCAAAACGTTCAAATCGGTATTTTCAAAACAAATTATTTAAACGTTTTGGTGTGCAGTTCGTCGGCAGTGCATGCAATTTACAAGGGGGCGTGTAGGAGGCGGGATTTGGGTGTTACTAACACTTGAATGTTTTTACTACTACTACTTATCATTTCTATAGCGCTACTAGACGTACGCAGTGCTGTACACTTGAACATGAAGAGACAGTCCCTGCTCGACAGAGCTTACAATCTAATTAGGACAGACAAACAGGACAAACAAGAGATAAGGGAATATTAAAGTGAGGATGATAAAATAAGGGTTCTGAACAAGTGAACAAGGGTTAGGAGTTAAAAGCAGCATCAAAAAGGTGGGCTTTTAGCTTAGATTTGAAGACGGCCAGAGATGCAGCTTGACGTGATGGCTCTTTGAGTTGACCCCATATAGCATTTTTTCTGTTTCTGAAAACTGTTAATCCATAGAAATTCAAAGTGCAGATCAAGATTTTATCATTGGTCTCCCTCATTAAAAATGCGAGCCGGATCCAGCACATCACTGACTAGCATGTCCCTTACATGCTACATATATGTCTTTCTCAAGCAGTATATTCAGAACTATCTGTTGTGTATCCTACATGCAGATACCATAGGAATACATTCAGATTGGCTGTTTTTTCGCTTTGAAATTGAAATTTATTACTTCAAGCCTGCCCATATCCAGAGTAGGGTACAGAAAAAAAAACATACATAATCTTTAGGCCCACAACCATTCTGAACCAGGGGCGTAGCCAGACTTCGGCAGGAGGGGGGTCCAGAGCTGAGATGAGGGGGCACATTTTAGCCTCCCCCCCCCGGCGCTGCCGACCCCCCCCCCTCCCACCATTGCCCACACCCCCCTGCGCCGCCGACCCCCCCGCCATTCCCCACAACCCCCATTGCCGACACCCCCCCCCACCGCCGCCATTGCTGACACTCTCCCCCCTGCTGACGACCCTCCCTCCCACCACTAACCCTCCCCCGCCACCTTCACCTACCTTTGCTGGTGGGGGACCCCAACCCCCGCCAGCCGAGGTCCTCTAGTCTTTTCCCGCGCAAGGCTTCATGTTCTTCTGAGTCTGACGTCCTGCACGTACAATGTGCAGGACGTCAGACAGACTCAGAAGAACTGCACGGGAAAAGACTAGAGGATCTCGGCTGGCGGGGGTTGGGGTCCCCCGCCAGCAAAGGTAGGCGACAGCAGGATGGCAGTGGGAGGGAGGGTTGAGAGGGTCGTCGGCAGGGTGGTCCAGGGTGAAATCTACGGGGGCCCAGGCCCCCGTGGCCTCACGTAGCTACGCCCCTGTTCTGAACCTGCTCCAAATTGGTTTAGTACTGTTTTAAATAGGTTTCTGCTTATAGTTCTGATTTCAGCTACGAAAAATAGGACTATGGTTCCATGCGTACCACAGGGATAAACCAGAACTGAAATAAATGGATCCAGTTGGCAACCTTAACTAGATTTATCTCAGTTAAGATGCTAGGATTGGACAAGATTCCTATACTGAGGCACTCTAGCAGCTCAGAACACAGAAGTGCAGAAGCTACGAGCATGAATGTGGCAGAAACCTAAGCTGAGAATTCTGGTTTCCCACAATCCTACAACTGGCTATCTAACCAAATATTAAAACAATTAAAAACTACATTTTTTAAAAGAGGTAATGGGACATTCACACAGTATTGCTGGAGTGAAGGCTGAAAGTAAGACTAAAAACATTAAAACATCTAGGGGTATGAAAGAAACCCACTCTATAAAAGACCAATTTTATTTTAAAAAGTTCTAATGATAAAAATATATGAGGTTTTTTTTTTTACCTTTTTGGCTTTGATGCAGATAAAACAACTTCCTTGTGCCTAAGCTAGATGCCTTCCACTTTTACTAGTATGCTTTTACATTATTCCTCTGGGTCATCTTGGATGATCAGTTGTGCTATCTGGGCTAAGCCTTTCTTTGTCCCTGGCTAGGTATGTTTGCTTTGATTTTTATTGTTTGCTCAGTGAGCCTAATCTTTTAGTCTTTTACTAGTAAAAAAGGCCTGTTTCTGAGACCAATGAAACGGGCGCTAGCAAGGTTTTCAGCGGAGTGTGTATGTTTGAGAGAGTGTGCGTGAGAGTGACTGTGTGAGAGAGAGAGAGAGAGACGGAGTGAATGTGTGAGTGTGGGTGTGTGTGGCATAGTTTGAGGCTGTCTGTGTGTGTGTGAGAGTGAGAGTGTGTGTGTGAGAAAGAATGAGTGTGCGGCAGGGGCCACCCCCCTCCGTCAAGGTGTTGTGGAAAAGAAGCAGGAGATCCCAAGGGGTCACTGGGAACTGGGAGGGAGGGGGGCATGGAACTCGGAGGACTCTCTCACACACACAATCTCTCTCTCACACACACACTCTCTCTCTCACACACACACTCTCTTTCTCTCTGTCTCACACACACTCTCTCTGTCACAGACACACTCTCACACATACTCACTGTCTGTCTCTCACATATACTCTCTCTCTCTCTCACACTGTATAACACACACACACACACACTCTCTCTCTCTCACACACACTTGTACACAGTCTCTCTGTCTCACACACACACACTCTCTCTCTCTCTCACACACACACTCTCTCTCACACACACACACTCTCTCTGTCTCACACACACTCTCACACACACACTCTCTCTCTGTCTCACACACACTCTCTCTGTCACAGACACACTCTCTCACACATACTCACTGTCTCTCACATACACTCTCTCTCTCTCACACTGTATAACACACACACATACACACACTCTCTCTCACACACACACTTGCACACAGTCTCTCTAAGTCTCACACACACACACTCTCTCTCTCTCTGTCTCACACACACATTCTCTCTCTCACACACACACACACTCTCTCTGTCACAGACATACTCTCTCAGAGGATGACCTTGCTAGCGCCCACTTCATTTGTGTGAGAAACGGGCCTCTTTTACTAGTATCCTATAATTTGCTTTTTTATGTAAATGTAGTTTTTTGTTTTAATATTTGGTTATATATCCTTTATTTCTTTATTAGCTGCTTTATATTACTACCCCTGATGCAGCCTTAATTGGCGAAACGTGGCCACGTCAGGTCTCTACGAATAAAGGAACTGTTTGGACCTCCAGTGTCTGCTTCCTGGTTTTTCTTTCGTCGCTGCCAGACACTTAGCGCCTCTTTGCTATTCCTATCTATGAGACTATTTCCAAAATCCAGAAAATGGGGTGAACAGCTACAGGGGCCACAAATGAAGAGAATGAGTGGGCTCGAGGTGGAAGAAGATGTTGAAACATACAGGGGAAGGAAAGTAGCAGGCCAAACACCACCACTTTGCTCCCACGCACCAATGTAGCCAGCCTTGACTTAGAGGTCCTTTTACTAAGCTGCGGGAAAAAGGGCCCTGTGGTAGCAGCAGGGGCTGTTATTCCCGTGCACCAGGGTCTTTTTTACTGCAGCCAGTAAAAGCCCCCCCCCCCCCCCCCCAAATGGCCATGCGGTGAGATAACTCTTACTATGTGGCCATGCGGCAGGGAGCCCTTACCGCCGCCCAATGAGATGACGGCAAGGGCTCCTGTGGAAACCCGGCGATAACCGGGCAGCACGCAGCGATGCCCGATTACCGCCGTGCTAATCATTTCCAGGGGATTTTCCCCCTGGAAATAGTCCTGGAAGGGTGAATAGTAAGCCCCCGTTGGGCTTACCGTCGCTCTGTCTGATAATGTTTTTTATTTTTGTTAAAAGGATCAATATAAAAGTTGTTTATTGTTACACATAAGAATACAATCTACAATTTAACACAGGTAGCATTTATTTATACAATTATACAATACAGCCAAGAAAACTGCTTGGTAAAGAAAACAGGATAATAACCATGCAAAATATTAAAAACAAGAAATAACGAATCTCTAGGTAAATAAAATAAAGTTATATCTACAACAGTCCACGATTTAGAGAAATTGGGATCTTGCCAGGTATTTGTGACCTGGTTTGGCCACTGTTGGAAACAGGATGCTGGGCTTGATGGACCTTTGGTCTGTCCCAGTATGGCAACACTTATGTACTTATGTACTTGGGATTCTGAATAGAATCTTGCTACTCTTTGGAGTTCTATACGGAATGTTGCTACTATTTGGGTTTCTGCCAGGTACTTGTGACCTGGATTGGCCACTGTTGGAAACAGGATGCTGGGCTTGATGGACCTTTGGTCTGTCCCAGTATGGCAACACTTATGTACTTGTGTACTTGGGATTCTGAATAGAATCTTGCTACTCTTTGGGGTTCTATATGGAATGTTGCTACTCTTTGAGATTCTGAACTGAATCTTGTCACTCTTTAGGATTCCGGAGTCTTGCTACTCTTTGGGGTTCTACATGGAATGTTGCTACTCTTTGGGGATCTTGCCATGTATTTGTGACCTGGATTGGCCACTGTTGGAAACAGGATGCTGGGCTTGATGGACCTTTGGTCTGTCCCAGTGTGGCAACACTTATGTACTTATGCACTTGGGATTCTGAATGGAATGTTGCTATTCTTTGAGGTTCTACATGGAATGTTTCTACTTTTTGAGATTCTGCATGGAATCTTGTCACTCTTTAGGATTCCAGAATCTTGCTACTCTTTGGGGTTCTACATGGAATGTTGCTACTCTTTGAGATTCTGCATGGAATCTTGTGACTCTTTAGGATTCAAGAATCTTGCTACTCTTTGGGGTTCTACATGGAATGTTTCTATTCTATGGGGATCTTGCCAGGTATTTGTGACCTGGATTGGCCACTGTTGAAAACAGGATGCTGGGCTTGATGGACCTTCGGTCTCTCCCAGTATAGCAATACTTATGCACTTATTTACTTGGGATTCTGAATGGAATCTTGCTACTCTTTGGGGTTCTACATGGAATGTTGCTACTCTTTGAGATTCTGGATGGAATCTTGGCACTCTTTAGGATTCCAGAATCTTGCTACTCTTTGAGGTTCTACATGGAATCTTGTCACTCTTTAGGATTCCATAATCTTGCTACTCTTTGGGGTTCTACATGGAATGTTGTTACTCTTGGGGATCTTGCCAGGTATTTGTAACCTGGATTGGCCACAGTTGGAAATAGGATGCTGGGCTTGATGGACCTTCGGTCTCTCCCAGTATAGCAATACTTATGCACTTATTTACTTGGGATTCTGAATGGAAACTTGCTACTCTTTGGGGTTCTACATGGAATGTTGCTACTCTTTCAGATTCTGCATGGAATCTTGTCACTCTTTAGGATTCCAGAATCTTGCTACTCTTTGGGGTTCTACATGGAATCTTGTCACTCTTTAGGATTCCAGAATCTTGCTACTCTTTGGGGTTCTATATGGAATGTTGCTACTCTTTGGGGATCTTGCCAGGTATTTGTAACCTGGATTGGCCACTGTTGGAAACAGGATGCTGGTCTTGATGGACCTTTGGTCTTTCCCAGTATGGCAATACTTATGTACTAAACCAAAGCACAATATCAAGAAATACAAGATTTTAATTGAAAAGCACCAAAACATAGCAGGTACCGTTTGCTATCATGTTGTTGATGTAACAACTAAAGGAACAGAGGATCTCAAGAAGCCAAAAACATTAAGGGGTCCTTTTACCAATCTGCAGGAAAAAAAGGATCTGCGCTAGCGGCAGGGGCTGTTTTTCCTGCATGCCAGGGCCCTTTTTACCCCAGACAAACATGGCCATGTGGTAAGGGAAGTCTTACCATGTGGCAATGCAGCTGGGAGCCCTTACCGACATCCATTGAGGTTGGGCTTACCGATACTTTGTTAAAGATTCCCTATCAGGCTTATTTTCGAAAGAGAAGGGCGCCCATCTTTTGACATAAATCGGGAGATGGGCATCCTTCTCCCAGGTCACCCAAATCAGCATAATCGAAAGATGATTTTGGGCGTCCTCAACTGCTTTCCGTCGCGGGGACGACCAAAGTTCCCGGGGTCGTGTTGGCAGCATACCGAAGGCGGGAAGGGGGCATGCTTAAGAGATGGGCGTCCTCGGCCGATAATGGAAAAAAGAAGGGCATCCCCGACGAGCACTTGGCCGACTTTACTTGGTCCATTTTTTCTTGAGGCTAAGCCTCAAAAAGGTGCCTGAACTGACCAGATGACCACCAGAGGAAATCAGGGATGACCTCCCCTTACTCCCTCAGTGGTCACTAACCCCCTCCCACTCTAAAAAAAAAAAACCCTTTAAAAATATTTTTTGTCAGCCTCAAATGTCATACCCAGCTCCATGACAGCAGTATGCATGACCCTGGAGCAGTTTTAGTGGGTGCAGTGCACTTCAGGCAGGCAGACCCAGGCCCATCCCTCCCCTACCTGTTACACTTGTGGTGCTAAATGTGAGCCCTCCAAAACCCACCACAAACTCACTGTACCCACATGTAGGTGCCCCCCTTCACCCCTTAGAGCTATGGTAGTGGTGTACAGTTGTGGGGAGTGGGTTTTCTGGGGGGGGGGTTGGGGTGCTCAGCACCGAAGGTAAGGGAGCTATGAACTGGGAGCAATTTGTGAAGTCCACTGCAGTGCCCCCTAGGGTGCCTGGTTGGTGTCCTGGGTCAGGGGGACCAGTGCACTACGAATGCTGGCTCTTCCCATGACCCAATGCTTTGGATTTGGTCCTTTTTGAGATGGGCGTCCTCGGTTTCCATTATCGGCGAAAACCGAGGTCATCCATCTCCAGGGCTTTTTTTGAGGGGGTACTTGGGGGTACTGAGTACCGGCACCTTTTCCATTGACTGCTAAAATTGACCCGTGGACCCCATGTTTTCATGAAGGAACTCAGGCTTTACACACCAATTCTGCCTTGTCATAGATTCTGTGACTGGTTGCAGGGGGCCTGGCTATTGTGGGATGAGTCCCTCAGTGATCACCCCACCCCTGAAAGGTGGCCTAGCATTTGAGTACCGGCACCTTTTTTGCTAGAAAAAACACACTGCCCATCTCTAAGGTTGACCATCTCAACATTTAGGTCGACCATCTCTAAGGTCGACCTAAATGTTGAGATCTGGGCATCCCCGACCGTATTATTGAAACGAAAGATGGACGCCCATCTTGTTTCGATAATACGGGATGCCCCACCCATTCGTGGGGACATCCTCAGAGATGCTGTGCAAAGAAAAACTACGGGAATGGTATGGGATTTGCATTACAAGACGTATGAGGAGAGACTTGCTGACCTGAACATGTATACCCTGGAGGAAAGGAGGAACAGGGGTGATATGATACAGACGTTCAAATATTTGAAAGATATTAATCCGCAAACAAATCTTTTCCGGAGATGGGAAGGCGGTAGAACGAGAGGACATGAAATGAGATTGAAGGGGGGCAGACTCAAGAAAAATGTCAGGAAGTATTTTTTCACAGAGAGAGTGGTGGATGCTTGGAATGCCCTCCCGCGGGAGGTGGTGGAGAAGAAAACTGTAACGGAATTCAAACATGCGTGGGATATACCTAAAGGAATCCTGTGCAGAAGGAATGGATCCTCAGAAGCTTAGCCGAAATTGGGTGGTGGAGCCGGTGGGGGGAAGAGGGGTTGGTGGTGGGGAGGCGAAGATAGTGGTGGGCAGACTTATACGGTCTGTGCCAGATCCAGTGGTTGGGAAGTGGGACTGGTGGTTGGAAGGCGGGAATAGCGCTGGGCAGACTTATATGGTCTGTGCCAGAGCCGGTGGATGGAGGCGGGGCTGGTGGTTTGGAGGAGGGGATAGTGCTGGGCAGACTTATACGGTCTGTGCCCTGAAAAAGACAGGTACAAATCAAGGTAAGGTATACACATGAGTTTATCTTGTTGGGCAGACTGGATGGACCGTGCGGGTCTTTTTCTGCTGTCATCTACTATGTTACTATGGGCGTCCTTAGAGATGGTCGTCCCCGTTCGATTATGCCCCTCTATATCTCAAAAAATATCTAGTGGAAGAAAAGGTTCAAAGAAGAGCAACCAAAATGACTAAGGTGATGGAACTGGTCCCATATGAGGAAATGCTATAGAGGTGAGGGATCTTCAGCTTGGAAAAGAGACGGCTGAGTGGGGGATAAAATTGAGGTCTACAAAATCCTGACTGTTATGGAGCAGGTGGAAGTGAATCGATTTTTTTTACTCTTTCAAAAAGTTTAAAGACCAGGAGACTCTCAATGAAATTGCATGGAAATACGTTTAAAATAAATAGGAGGAAATATTTTTTCACTGAAAGAATAGTTAAGATCTGGAATTCATTGCTGGAGGATGTGGTAACGGCGGTTAACATATCTGAATTTTTAAAAGGTTTGGACAAGTTCCTGGAGGAAAAGTCCATAGTCTGCTATTGAGATGGATATGGGGGAAGCCGCTGCTTGCCCTGGAATTGGTAGCATGGAATGTTGCTACTATTTGGGTTTCTGCCTGGTACTTGTGACTTGGATTGGCCACTGCTGGAAGCAGGATACTGGGCTAGATGGACCATTGCTCTGACCCAGTATGGCTATTCTTATGTTTAAATGTGAGTTTCGAAAATTGTGACTTGGACGTTTTCCTGTGAAAAATGGCCATGTGCTGCTTTCTGCCACTTTTGAGATGTTTTTCTCTTTTGAAAAGGATTGCCATAGTATTCTGCAAATTACATGTATAAGTGTGCACTCCACCCAAACTCCACCTATGTGTACACCCACCTTCAAATTATACACTATTAGAGAAACATGTGTAGTTATAGAATAGTGTCTAATCAGAATTTCAGCATTTATGTGTGTATTTGCCGGTATTAAATATTTATGTTTCTATATGGTGCTTAAACTTAGATACCTTCGTTATAGATTTGTTTCCTAGGCTCCTAACTTAGGCTGTCTTTTACAAAGGCTCGCTTGATGCCCATGGGGATATAATATGAACAAGATACTATACTATCGCCTAAAAGTGCTAGCTTGAAAACTTAGATAGTCAAAAGTTCACTTTCCAAAAATACTAGGACTAGGGGGCATGCGATGAAGCTGCAATGTAGTAAATTTAAAATGAATCCGAGAAGATTTTTCTTCACTCAAGGTGCAATTAAACTCGTTGCCAGAGAATGTGGTAAAGGTGGTTAGCTTAGTGGAGTTTTAAAAAGGTTTGGATGGCTTCCTGAAGGAAAAGTCCATAGACCGTTATTAAATGGACTAGGAAAAATCCACTATTTCTGGGATAAGCAGTATAAAATGTTTTGTACATTTTGGGGATCTTGCCAGGTATTTGTGACCTGGATTGGCCACTGTTGGCTTGATGGACCTTTGGTCTGTCTCAGTATGGCAATACTTATGTACTTATGATTTGATCTGAGGGGGGGGGGGGGGAATTTGTTTAGTCTCATATATGCACCCGGGCACCAACAATTGTCTGCGCTCAATATTAGAGTATTTGCCCTGTGGTATCAACTTGTAATCATTGACTAAATTCCATTTTTTACTTTTTTACAATTCTGTTTTTTTGGGTTGTTTTTTATTATTTTTTTTAAAGATATGTTTTGTGCTTAATTGTGACAATAGATTATCATCTTTGCCATATGGCTTGACCTTCTTCTGTGTCATATCTCATATAATTTCTGATGGCAATTAGAATAAAGCATCCAAAACCAGTGAGACTTATCTGCTTTCTGAAATGATCGTCAGCCCATGGGACCCCGACAGGTACCCGTTTCGCAAAACGGCTGGTACTGTCTTTTTAGTGCAGCTCTTCACTGTTTATAGTCAATGATTACAAGTTGATACCACAGGGCAAATACTCTAATATTGAGCACAGACAATTGTTGGTGCCCGGGTGCATATATGAGACTAAACAAAATTTTCCCCCCCTCAGATCAAATCATTGGTTGTATTGTAATAATTGGCAGTGAACTTTTGACTATCTCAGTTTTCAAGCTAGCACTCACGGGAATATAATAAGCATCTTAGCGTTTAGCATGCACTAAAGGCTTTGCAAAAGGGGCCCTTAGACTCTTAAATCTAGGAAAATGCATAATAGGAGTACATTCAAGAGCTTACACTTCAGATTCCTAAATTTAGGTGAACCTAAGTTTGGTCAAACAGATTCCTAAATTTATGACGTTCTGCGTGTTTTGAACATCAGGCCTCCTGTTCCCTAATTCTATAACTTTAGTGCCTAAATGTAAGTGTCATTTGCACACTAAGATTATAGAACATTTATACATGAGGAGGCCTTTCAGAGTGGTATACAAAATTTAATTAAAATTAAATAGAAAAGAAAAGGCCGGAAACAACTACATCCTTAGACAGGAAAGAAAAAGGGGAAAAGAGCAGATTCTTACCCACAAACCCAAACATGTCCACTGACAAAGGCCAGAAAACGAATTACCAAAAGCATGTGCAAAAAGAAGGAACTTGATCAAATGAACTTTCATGTGCTTTAGTGCTACATTAGTCCGGCTATTGGCATTCGACGCTTAACGTTAGTGTAATAGATGTTAACTTACACGAGTAATTCTATATTAGAAATTTGTGCTCAGCGTGCTACATTCTACACACATAAATGTTGGTGGACTTCATAGAATTGACCCCCTGGTGTCTGATGGAATCAGCTGCGGTCAAACCACATTCTAAGCTTTGTGTTTTCATTACAATGCACAGGATTGGGCTATACAAACTGAGCACATACTATATGAAAGTCAGAAAACAGTTTTGCACAGATAGCCTTAACGTCTCAGGGGCTCTTTTACTAAGCCACGTGGAAGGGCATAATCGAACATCGCCAGCGAAATAGGTCGCCGGCGATCTATTTTGGTGGCAGCGCAACAGCTGGCTAGAACCGTATTTTCGAAAAAGATGGCCGGCCATCTTTTTTTTTTTTCGATAATATGGTTTAGCCCAGCCAAATGCCTTGGATTTCACCGGGTTGGAGATCGCCGGTTTTGTTTTTCAGCGATAACAGAAAAAGATGCCGGCGATCTCCAAAGCATTTGGTCGTGGGAGGAGCCAGCATTTGTAGTGCACTGGTCCCCCTGACATACCAGGACACCAACCAGGCACCCTAGAGGGCACTTCTAAAAATTAAAAAAAAAAACCTCCCAGGTGCATAGCTCTCTTCCCTTGGGTGCTGAGCCCCCAAATCCCCCCAAACCCACTCCCCACAACTCTACACCATTACCATAGGCCTTATGGGTGAAGGGGGGCACCTACATGTGGGTGCAGTGGGTTTTGGGGGGTTTGGAAGGCTCAATACTTAGCACCACAAGTGTAACAGGTAGGGGGAATGGGCCTGGGTCTGCCTGCCTGAAGTGCACTGCACCCATTAAAAATTGCTCCAGGGACTTGCATACTGCTGTCAGGGAGCTGGGTATGACATTTGAGGCTGGCATACAGGCTGGCAAAAAAGGTTTCTATTTTTATTTTTTTTAGTGTGGGAGGGGGTTGGTGACCACTGGGGGACTACGGGGAGGTGATCCCCCATTCCCTCCAGTGGTCATCTGGTCAGTTGGGGCACCTTTTTGAGGCTTGGTCGTGAAAATAAAAGGACCAAGTAAACCCGGCGAACTACTGATGAACACCGCTTTTTTTTCCATTATCCGCGAAACCGGCCATCTGGTAGCCATGCCCATGCCCCGCCTTTGCCAAGCCACCAACACACCCCCTTGAACTTTCGCCGGTGAGGCGACGGGAAAGCGGCGATGCTGCAAAAATGCCGCTTTCGATTATACCGATTTTGCCGCTTTTGAGAGATCGCCGGCCATCTCCCAATTTATGGTGGGAAATGGCTGGCGATCACTTTTCGAAAATAAGCCTGATAGGTGCCTAACAGGTGAATTTTCGAAAGAGAAGGAAGCCCATCTTCTGACACAAATCGGAAGATGGGCGTCCTTCTCGCAAGGTCGCCCAAATTGGCATAATTGAAAGCCGACTTTGAGCGCCCTCAACTGCTTTCCATCGTGGTGACAACCAAAGTTCCCAGGGTCGTGTCGGCAGTGTAGCGAAGGCGGGACTGGGGCGTGCTTAGGAGATGGGCGTCCTCGGCCGATAATGGAAAAAAGAAGGGTGTCCCTGACGAACACTTGGGCGACTTTACTTGGTCCATTTTTTTTCACGACCAAGCATCGAAAAGGCGCCCGAACTGACCAGATGACTACCAGAGGGAATCGGGGATCACCTACCCTTATTCCCCCAGTGGTCACTAACCCCCTCCCACCATAAAAAAAGTTTAAAATATGTTTTTGCCAGCCTCTATGCCAGCGTCAAATGCCAAACTCAGGTCCCCCCCCTCCTACCTGTTACACTTGTGGTGGTAAATGTGAGCCCTCCAAAACCCATCACAAACCCACTGTACCCACATGTAGGTGCCCCTCTTCATCCCTAAGGGCTATGGTAGTGGTGTACAGTTGTGGGTTTTGGGGGGGCTCAGCACCCAAGGTAAGGGAGCTATGCACCTGAGACCTTTTTCTGAAGTCTACTACTACTACTATTTAGCATTTCTATAGCGCTACAAGGCATACGCAGCGCTGCACAAACATAGAAGAAAGACAGTCCCTGCTTAAAGAGCTTACAATCTAATAGACAAAAAATAAATAAAGTAAGCAAATCAAATCAATTAATGTGAACGGGAAGGAAGAGAGGGTAGGTGGAGGCGAGTGGTTACGAGTCAAAAGCAATGTTAAAGAGATGGGTTTTCAGTCTAGATTTAAAGGTGGCCAAGGATGGGGCAAGACGTAGGGGCTCAGGAAGTTTATTCCAGGCGTAGGGTGCAGCGAGGCAGAAGGCGCGAAGTCTGGAGTTGGCGCGAAGTCCACTGCAGTTCCCCCTAGAGTGTCTGGTTGGTGTCCTGACATGTGAGAGGGACCAGTGCACTTCGAATGCTGGCTCCTCCCATGACCAAAGGGCTTGTATTTGGTCGTTTTTGAGATGGGCGGTTTCCATTATCGCCGAAAACTGGGGGCGACCATCTCAAAAACGACCTAAGGACGACCATCTCTAAGGTCGACCTAAATTTCATGATTTGGGCATCTCCGATCGTATTATCGAAATGAAAGATGGATGCCCATCTTGTTTCGAAAATATGGGTTGCCCTGCCCCTTTACGGGGCCGTCCGAGGACGCCCTCATGAAAACTTGGGCGCCCCGTTCAATTATTCCCCTCTATACGCGCCCAAGGTGCACCAAATTGGAGTTACCGCCCGCTTACCGCGTGGCCCTTGCAGTAATTTTCAATGTTGGTGCACGTCTGCTACGTGCATCTGAAAAATATTTTTTTATTTTCTGACGAGCAGCAGCTACGCGCGTCAAGTGGAATTTGGCACACGTAGACCATCACCACCCGGTTACCGTGTGAAACCTTACCACTAGGTCGATGGCTGGCGGTAAGGTCTCAGACCCAAAATGGACGCACAGCGATTTTCATTTTGCCACACGTCCATTTTCGGCAAAAATTTTAAAAAGGCATTTTTTTTGGAGGTGCGCTAAGAAATAATTCTGCGTGCGCCCAAAACACGCATCTACGGTATGCCATTTTTCAGCGCACCTTAGTAAAAGGACCCCCTCAGTTTCATAAAGTAACAATTGAGACCTGATTTACTGTTTTTACATAGACACAGAATGGAAGAAACACCTAAATGACTCAGGACTTTAACTATCATAGGAGATTCTTGCAAGATGCTTTTTAACATTAATTAGCAAAGTGCTGGAAATCGTATCTTTACAACATCTCTCTTTTCTTCTGTTTTCCCGTGCTGTTCATACTGGTAATCCCACTGGGAACCTGGAATAAAGATAAATGCTTCAGCTGCTGGTCTTGGTGTCTTTTTATTCAAGAACATTAATATATGCATATATATATATATACCTTTGGATTCAGTACATATGGGAACCTTTAAGCTGAGAATGCTGTAGTGCAGAGCAGTGGCGCAGCTATGTGGGGCCTGGGCCTCCGTAGATTTGGCCCCGGCCCCTTGCCGACGACCCTCTTGAATCCCCCTCCCACCACCAACCCTCCCCCGCCGTCGCCACCCGCCCCGCCGCCGCATCAGGTACCTTGTTTGCTGGCAGGGGTCCCCAAACCCTGCCAGCCGAAGAGTCTTCTTCAGCGCCGTACTCCGGCACCTTCGTTCAACGAAGTTCGTTGTGTGATCAGCTGTTTCTGACGCCTTACGTCCTGCATGGGGCTACATGCACGGTGCAGGACGTAAGGCATTGAGAAGACTCTTCGGCTGGCGGGGTTTGGGTTTGGGGACCCTCGCCAGCAAACAAAGTACCTGATGTGGCGGCGGGGCGGGCGGTGGCGACGGCAGGGGATGGTTGGTGGCGGGAGGCGGGGTTCAAGAGAGTCATCGACAGGGGGGTCCAAAGTGGCGGCGAGGCGAGGCGGCTAAACAGTGCCCCCCCACCTTGGGCTCTGCCCCCCCCCCCACGAGGTCTGGCTACGCCCCTGGTGCAAAGGCTGGACTTGAAACACTAGGGGGCCCTTTTACTAAGCCGCGTAGGCACCTACATGCACCCAACATGTGCCAAATTGGAGATACCGCCCAGTTAGTGCATGGCCCTCACGGTAATTTCAATTTTGGCACGCGTCTGCTATGCGCGCTCGAAAAAATATTTTTTATTTTCTGATGCGCGGTAGATACGTATGTCATGGCATTTGATCTGCGAAGACCATTACCGCCCGGTTACCATGTTAGACCTTACCGCTAGGTCAATGGCTTGTTGTAAGGTCTCAGACCCAAAATGGACGGGCGGCAATTTTCATTTTGCCGCACGTCCATTTTCAGCAAAAATTTTAAAACAGTATTTTTTGTAGGTGCGCTAAAAAATAATTCTGCGCACGCCCAAAACACGCGTCTACGCTACCGCAGGCCATTTTTCAGCTCACCTTAGTAAAAGGACCCTTGGGTTTCCCATCACATTTCCTTTAAAGTGGAGTAACACAGCATCCACGCTACTATTATAAATCATAACCCTCTGATCAACCATCCATCTCTCCCTCTGTTCTCCCACTCCCCCTTCACCCTCACCTTTCCCTTCAGCCTGTCATTGGAATATTTTTCTATGTTTCAATTATGTATTCTGATATTGTCATTTCTTGCTCATACTATCTTGATCCTTTGTTTCATTTTTCTGAACTGAATACATTACAAAAAAAAAAAAAAGAAGTAACTAATCTATCGTAATAATTCTCACCTGGAAACATTCTGAAGCTCACTCTGTGGGAGGGAAACACTACAGATCGAAATGGTTACTTACATTATACAAGCTATCATAACCGTGCTTTGAAAGACAATCTGCCCTTCTGTCAATTTCTGAGACCGAAACGTGTGTGTGCTAACACAGAAGATTTTTTGAAACAATCAAAAATTCTTTCAAATAGGTTTATTCAGAGAGGGTATCCTAAAGCATGTATTAAGAAAGGCTTTCATAGGGCGTGTGATAGAACACGAGAAGATCTTTTACAAACTGGCAGAAAAACTAAGGTGACTCCTGACATTGTATGCAATTTCCGTTTTTCATCGTACAGTCATCACTTCAAAGACATTATCAAAAAACATTGGCACATTATACAGACACTTCCCTGTTTCAGAGATATCACACCAACATTTGCTCTCTCAAGAACCCCGAATTTGAAAGACCAGTTAGTTCCGTCGACCCTTCCTAAACTTGTTAGAGCTAATGAAGTTAAAACTGGTCATAAACCATGTAACACATGTTCAGTTTGCGTCCATTCATTAACCCTTCAAGAATTTGTTCATCCCACCACTAAAAAAATGCTATAAATTGAACTTTAATAGCAATTGTAAAACACAAAATGTGGTATATATAATTCTATGCCCATGTGGCTTGATATATGTTGGTAAGACTAGGTAACCTTTAGATTGTAAGCTCTCTTGAGCAGGGACTGTCCTTCCCCATGTTAAACTTGTACAGCGCTGCGTAACCCTGGCAGCGCTATAGAAATGCTCAGTAGTAGGAGTAGTAGGATGATCAAGGTTAGAATTATAGAGCATCGTGGACCATTGGATACAGGCTGCACACACTTGTGATGATATAAAATTCTTCATTTTTAAGACCTTTAAAAGCGGCTGGCAAGGTGGCAATCTAGATAGCACGTTGTTAAAAGCTGAATAACGTGCTATCTATGAATTAGATACAGTAACTCCAAATGGTCTAAATAAAGATTTAGAACTTATACACTTTTTGTAATGCATATCTCTGTGATAAATATTGCTTACCACAAACTTGACATACATGGATTTTTTTCTGATCTGGTTTTGATTTTCATTTTTTACATTATTTCTTCATATTTTTAGGATCTTTATTTTTGTTCTTTTTTTCCAATACATTTATTTTCATATTTTTTCCAAGTTTTCATTTTCATTTTATTTTTTATTTATTTTCATTCTTATTTGTTTATATATTTTTTGTCACTGATTTTGTTTTTGTTCATCGCTTGTTCGTCATTTTTATTTTATTCTGATTTACATTTTGCAGTTACATATACAGTTTTCAAATGTTTTTAATTAAAAAAAAAACTTTATATATACAAATACATTTCCATTTGATTCGTTTAATTTTGTTTTTTAAAATATTTTTTCAAATACATTATTATCAATTCATTTTTTCAATTTTATTTCAATGAGATGGTTTATCCTTCTTTATTCATTTTTATTTTTACAGTTATATGTTTGGCAAAATTATTTTTATTTTCATTTTTATCTTTATTATTTTTTACAGTCCTCTGTTTGGTTTCATATATTGCACATGGAAGTATTTTTTTTTTTGAATAATTTTTATTAAGTTTTATATACTATTACAGAAATTTATCTAACTGCAAAGTGTAATACAGCCTTTCAATGAAAAACTAGAAGAATTTCTTAAACAAGCAAAATACAATTAATATTGGCTTCCTTAGACCCCTATTTTAGAAAAGGGGGGGTAGGAATATAGTGAAGATATACATTGTATTAGCATGTAAAAGGAAAAATTTATGGTTCCGTGAGTCCCATTTATATCACAACTCTCTATCGTTGTCTATTGTCTAGGAAAGTCTGAAGATGATCAGGCATATAAAACATATATTTAACTTGGTCTAACTTAATGACACATTTACAGGGGTAAGCCAGGAGGAAAGAACCTCCCATTTCCAATACTTTCGGCCTCATTGAGAGAAAGTTTTTCCGTTTTTCTTGTGTGGATTTAGTCACATCTGGATACAGCCAAATCTTTTGGCCAGCAAAAATACGATTTGTTGATTTAAAATAAAGGCGCATTACAGCATTTAAATCCTGCTGAAATACAAAAGAAATTATCAACGTCCCTCTTTCAGGTGAATCTTCAATTGTTTGCTCCAAAATGGCTGTTACATTTTGCAGATCTAAAGTATTCGCTGTTCCAACTTTTTTCATCGTACTAGGGATATAATAAATCTTATTCATAGGTGGGAAAACTTCTTGGGGGAAATTTAAATTTTCTTTCAAATATCTCTGGAATATATCTTTTGGAGATTCTCCCAATATTCTTGGAAAATTCAGTATTCGGAGGTTTAATCTCCTATTAAAGTTTTCTACCTGTTCCAACTTTTTCCTAAGTTCCATATTGTCTTTTATCACAGCCATCTTGAAATCCTCAGTTTGCTTTGACTCTCTCTCTAGGGCCTCAATTTTAGAGGAAAAATCTTGTTTTGCCAAATCTAGGGAGCTCTTCACCTCCTGTACATTTAAATTTAATGTCTTTACCTCTTCCGAGGACTGTCTCAAAGTTGTCTCTATTTCCAACAATTTCAGCCAGATCTTGCCCAGGCTCACCTCCGTCTCTTCTGCAGCTGCAGTTGTCTTTGCAGAGTTAGACTCCCTTCTGGGCTCTTCGGAGTAACCCTTTCCGGGCTCCGATAGAAACCCCGTCGCGCTCAAGGCAGTTGCAGGGCATGGAGGCGTCGTAGAGAAAGGCGGGGATAGCGATATTTCAATTTCCTGCGGGGGACTCGCTTCACCGGGTCCACCCGCTAAGGATTCCGCTCCGCTTCTACGGGACAATGCGGGGAAGAAGCGCTCCAGTCCTCCACTTGCCGGGGTAGACGTCGTGGGATGAAGGGTAGTCCCTCGGGTCGTTCCCTTACGTTTAGTATGCGGCATTTGAAAATATTGCAGGTAAATAATTCAATTCAAGCTAGTAGAAGGCAGGAGCTCGCTTCCAACACGTCCGCTCACGGCGCCCCACATGGAAGTATTTTTATTACGTTCTGCTTCTACCTTGGAACAGCAGTGTCTTGTGGTATTTTTTCAGCTGGGTTTCGACTATATGGTCCGGTTGGATGCCACTTGTGGCTCAGTTTTAATTTATAAACGTCACTAATTGATACAGACGGATTGCCACGTCATTTCTGTTTTCTTTTGAATATCAGTGCTCTTAGCCACTACTGGCTCTTACAGACTGTGTACGTCATCAATTGATTCAGATGGTTTGCAACGTCATTCCGTCCCCTCAAATAGCAGTGTGTTTCGCTATTGCCGGCTTTTACAAACCTGACTGTCTACGCTTTATTTTGACAGTACCAGTGGTAAGGTTAATTTCTTCTTTAAGGTAGCTCACACTCAAGTATACATAATTGTGCAGATCAGTGGCGTAGCCAAGGGTGGGCTTGGGTGGGCCCAGGCCCACCCACTTTGGGCTCAGGCCCACCCAGTAGCAGCACACCTATGATGTGGCTGACAGAGATCCCCCAAGCCCCACCAGCCAAAAATTCCCAACAACTGTAGCTCCTGCATACCTTGTAAATAGCAGATCTTTGTCTGCAGCAAGCAGCGACTGATACATACTGCGGAAACAGGAAGTTGCATCAGAGGGAAAGCAGTGGGGTCAACATGAGCAGTGTGTATTAGTTGCTGCTTGCTGCCGGTGAAAATCTGCTATTTATGCGAGGGAGGGGGGATGTTTGAGAGACCATATGGCATGCAGGCGAAAGAGGGAGAGACCAAATCACTTGTGGGACAAGACGGAGTTCTTCTGCCCACCCTTCTTGGGCCCAGGCCCACCCAAAATTGGGTGTCTGGCTACGCCCCTGGTGCAGATGCACATGGATAGAATTCGCTCTCTTTTAGCATTTGTTTATAGCGTATTACATCAGAAGGATCCGTGGCAGATATATATATTTTTATATTACACTTAATATATTTTTTTTGCCTGGCACCGGCGGTTTTTTAGCGATGGATTATAGATAAGCAGCCTCGTTAGGCACATCATCCTTTTTAGCTAGTAGGACTTCAGTTGGTCCGTTTGGATGACACTCGTGGCTCAGTTTTTATTTATACACGTCATTAATTGACACAGACCGGTTGACACGTTATTTTGTCTTCTTTTAAATATCAGTGTCTCTGGCTCCTACAGACCTTATACCCTTTCATCTAATTTTCTATATAGTCAATCACACCAATTTTTTATATAGTTAAATACATCAAAGGACCCGTGGCAGATATATACTTTCACATTACATCGATATATATATTTTTTAGTACCGTCAGTTTTTTCAGTGATGGATTATAGATAATAGCCCAGTTAGGCACACCTTTCTTTTTAGTTAGCAGGACCTCATATGCCTATAGTGAATATGCCGTTAGGTATCTTTGATTGGTTTTTTAGCTTTTAGTTTTAGTTTTTATAGTGCAATTGTTTTGTCATTCTTTGTCATAAACATTTTTTTGATCTTGATTAGTTCATATACTTTTTGGTTATGTGTTTATTATTATTATTTTTTTCAACTTTTATATCATTTATTTTGTCCAGATCATCTCATTTTGTGAGTACCTTTTTGGAGGAATATCCATATATGCTAATTTGAAGGTATGATATACTCTGAATAACATCTATGCAATGTTATTGTGTCTGTTGCTAACATTTTTCATTCACTTGTACTATCCTTTTTATATATATCCTTTTTTAATTATTTTGCTTTCAGTACTTAGCTTATATACTATTCCAAATGTGCGTTACTAAGATAAATTTACATCCCTACGTTTGCACTTTTAATTGTTTTTTAATAATTTTTGAATTTTCAATGTATATATAATTCCTTGGTATGTATAAGTGCTTGGTCATAATATATCTTTTTATAAGCCTCCTTGCCCTTATCATGTTAAATCTGTTTTTATTTGCATTTTAGATGTCATATTTTTTGTCACTGATTTTGGTATTTTTATGCCATATACATTTTTATATGTTTCTATAATATATCTGTATAAATGTCTTGCGATAACATAAGTGTCCTTAAAATATGCATTTTTTAAAAGTTTATATTATCTTAATGTCACTATTACACAATACAGCACTATCTATGAAATTTGTTTTTAAATATATATTTTTATATGTGTTATTATATACATGTTATATTTTTTGTTTTAGACCCCTGAAGAAGGCCTTTTCGGCCGAAACATGGACCGTGTAGGGTCTCAATAAATCAATTTGATGTTTTTAACATCTGTGACTTCAGTCTGGTCTTTCTGGATATCTTCCGCTTGTTTTGTTGTCTTCTTGTGTTTTTTGCGGGAGTTTTGGACTCTCTTTCTTGTTCTCGGTAAAAGGGCATAGACTGCCTCCTGTATATTTAAAGCACAGAGATATTTGAATGTCTCTATCATACCCTCCTCTTATTTTATTTCTTATATACCGCCTAAAAAGCCACTGAAGTGATATACTGTATATCCAGGTACAGTAAGTATTTTTTCTGTCTCTGGAGGCTCATAGTCTTAGCTTGTACCTGAGGCAATAGAGAGTTAAGTTTGCAGTGGTAAAGGCGCCTAGCTTAGCAGGGCTTAAAAAAGGATTGGACAGCTTCCTAAACGAAAAGTCCATACACCATTATTAAAATGGATGTGGGCAAAATCCACTGCTTATTTCTGGGATAAGCAGCATAAAATGTTTTGTACTTTTTTGGGATCTTGCCAGGTATTTGTGACCTGGATTGTCCACTGTTGGAAACAGGATGCTGGGCTTATAACCGGGCTCCCCTGATTCTCAGCCTGCCACTCTAACCACTAGGGTACGCTTGTACACCTCTCTCACCTTTTTCTCAAAGTGGAACGCCCCTTTCCTGGTGTTACGATTTTGCCCGTGTTTCAGGCTCTCATTCATCTCACCCCCTGCTGGCAGGACCTGGTGGCTGTTGTGGATTAACTACTTGCCGCTTCCCATGTTCCAGAAGTCATGTCGGTCTGGTCCGGGTTTTCCAGTCTTCCAGACTGGCTTGTGATTTTTGGAACTAAGCAGCATCCTTACCCGGTGTCATAGGCGGTCGGTGGTCCAACTGTTTAGGGAGGCTAAAGGGAGCGGGATTAGGGGTGGGGCCAGGGGTGGAGCTTAAATTCATAATTGTCTGATAACACACAGAAAAAATAAATAAATAAAAATAAAAGTCACAATTAATACCTTTTATTAAATTTAGATATTAGATATGTATCATATGTCAAAGAATAAAGTGATTGCTCAAAGCATATTCTAACCACAATCGCTCAACTGCAAAACACTATGCACAACTTTGTGCAAAAACACACTCAGAACCTTACTGTACCATAAATATTACACTGGGCAGAACCTAATACAACAATATACCACCCATACGGAAAATGCAGACCGTCAACAATATGAAACAAGGGATCATATCATCACAGTTCTCATGTACAGCCACAAAACACCCTAATTCATGTTTAATGTGGATAAATGTGGAAAACATGAAAAAAGATATGAAGAAGCTGGAGAAATGGTCTAACGTTTGGCAATTAAAATTCAATGCGAAGAAATGCAAAGTGATGCACTTAGGGAGTAGAAATCCAAGGGAGGCGTTTGTGTTAGGTGGGGAGAGCCTGATAGACACGGACGGGGAGAGGGATCTTGGGGTGATAGTATCTGAGGACCTGAAGGCGATGAAACAGTGCGACAAGGCGGTGGCCGTAGCGAGAAAGTTGCTAGGCTGTATAGAGAGAGGTGTGACCAGCAGAAAAAAGGAGGTTTTAATGCCCCTGTATAAGACGTTGGTGAGGCCCCACCTGGAGTATTGTGTTCAGTTTTGGAGGCCGTACCTTGCGAAGGATGTTAAAAAAATGGAAGCGGTGCAAAGAAAAGCTACGAGGATGGTATGGGAGTTGCGTTCCAAGACGTATGAAGAGAGGCTTGCTGACCTGAACATGTATACTCTGGAGGAAAGGAGGAACAGGGGTGATATAATACAGACGTTCAAATATTTGAAAGGTATTAATCTGCAAACGAATCTTTTCCGGAGATGGGAAGGCGGTAGAACGAGAGGACATGAAATGAGATTGAAGGGGGGGCAGACTCAGGAAAGATGTCAGGAAGTATTTCTTCACGGAGAGGGTGGTGAACGCTTGGAATGCCCTCCCGCGGGAGGTGGTGGAGATGAAAAGGGTAACGGAATTCAAACATGCGTGGGACAGGCATAAAGGAATCCTGTGCAGAAGGAATGGATCCACAGAAGCTTAGCTGAAATTGGGTGGCGGGGGGAAGAGGGGTTGGTGGTTGAGAGGCTAGGATGGGGGAGGGCAGACTTATACGGGGTCTGTGCCGGAGCCGGTGATGGGAGGCGGGACTGGTGGTTGGGAGGCGGGAAATACTGCTGCACGGACTTATACGGTCTGTGCCCTGAAAAAGACAGGTACAAATCAAGGTAAGGTATACACATATGAGTTTATCGTGGGCAGACTGGATGGACCGTGCAGGTCTTTTTCTGCCGTCATCTACTATGTATGTTACTATAAAATGCCATAAATAAGTAAATAAATATAAACTTTTAATGTTGAGCACCTGATTCTGAAAGTGGACATATTCCAAACACTATAACGAAAATAAAATGATCTTTTCTACCTTTGTTGTCTGGTGACTTTTTCTGATCATGCTGGCCCAGTATCCGATTCTGCTGCTATCTGTCCTCAGGTGTCAGTGCAAGTCTCTTTGGTATGAACTGCTCATGTCCAGGCCAGGAAGTCATCCTCGTTAAATATCTCCTTGGCAACCCAGGACACCTCCAGCCAACCCCCCCCCCCCCCTGCTCTCCCAGCAGTAAGGTACTCAAATTAAACCATAAACCAATTTCTACAACTGGTTACACAAGGCCAGAGACAGGCTTTCACTGCAGCTCGTGCTGTGAGGATGGAGGTAAATCAACAATTTAAACCCTCCAGAGCAGCAGGACTCCACAGCTGATCCATCCTGCTGCAGCAGGGGAGGCTTAGCCTCCCCAAGCCTCTTATACCGGGTGCCTATGCCTGGTGTACGCTTGGTAATCTATATAAATGCTAAATAGTAGTAGTAGTAGTACTCCCTTGTTGTGTGCCTTTATTAACCACATGGAAACTTTCTAGTTTGCCTTGCAACAAAGGTCCTCAGTGGAGTCTTAGTCTGTGAGAGTTTTGTTGCAGTGCTGCCTTGCTACTTTTCGTGTCAGCTTGACCTTTGCCTGTTTACTGATTTATTCTTCTTCTTGCTGCCTGCCCCTAACCCCGGCTTGTTTCTCTGGCTTATTCTACTGCTGCTGTCTGGCCAAGACCTTGATGGATTCGTGGACTTTTCTCCTGCTTGTGGCCGGTGCTTCTGTTCCAGTCCAGGTCTGCCCTGTCCGGTAAGTCCTGCCGGCCGCCTAAAGCGGGGGTTCAACTCCCGGTGAAAAGCGGCTAGCAGTGGCGTAGCAAGGGTGGGGCAGTGGAGGCGGTCCGCCCCGGGTGTCAGCGGGTGGGGGGGGGGGGGTGCTCCGCTCCCGCTGCTCCCACCCTGTCGTGCCTTAAAAAAATTTTTTTCAAAGCGCCGGAGTGGCAGGCAGCGCCTTGCGTCTGCCCTGCTAGTAAAAATTTCCTCGACGTCGTCGGGCCTTCCCACATTGAGTCCCGCCCTCCTCTGAGGTAACTTCCTATTACCGCGAGGGCGGGCGGGACTCAATGTGGGAAGGCCCGACGACGTCGAGGAGATTTTTACTAGCAGGGCATACGCGAGACGCTGCCTGCCACTGCAGCGCTTCAAAAAAATTTTTTAAGGCAGGACAGGGTGGGAGCAGGAGAACAGAGCTGGCAGGTGTGTCGGGTCGGGTCGGGTGGGAGGGGGGGACTCAGATGGGAGAAGGAGATTAGGGAGGGGTGGGGGAGCTCAGAAGGGTTCTCAGAGGGGAGAAGGGGATTGGGGAGGGTGGTGGAGCTCAGAGGGGAGAAGGGGATTGGGGAGGGTGGGAGAGCTCAGATGGTTGCTCAGAGGGCAGAAGGGGACTGGGGAGGGGATTGCTCAGATGTGAGAAGGGGTCTGAAGCTGGAACTGGGGTCTGACAAGGGGGCAGGAGGGAAAATGGGTCCATGCCTGGGGCAGATGGGAGAATGGGTCTGGGACTGAAAAGGGGGAATGCAAGGCATGTGGTGGATAAAGGGGGCTGGAACTGGGGGCTGAAAAGGAGGGTAGTTGGGATAAGGGGGCTAGTACTGGAACTGGGGAATGAAAAGGGCAGGGGCTGAAACTGTGGGGACTAGGGGCTTTAAAGGGGACAGGGAGAACTGGCTGGGGCTGAAGCTCGGGACTAGTGAGAGAAAAGGGCTGGGGTTGAAACTAGGGGCTGAAAATGGGACAGGGAGAAGTGGCTGGGGGCTGAAGCTCGGGACTGATGGGAGAAAAGGGCTGGGGACGTGGGATACTGGGGTTGAAAAGGGGGGCATGTGGGAGATGTGGGCTGGGGCTGGAACTAGGGGCAGGTGGAATAAGGGGGCTGGAACTGTGGGCTAGAGAGAGGGGACAGACCCTGGATGGAAGGGGGGAGCGTGAGGGAGGGCAGACCCTGGATGGATGGGAGAGGGAGGGCAGACGGATTGAAGGGGCAGAGAGAAAGGGCAGATGGTGGGTGGAAGGGGGAGAGAGACAGAGGGCAGACTGGGGCAAATGGTGGATGGAAGGGGCAGAGATAGAGGGCAGAGAGAGAGGGCAGATGTTGATGGAAGGGGGAGAGAGAGATGGCAGACTGGGGCAGATGATGGATGGAAGGGGCAGAAATAGAGGGCAGACAGTGGATGGAAGGAGCAGAGAGAGAGGGCAGACAGTGGATGGAAGGGACATTAGAGAGGGCAAACACTGGATGGCAGAGAGAGAGTGAAGACAGATGCTGGATGGAAGGAAGACAGTGAAAAGAAGATGAGGAAAGCAGAAACCAGAGACAACAAACTGTAAATATATATTTTTATTATTTTTCTTTAGGATAAAGTAGTATTGTAGATGTGTTAATAAATGTTTATAAATAGAACATGTAAATAAGGTAATCATTTTATTGGACTAATTTTAATACATTTTGGCTAACTTTCGGAGAACAAAACCCCCTTCCTCAGGTCAGGATAGGATACTGTAACAGTACTATACTGTATTGACCTGAGGAAGGATGTTTTGGCCTCTGGAAGCTAAATGTATTAGTCCAATAAAATGGTATTATTTTATTTTCTATATTTGTTTTATTTATATTTGTTAATTTGTAAAGTGGTGATCGGATTTGTTAGTTTTTTCAAATTTTATATTTTGCACAGTACTAGGGGACAGTTTCTGTTTCTGTGGTGTTGCATTGTATGCAGAGTCTGGCATTGGGGGTTCAGTTTAATTTTTGTCTAAATAGAAAGTTTATGATTACTTATTCTATAGTGGATTAGGATGTATCTGTGTTTGTGAAAAAGACATGGCTTTCAGTTGGCATTGACTGTGCAGGATCTACGATCTGTACTATTCTGTCTGGTTTCGTTTTACAATAGGTGAATTGATGTTCTAGTGCTCACTGTAGTGTTTAAGATGCTTTCATTTTCCTTGTGTGACTCGTAGAAATTACTGCTTACGGTATGCTAGAATTGCTCTATAGGTCCTGAGTGTTTTGTATTCTCAGCATGCCTAGTACTAGATTTTGGAGGGGGGTTAAAAAATGACCGGCCCCGGGTGTCAACTACCCTAGCTACGCCACTGGCGGCTAGCGCAGGTGAAGTCTAGGGTTCCTGGTTTGCCTGTTCCGGCTCGTTGCCTCTTCTGCTTCTCCTGTCCAGCTGCTCCAGTCCGGGCTATGTCGTGTTGCCTGTTTGAGGGGTTCTCCTGCCACTGCCGGCTGTCGGTAGTGGTCCAAGGGCTCACTATTCGTGACAGGCATGGAAGCATGACAGTTTGCAAGGCCATGAGCTTGGAGGACCCATCCGTGCTGTTGAGGCAGGTACCACACCTTGTTAGCCTCCTTAATGAACAAAAAGCCCGTCTGGAAGGACTTATTAAAGATGTGGCTGTGCTCGGTAAGGAAATGAATTACCTACAGGGAATGGTGCAAACAAGATACCCGGACCCTGGGGTGCCTCAAGGTTCGGCGCCTGCGCCTTCGGGTGCGGTGCCGGGTACCTCAGGGATCCGTCTCAAGTCACCCCGAGATATGACGGTAATCTCAAGGACTGTAGGGGTTTTCTCAATCTACTACTACTACTACTACTACTACTTAGCATTTCTATAGCGCTACTAGGGTTATGCAGCGCTGTACAAGTTAAAACATGGGGAAGGACAGTCCCTGCTCAAGAGAGCTTAAAGGTAACAAACTATGTAGTCAGTGTAGTCAGTGTGCGCCAAAAGCAAGGGAGAAGAGATGGGTTTTGAGTAAGGACTTAAAGATGGGCAGGGAGGGCGCATGGCGTATGGGCTCGGGGAGTCTGTTCCAGGCATAAGGTGATGTGAGGCAGAAGGGACGGAGTCTGGAGTTAGCGGTAGTGGAGAAGGGTACAGATAGGAGTGATTTGTCCTGAGAGCGGAGGTTACGGGTGGGGACATAGGGGGAGAGGAGGGTAGAGAGGTAATGGGGGGCTGCAGATTGAGTGCATTTGAAGGTCATTAGGAGAAGCTTGAACTGAATACGGTAGTGAATCGGGAGCCAGTGAAGCGACTTGAGGAGAGGGGTGATATGAGAGTAACGGTTCACGCGGTAGATAAGACGTGCAGCGGAATTTTGGACAGATTGAAGGGGGGATAGGTGGCTAAGCGGGAGACCAGCAAGGAGAAGGTTGCAATAGTCAAGACGAGAGGTAACGAGTGAGTGGACGAGGGTTCGGGTGGTCTGTTCAGAGAGGAATGGGCGGATTTTGCTAATATTATAGAGGAAGAAGCGACAGGTCTTAGCTGTCTGCTGGATATGGGCAGAGAAGGAGAGGGAGGAGTCGAAAATGACTCTGAGATTGCGGGCTGACGAGACGGGGAGGATGAGGGCGTTGTCAACAGAGACAGAGAGTGGGGGAAGAGGAGAGGAGGGTTTGGGTGGGAAGACAAGGAGCTCAGTCTTTGCCATGTTCAGTTTCAGGTGACGGTTGGACATCCAGGCGGCGATATCTGAGAGGCAGGCCGAGACTCTGGCCTGGGTTTCGACTGTGATGTTGGGAGTGGAGAGGTAGAGCTGGGTGTCATCGGCATAGAGATGGTACTGGAAACCATGTGATGAGATCAGTGAGCCCAGGGAAGAGGTGTATATTGAGAAAAGAAGCGGTCCAAGGACAGATCCTTGGGGAACTCCAACAGAGAGCGGGACGGGGGTGGAAGAAGAGCCATTAGAAGATACACTGAAGGTGCGTTGGAAGAGATACGAGGAGAACCAGGAGAGGACGGGGCCCTGGAATCCAAATGAGGACAGTGTGTCAAGAAGTAAATTATGATTGACGGTGTCGAAGGCGGCAGATAAGTCGAGGAGGATAAGGATGGAGTAGTGACCTTTTGATTTGGCAAGGAATAGGTCATTGCAGACTTTGGAGAGAGCTGTTTCTGTTGAGTGTAGTGGGCGAAAGCCGGATTGAAGCGGATCAAGGATGGCCTGAGAGGAGAGGAAATCAAGGCAGCGGCTGTGGACAGCTCGTTCAAGTAATTTGGAGAGGAAGGGTAGAAGGGAGATGGGGCGGTAATTGGAGGGACAGGTGGGGTCAAGTGATGGTTTTTTAAGAAGTGGAGTGACTACAGCGTGCTTGAAGGTGTCAGGGACAGTAGCAGTGGAGAGAGAGAGGTTGAGGATGTGACAGATTGAGGGGTTAACTGTAGGAGAGATGTTGGTAAGCAGATTGGTGGGAATGGGGTCAGAGGAACAGGTGGTGCATTTAGAGGAAGAAAGAAGGCGAGCAGTTTCCTCTTCGGTGATCTCAGGGAAGGAGGACAGGTTAGGTTGGTTGAGGGAGTGGGTTAAGAAGTCACAGGGAGGAGAAGGCTTGGAGGTGAATTCAAGGTTTATCTTCTGCACTTTATCGCGGAAGTAGTCAGCTAATGTTTGAGGAGAGAGTGAGGGGGGGTGGGAGCGGAGGGCACTTTAAGTAGGGAGTTGAGGGTTGCGAAGAGGCGACGAGGGTTGGAGCCAAGAGAATTGGTTAATTGAGAATAATATTCCTGTTTGGCAAGGAATAGGGAGGACTGGAAGGAGGATGGCATGAATTTGTAATGGGTGAATTCTGACAGGGTGCGAGATTTTCTCCAGAGTCGTTCAGCAGATCGGGTGCAGGAGCGAAGGTAACAGATGCATGGGGTTAACCAGGGCTGAGGATTAATGCGCTTAGTGGGGCGAGAGACAGATGGTGCAAGGGTATCCAGAGCAGTGGAGAGAATTTCATTGTAGGTAGAGACAGCCGTGTCGACAGATTCAGAAGACGAGATGGACAGGAAGAGATTGGAGATGTGAGAGGATAGGGTAGGGGGGTCGACAGCTTGGAGATTCCTGAAGGTAGTGGTTATAGTTGGGCGAGGTTGAGGGGGAGGGTGATGAAGTGTGAGGGTGATTAGGTGATGATCTGAGATAGGAAGGACTGAGGTGCAGAAATTAGAAGGTGAGCAGGAAGAGAAGAGAACGAGGTCGAGGCAATGGCCATCATGGTGAGTAGGGGCGGTAGAGGATAGTCGGAGGTTAAAGGAGGATATCAGAGTGAGGAATTTAGAAGTGTAGGAGTTGGATGGGTTGTCAACGTGAATGTTAAAATCACCAAGAATGAGGGATGGAGATGCGGGATCAAGAAAGACGGTGAGCCAGGCGTCGAAGTCAGTAAGGAATGAAGAGAGGGGCTTATCAGGGGGGCGGTAGATGACGGCAACTCTGAGTGGTAATGGGTGGAATAGTCGGATGGAGTGAGCTTCAAAGGATGAGAAGCAGTGAGACTGCGGCAGGAGGAGGGGTTGGAAACTACAGGAGGGCGAGAGAAGTAGCCCGACGCCTCCGCCGCGGCCATCTGGGCGGGGAGTGTGGGAGAAGAGATAACCTCCATGACAAAGGGCAGCGACTGAGGCAGAGTTGTCAGGGGAGAGCCAGGTTTTGGTTAGGGCGAGTAATTGAAGGGAGCGAGAGATGAAGAGATCGTGGATGAAGGGCAGTTTGTTGCAGACCGAGTGGGCATTCCACAAGGCACATGAGAAGGGGAGGGAAGAGGGGGGGAGGAGGGGAATAGAGACGAGATTGGAGGCGTCACGGAATCGTTTGTGTGGATAGGAGGAGGACAGGTGGGGGGGGGCCTGGATTAGGATTAATGTCTCCCGCGGATAGCAGGAGGAGGAGCAGGAGAGTGCGGAGGAGGGTGGGGGAGGTCGGGCGACGAAGGCGACGAAGACGTGGTGCACTTAGGAGGAATGGTGAAGGGTTAATGGTAGGAAGGAGGTGTTGAAGATTAAGGGCTAGGAAGGAGAAGGGGGACAAGAGAGATGGTGAGGTGGTGAGGGATGGGGGTGGATAGGGTATTGCCGTAGTGGGCAGGTTGGGAGGGAACACAGGTGGGCAATGATTTCCAGCAGTGGACAGCGGTAAGGGGAAGGGAAAAAGATTAGGAAGGGACAGGGCAAGGAAGAGGATGTGGACAGGGGCCATAAGTAGTGATTGCGGTGTAAGTGTAGAGACTGAGTTGAGAAGTAGATAGATAGAGCGGAGAGTCGGAGGCTTGGAATTGGAGGGATAGATGGACTGGAGAGCAGGTAAGTCAATGGCTGACAAGTTAGCAGGCAGGCAAGTGAGGCAGTGGCTGCCAAACTAGCAGGCGGGCTGAAGCAAGCTGGTGCGGATGGACAGGGATGAGCAGGGAGAGGCTGGGGGGGTAGGTAGGTCAATGGCTGACAAGTTAGTAGGTAGGCAAGTAAATCAGTGGTTGACAAGCTAGTAGGCGGGTTGGGGCATGCTGGAGCCGGTGGACAAGAACGAGCAGGGAGATTCTGGAGAGCAGATAAGACAGGGGCTGACAAGTTAGCAGGCAGGCGAGTAAGTCAATGGCTGACAAGCTAGCAGGCAGGCTGGAACAAGCTGGTGCAGATGAGCAGGGAGAAGCTGGAGCAAGCAGGCTGGAGCAGATGGACTGGAACAGGCAGCAAGCAGTCTGGAGCAGATGGACTGGAACAGGCAGGGAGAAGCTGGTTCAGGTGGATCGGAGCACGCTGGAGCAGATGTGCTGGAGTGGGCAGGCTGGAGCAGGTGTATTGGAATAAGCAGGGAGAAGCTGGTTCAGGCAGACTGGAGCCAGTGTACTGGAACAAGCAGGGAGAAGCTGGTTCAGGCGGACTGGAACACGCTGGAGCAGATGTACTGGAGTAGGCAGGCTGGAGCAGGTGTACCGGAGTAGGCAGGCTGGAGCAGGTGTACTGGAGCAATTAGGTGTACTGGAGCAGATGGGCTGGAACAAGCAGGGAGAAGCCTGACTGGAACACTGGAGCAAGCAGGGGAAGCAGGGTCGGCGTACTGGAGCAAGCTGGGATCGGCGTACTGGAACAAGCTGGGATCACGAGATGGGATCATACAGACAGGAGTAGGCTTGGAGCAGGCGGACTGGAACACACTAGGGCAGGAACATGCTAGCAGGGAGAAGCTGGATCAGGCGGACCGGGACAGACTGGAGATGCTGGATCAGGCGGACTGGAGCAAGCTGGACTGGGACAAGCAGGGAGAAGCTGGATCAGGCGGGCTGGAGCGACTGGAGCAGATGGACTGGAATGAGCAGGGAGAAGCAGCTGGATCAGGTGGGCTGGAACAAGCAGGAAGAAGCTGGATCAGTCGGACCGGGACAGGCTGGAACAGGTGGCTGGAACGGGCGGACTGGAACAAGTAGGAAGGAGCTGGATCAGGCGGACCGGGGCAGCCGGAGCAGGAGGCAGGAACAGGCAGGGAGAGGCTGGAACTGCGGACTGGGACAGGCAGGAAGAAGCTGGATCAGGCTGCAACAGATGGACTGGAGAAGGCCGGGAGAAGCTGGATCAGGCGGATTGGAAGCTGGACTAGAAACCTTTTGAAGCATGGTAGTCAATTGTAGTTAAATCAATTCGTACCAGGTTCAGTTGCCCTCTATTTAAAGCAGTTGAAAGCTGTGCATGCAATTGGTTTCCTATGTAAAGCAAGCAATCAGTGTGAAATGTATTGTATTTATTATTTATTATTTATTTATTTATTGCATTTGTATCCCACATTTTCCCACCTATTTGCAGGCTCAATGTGGCTTACAAAGATCTGCTATGGCATCACCATAACAAGGAAAAGAATACAGTTGGTGTTACAAAGAGATAAAAAAAAACAAGAGGATCTGTTCAAGCAGTTATATAGTAAGACGTTCTGAGTGAGGAATTTAGGTGTTGAGTTTTAGTTAGTTAAGGGTTATCACGGTAAGCCTTGTTGAAGAGATAGGTTTTCAGAGCTTTGCGGAAGTTATTTAATTCATTGATCGTTCTCAAGTGAGTTGGTAGTGCATTCCACATCTGCGTACTCATGTAGGAAAAGCTGGTAGCGTGTGATACTTTGTATTTTAGACCTTTACAGCTGGGGAAGTGTAGGTTGAGAAAGGTGCGGGAAGATCATGTAGCATTTCTGGGAGGCAAGTCCACGAGGTCAAGCATGTAGGTTGGGGCGTCTCCATAGATGATTTTGTGAACAATTGTGCAGATCTTGAACGTGGTATGTTCTTTCAGTGGGAGCCAGTGTAGTTTCTTTCTTAGGGGTTTTGCACTTTCATATTTTGTTTTTCCAAATATGAGTCTGGCTGCAGTGTTTTGGGCCGTTCGAAGTTTCTTGATGGTCTGTTCTTTGCAACCAGCGTAGAGTGCGTTGCAATAGTCCAGGTGACTTAGTACCAATGACTGTACCAGATTGCGAAAGATGGCCCTTGGGAAGAAAGAACTCCAGTCTCGAGACTTTCCTTCCGATAGAACCCGGATAGCTTATATTATGTCATTGTTGTCCGGGCAAGCTTTAGCCTGGGCATCCCCTCTTTGGGAGAAGGACGATCCGGTGCTTCATGATCTCCGCAGTTTCCTGGACCAATTTAAACGAGTGTTCGAAGAGCCTGGGAAAGTTACCTCTGCAACTTCGGCGCTCTTGAGATTAAAGCAGGGAATAATGACTGTGGGCGACTATGCCATTCGTTTCTGCACTCTGGCTTCTGAATTAACCTGGAATAATGAGTCTGGTCGTGACCTTCTGGCAGGGGTTGGCGCCCCAAATTAAGGATGAGTTGGCTGGCCGTGAACATTCCTACCAGGTTGGATGATCTGATTAAATTCTGCACTATGATTGATATTCGTTTCCAAGAACTTAGCCGAGAACGGTGCTCCTCAGAAAAGGTGGGAATTAAAACATCTAGCCCTCAGTGTGTGCCACCGACTGGTACTGGCCAGGAGACCTCTCCCCTACCACCTGCAGAGCCTATGCAATTAGGACATATTTCTCTCACGATGCAAGAGAAACAGAGAAGTCGGACTCTCAACTTTTGCCTGTATTGTGGTGATGTTGGACACTATGCGGCCAGGTGCCCACTTAAACCTGCACCCTTGGATCAGAGTCTGACGGCAGGCACTATAGTAAGTCTATCTTCTGGCATTCTTCATACCCAATTCCTAGTGCCAGCAGTGATCGATCTTGGTCACAGAAGAGAGCATACTGAAGTTTTTCTGGACTCCGTGGCCGGGAGGAACTTTATAGCTGAATCTCTGGTCCATCAATTTAACATCCCAATACAAGAATTACCTAAGACCATTCCACTCTTTTCAGTGTATGGGCGCATTCAAGGTTATGTAAGCACCCAGACAGGGCCGGTGAGCTTGTGTATTGGTGATCACAGAGAAGACATTTTCCTATACGTCCTCCAGTCAGCCGTGCAACCCATTGTGTTGGGTCTACCTTGGCTACAGAGACACAATCCGATCCTAGACTGGGAAAAGGGTGAGATCTTGGACTGGGGGGAGTCTTGCAGGAAACTTTGCCTCATTCCTGATGTCGGGGGTACCGACAGTGAACAGCAGGACCAAGAATCTGATGCTTGGACGGATATTAGTGACTCACAGTCCCAGGACTCTGATGCTGCTGCAGTTGGTCTGCACTGCGTTTATATTTTACCCCAGACCAGTTCCAAGCGGGAACCCACAAGGCGTCCAACCCCCAGATTCCGTCCAACGGGGGCTCTAAAAAGATTCCTCAAGGTGGGTTGTCTCGTTCCTTCCCTCGAAGACAGGGCTCAGGTCCTAAGGTTCAGGACAGTCCTGATATTCAGAGATCTACGGGCTCGCAGAGTAAGTCACGGCAAATCATGGCCTGTGGCCCAACTTTAGTGCTGACCACGCGATCCAACTCTGTTGATAAGGTCCAGCCTGGCCCTCGACCGACCATCTCATGACCCGCACCCAGTACTGTGGTCCTGGATCACTCGCCTAAACTCACCAGCAGATTCCATTAGAGATATCCATGGAAACCTAGAACCCCCGGAAATTTCAGGGAGGCCTTGAGGGGGAGGTACTGTTATGATTTTGCCCGTGTTTCAGGCTCTCATTCATCATGCCCCTTGCTGGCAGGACCTGGTGGCTGCTGTGGATTAACTACTTGCCGCTTCCCATGTTCCAGAAGTTATGTCGGTCTGGTCCGGGTTTTCCAGTCTTCCAGACTGGCTTGGGATTTTTGGAACTAAGCAGCATCCTTACCTGGTGTACTCCCAGGGCCATGCCAACACGGTAAGCAGGGTAAGCACCGCAGGGGGGGCGCCTGCCTTCAAGGGCGCCGCTGCGGTGCTGCCCCGCCATACTGCTTGTCCTCCCTCCCTCTGGATCCGTCCCTCACCGACCTGTCCCTTTAAAAATGGCCGCCGAGACTTCCAGAGGCTGCCTCGCGAGACTTCTGCTGAAGTCTCGGCGGCCATTTTGAAGCGCGAACCAGCAGCGGGTAGGCAAGACTGCCTACCCTAAAGAATTCGAAGGACAGGGCGGTGAGGGACGGATCCAGAGGGAGGGAGGGAGGAAGGAGAAGAAGAAGTCGCTGCTGAACAACTTGGGAGGGGTGGCAGGGGAGAGAAGGGAGTCCCTGGGCATGGGTGGATCATGGAGGGGAGAGAAGGGTCGCTGGGTATGGTGCATGCAGGGCAGGGGAGAGGAGGTTCACTGCTGGACATAGGTGAATGGAGGGCAGGGGAAAGTAGGGTCACTGGGTATGGGTGCATGCAGGGCAGGGGAGAGGAGGGTCACTGCTGGACATGGGTGGATGGGAGCAGGGGACTGGGGTGGGGAGGGGGTTCTCAGATGGGAGAAGGGGGAGATTTTCAGATGGGAGAGGGGTGTTGTGGGGGTTCTCAGATGGGGAGGGGGTTTTCAGATGGGTGTAGGGGACTGGTGTGGGGAGGGGATATTTTCTCATGTATACTCACTATTCATGATGTATTGTAAGCCACATTGAGCCTGCAAATAGGTAGGTGGGAAAATGTGGGATACAAATGCAACAAATAAATAAATAAATTCTCAGATGGGAGAAGGTGGGATTCTCAGAAGGGAGCAGGGGTAGGGTGGGGTGGGGGTTCTCGGGAGAAGGGGGTGGGGAGGGGGCTCTCAAATGGGAGAAGGGGGCTGGAACTGGGGTCTGAGAAGGGGTCATGAGGGAAAATGGGGCATGCCTGGGTCAGGTGGGAGAATGGGTTGGGCTGAAAAGGGGGGCCCTAATGCAAGGCATGTGGATGAAGGGGGCTGGAACTGGGGCTGAAAAGGAGGGTAGGTGGAATAAGGGGGCTAGTACTGGGACTGGGGGCTGAAAAGGGGCAGGGGCTGAAACTGTGGGGACAGGGGGCTGAAAAGGGGACAGGGAGAAGTGGCTGGGGGCTGAAGCTCGGGACTGGTGGGAGAAAAGGGCTGGGGCTGAAACTGGGGACTGGTGGGATAGTGGGGCTGGAACTGGGGGCTGAAAAAAAGGGGCAGAGAGGGGGACAGATCCTGGATGGATGGGAGAGGGAGGGCAAATGGTGGATTGAAGGGGCAGAGAGAAAGGGCAGACAGTGAATGGAAGGAGGAGAGAGAGAGGGCAGACAGGGGCAGATGGTGGATGGAAGGGGCAGAGATAGAGGGCAGATGTAGATGGAAGGGACAGGGAGAGAGGGCAGACATTGGATGGAGGGAACAGCAGAGAGGGCACACACTGGATGGCAGAGAGAGAACAAAGAGATGCTGGATGGAAGGAAGACAGTGAAAAGAAGATGAGGAAAGGAGAAACCTGAGACAACAAACTGTAAATAAAATATATATTTTTATTTTTTTGCTTTAGGATAAAGTAGTATTGTAGCTGTGTTAATACATCTATATTAATAAATCCCACCTTGAACGTTCTGAAGCTCACTCCAAGGCAGAGAAGCACAAAAATCCTGTAGTCATCATAGGCTAGGACCAGTCACCCTCACTCATAGACCCGCCCTCAGCCATGCCCCATCTGTACATAAAATGCTACCTCAACATTCTGAAGACAACCTGCTGAAGCCATCTGCAAAATCCCTAAACAGTTCGTAAGTTCATGGTGGTGAAGCCATCCAACTCACCATGTCTCTCTGCCCCGCCCTCGAGGGCAAAACACAGAGAGTAAAGGGATCCATAAAGGCACCCCTACCAACCAGGGGCGTATCTGCTTGGGGCCACAGGGGCCTGGGCCCCCGCAGATTTCGCCCTGGACCCCCCTACCGCCGCCAACCCTCCCCCGCCGTTGCTGTTGCCTACCTTCGCTGGCAGGGGACCCCAACCCCCGCCAGCCGAGGTCCGCTTCCTCCTGCCGCTGGCTACCGGCTGCCTTTAAAAAAATTCCTTCAGCTGGCGGGGGACCCCCACCCCCCGCCAGCCAAGCCGAGGTCCTTTCATTTCTTCCACTGCAGTCTGCAAAGCTGACGCCGAAAGTTTCTTCTGAGTCTGACGTCGCTGCACGTTGTACGTGCAGGACGTCAGACTCAGAAACAGAATGAGCTTCATTCTGAGAACATCTCACATTGGCTGACGTCTCTGCAGCCGCTCCTCCTCTCCCCTCAACGTCAGTGCCCCTGCTGGAAGACCCCGGAGAAACGCCGAGACGTCAGAGGGGAGAGGAGGAGCGCATGCTGAGACTTCAGCCAATGTGAGATGCTTCTCAACGGAGGTGCGTTTTAGGAGGATTTTTTTTTTCTTTATGTACGGGCTGCTGCTGCTGAATAGCAGAAGCAGCAGCCGCTGGACACAGTTTGTATTAGTGGTTGCGGGTGGCGAGGGGGTTGATGAGGGGGGAGGGGCTTGGTGATGTGCCATGGTGGGGGGACAAGGGGCTTTCTTTGGGTGCTGCGCCGGCTGGGGGGGGCAGGGGGGGTCTCGCTGGACATGGGTGCCTGGAAGGAAGCAGGGGAGGGGAGGGGAGCTGCACATGGATGGCTGCAGGGGGGGCAGGGAACAGGGAGATAGGGATGGGGCTCCACACACTACATGGGTACCTGCAAGGGGGACAAGGGATACAGGATGGACACTGCAGGGCGGGCAGGGGGACAGAAGGGTTGGTGGTCATCAGGGGGGACAGGTGGGTCGATGGACAGGGCTGGCCACAGGGGAGGAACAGGGAAAAAGGAGAGGAGTGTCCTCAGACATGGGTGGCTGCACAGGAGAGGAGGGTCGCTGGACATGGGTAGCTGCAGGGGGGGCAGGGGGACAGAAGGGTCGCTGGACATGGCTGGCTGCAGGGGGGGGCAGGGAACAGGGAGATAGGGATGGGGCTCCACACACTACATGGGTACCTGCAAGGGGGACAAGGGATACAGGATGGACACTGCAGGGCGGGCAGGGGGACAGAAGGGTTGGTGGTCATCAGGGGGGACAGGTGGGTCGATGGACATGGCTGGCCACAGGGGAGGAACAGGGAAAAAGGAGAGGAGTGTCCTCAGACATGGGTGGCTGCACAGGAGAGGAGGGTCGCTGGACATGGGTAGCTGCAGGGGGGGCAGGGGGACAGAAGGGTCGCTGGACATGGCTGGCTGCAGGGGGGGCAGGGAACAGGGAGATAGGGATGGGGCTCCACACACTACATGGGTACCTGCAAGGGGGACAAGGGATACAGGATGGACACTGCAGGGCGGGCAGGGGGACAGAAGGGTTGGTGGTCATCAGGGGGGACAGGTGGGTCGATGGACATGGCTGGCCACAGGGGAGGAACAGGGAAAAAGGAGAGGAGTGTCCTCAGACATGGGTGGCTGCACAGGAGAGGAGGGTCGCTGGACATGGGTAGCTGCAGGGGGGGCAGGGGGACAGAAGGGTCGCTGGACATGGCTGGCTGCAGGGGGGACAGGGGAGAGAGGAGGGACGCTGCACGTGCGTGCCTGCAGGGGGACAGGAGGGATGCTGAGGGGGGGCCTGAGACCACATGGGTGGCTGCAGGGGGAGCAGGGGAGACAGGAAGGATGCAGCAGGGGGAGAGGAGGGTTGATGGGCATGGGTGGCTGCAGGGGGAACACGGGGAGAGGAGGGTCGCTGCACATGCCTGGCTGCAAGGGGGCAGGGGAGAGGGAGGGGGTGAGGGGGTTCCTCACACCACACACACAGTCATTCATTCTCTGTCTGCCACATACACTCTCACTCACACACTCACTGTCTTTGTCCCTCTCTCTCACACAGTGTTACACAGAAACACAAACACTGTCTCTCACACACTCGCTCTCTCGCACAAACACATACACTCTGTCTCTCTCTCTCTCTCACATTCTCTCTCTGACACACACGCTCCATCTCTCACACACGCTCTTTCTGAAACATACACTCCAAGGAAAACCTTGCTAGTGCCCGTTTCATTTCTAACAGAAACGGGCCTTTTTTACTAGTGTTTATAATATAACATGTAAACAAGGTAATATTTTTATTGGACTAATTTTAATACATTTTGGTTACCTTTCGGAGAACAAAATCCCCTTCCTCAGGTCAGGATAGGATACTGTAACAGTACTATACTGTATTGACCTGAGGAAGGATGTTTTGGCCTCTGAAAGCTAAATGTATTAGTCCAATAAAATGGTATTATTTTATTTTCTATATTTGTTTTATTTCTATTTGTTAATTTGTAAAGTGGTGATTGGTACTTGTTAGTTTTTTCATATTTACATCTGCTGTCTTTATATTTTGCACAGTATGGTATTTTGGTATTTATGGTATTTTATGCTAGACGGGGGGGGGGGGGGGGGGGCACCAACTGATAGTCTCCAGGGGGGCACCAGAGACCCTAGGCACGGCCCTGTGTACTCCCTTGTTGTGTGCCTTTATTAACCACATGGAAACTTTCTAGTTTGCCTTGCAACAAAGGTCCTCAGTGGAGTCTTAGTCTGTGAGAGTTTTGTTACAGTGCTGCCTTGCTACTTTTCGTGTCAGCTTGACCTTTGCCTGTTTACTGATTTATTCTTCTGCTTGCTGCCTGCCCCTGACCCCAGCTTGTTTCTCTGGCTTATTCTACTGCTGCTGTCTGGCCAAGACCTTGTTGGATTCGTGGACTTTTCTCCTGCTTGCGGCCGGTGCTTCTGTTCCAGTCCAGTTCTGCCCTGCCCGGTAAGTCCTGCCGGCCGCCTGCAGCCGGGGGCTCAACTCCCGGTGAAATGCGGCTAGCGCAGGTGAAGTCTAGGGTTCCTGCTTTGCCTGTTCCGGCTCGTTGCCTCTTCTGCTTCTCCTGTCCAGCTGCTCCAGTCTGGGCTGTGTCGTGTTGCCTGTTTGAGGGGTTCTCCTGCCACTGCCGGCTGTCGGTAGTGGTCCAAGGGCTCCCTGTTTGTGACAGGCGCGGAAGCGTGACACCTGGGCACACCAGAATTCGGGGTCTGACCTGGATGGAGCCTCCCAAAGACAGCCTCCATCAGTCCCTTATTTGCTTGGCACTAGGTTCCTCCACCTGGGGAAGGAAGCATCAGTGGGTGGGATTGCCCTCTTCTCCTCTCAGTAAAAAAAGAAGACATACAAATCCAGAGGGAAACTGAAGTGAACAAAGCTGGCCATCAGATCCTAAATGTCGGGCTGGGGTAGGCCTTCCGACCCGGGATGGTGATCTGCAGTTTTGAGAGATACTTACACTTTTAAGTTCAAGGAACACACTGGAGTCAACAGCTTATGCATAACTCAAACTGTTTATTCTTTTCAACTCCGCAAAAGCAGGAACATCAAAGCACATGAACTCTCCAACACTGAGTGAAATTATTTTAAAACCACAATCCTTCTGGTATTCCTCAGGGGAACTCCTGTATACTCCTCCCTTGAGTACATTTAAAGATGCTTTTATGCTCCCCCAAATTAGGGTTACTATATTTTGTCCCCCAAAAAGGAGGACACATGCCCCGCCCCTGTCACGCTCCACCCCACCCCCTGTCATGCCCTCGCTCCGCCCCCTGTCACACACCCCATCACCCCCCTCCCCTTACCTTCCTGTTGCCTGGTGGTCTAGTGACCTCTTTGGGGCAGGAAAGAGCCCCCTCTTTCCTGCCCGGAGCGCTGCCCTGCAAGCATCCTTCCTGTTGCTGATCGCAGAGCCAATTCAAAATGGCCACTGAGAGTTGAAGTCTCACGAGGCCACTTCAACTCTCGGCAGTCATTTTGAATAAGCTCCGTGCAGGGCAGCGCTCCGGGCAGGAAAGAGGGGGGCTCTTTCCTGCCCTGAAGAGGTCACTAGACCACCAGGGCAGTAGTAAGTAAGGGGAGGGGAGGCTAGCAATCTGCCCGTTTGCCTGGATTTCTGGACAAACGGGCAGATTGGCAAAACCCGCCTGGTTGCCCGAACATGTCCTCAAAAAGAGGACATGTTCGGGTAAATCCGGACATATGGTAACCCTACCCCAAATGGTCTTCCAACCAAAATGACATCTATGCAGTTTTAAAAACCGACTCACACTGGCACCTGTTTACACAGTCTGCTCCCCCTGATGTCACAAACTGGCTACCCAAATGTAAATACAGCCTGGTCAGCCAGTGACTGTGACCTACAATTCTTTGATTTTCTTTTCATGGCCACGCCAATGTGAGTTGAATTTGAGAAGCACAAGACCCCAACAATGGGCCGATGTTCTGTTGACTAAAGGATGTTTTTCTGGACTTCTATCAATCTCAGAATTGAATCTTATCCGTCTTTTTTTTTTTTTTTACAAAAAGTTATTTAAGCTACTTGGATAACAGATTAATACATAAGCAACCAGATCTGCAAAATTTCAAATGTCTTCGCTTCTCTGCTGCAACTTGCATGAATATCCACTTCTTTCATGCAATAAACAATGCTCAATATCCAAACCAGTTGTTTTCTTTGTTACTTTAGCAAACAGCACATATAATCTAAATGAAGCCTAAAAAAAATATTTGTCATTCAAGTATTAATATATGTACTTACAAAGTGATTAGTCATTCTCTTCTCTATGGAGATGATTTGCTGCAAGTGCAGATTATATTGCCCATAGTATTGTAGGGAAACCTGTCTTGTATATAGTAAGGGGATGTCTCACAAATCCAGAATGCAATAGTTCTCCAATGTGGTGTTTCAAACTCTTCTGTGCTAAGGTCAGAATTCCATAAACGGTATCGTCTGGAACAAAAAGGGCCCAAGGAGACAGAATGTAATTCAGATATGGGATTGTTGAAGTAATGCAGCAAATTATATACCACAGTAGCGTCAACAGAATTTAAGAGTTCGAGCAGAGATTTAATAATAAATAATGGACCCGATATTAAAAGGATTTATGCCCCTAAATTTGAGAGTTATGCTCCTAAAGTGGCCTCTTTGACAATTTACTAGGGCTGTGTGCACATATGTTTACTTTTAATATTCAGGTCACAGTGGTAAATGGCTTGTAAGCCAGTCATAGCCATGAGCTAAATTAATCCTGAATATTCAATACCAGGGCATGCACGTCTCCTAGAATTGAATATCCAGGTATGTGTGCTGACCCAAAATTTAACTGGCCACTGGCCAATATTCAGACCAGTGCCCGGTTAACTCGACGCATAAAATTAGAACAGCCTTCTTGCTGTCCTAATGTTATGCACTTAGTCAGTTAGCAAACTGAATATCAACTAGAAATCAGCTCGAAATCCATTTTCTGCCCGTTTTCAACTGAATGGTTATTTTAATTTATGCGTTATTTATTTATTTATTTATTTATTTGTAGCATTTGTATCCAACATTTTCCCACCAATTTGCAGGCTCAATGTGGCTTACATTTGCCGTAATGGTGGTTGCCATTTCCGGGTAACAGAATTACAAATGGTATTGCATTAAGATGCATACATACATGGTAATATACATGGAACATAATATATATATGGAACAGATCATGGTATATATACAGTATATACAATGTGCATACATACATGGTCTAGAAGAATACATTATGATATTGCAAGAAGGTTCCTAAGTAATATATTGGATTATAACATACATTAGGTCATCAACTATGGAGAGACCCTATTCGACATAAGATTTCAAGTGGTAGTGCTTGATCATTAATAGCAAAGGGGTTAAGCAGTTATGCGATAAAAGTTCGGTTTGTACAGATCGTCTATAATGTTATTATTTAGTGTTTAAGATGGATGTTTATGGTATGCCTTCTTGAAAAGATCTGTTTTCAGTAGCCTTCGGAAGATGGGTAGGTCTTGCGTTGTTTTTATGGCCTTCGGTAGTGCGTTCCATAGCTGCGTGCAGATGTATGAGAAACTGGTCACGTATGTGGATTTGTATTTTAGCCCTTTACAGTTAGGATAATGGAGATTGAGGAATGTGCGTGATGATCGTTTTGCTTTCCTAATAGGCAAGTCTATAAGGTCTGACATGTAGACGATTTTGTGGACCAGGGTGCAAACTTTGAATGCAATTCGTTCTTTTAGTGGGAGCCAGTGTAGTTTTTCTCTTAGGGGTTTGGCGCTTTCATATTTCGCTTTCCCAAATATGAGTGTGGCTGCCGTGTTTTGAGCGGTCTGAAGCTTCTTAATGATTTGTTCTTTGCATCCGGCATAAATGGCATTGCAGTAGTCTAGATGACTTAGCACCATTGATTGTACCAGGCTGCGGAATACCTCCCTTGGGAAGAAAGGTTTGATTCTTTTAAGTTTCCACATTGAGTAGAACATTTTCTTTGCTGTATTTTTTGCATGGTCTTCGAGTGTGAGATTTCGGTCAATTGTGACTCCCAGAATTTTCAGGCTATCTGAGACCGGAAGTGAGTAGTTTGGGGTGTTTATGGTATTGGGTTTGTTTGTGTTGTATTGTGAGGACAGGATGAGACATTGTGTTTTTTCTGCGTTTAGCTTTAGTTGGAATGCGTCCGCCCATGAATTCATTATTTGGAGGCTGTGAGTGATTTCATTCGTGATTTCTGTTATGTCTTGTTTGAATGGGATGTATATTGTGACATCGTCAGCATAGATGTACGGGTTAAGTCCTTGGCTGGATAGTGATTTGGCTAAAGGTGTCATCATTAAGTTAAAAAGGGTTGGTGAGAGTGGTGATCCTTGTGGTACTCCACATTCAGGTTTCCATGGTGTATTAGATTGTAAGCTCTTTGAGCAGGGACTGTCTTTCTTCTATGTTTGTGCAGTGCTGCGTATGCCTTGTAGCGCTATAGAAATGCTAAATAGTAGTAGTAGTAGTAGGTGTTGACGTTTTTGAGTTTGAGATCACTTGATAAGGTCTTGCTGTTAGGAATCCTTTAAACCATCTTAGTACGTTTCCTCCAATCCCGAAGTAGCAGAGGCGTAGTCAGGATTTGATCTCAGGGGGAGCAGACTTTTATAAAATAGGCGCCGGTTGGTGTCAGCTAGACAGCAGTGTCTGTGTTGTTGCTCAAGGACTGTGGCAGGCACTGATTAATACAGGCTGTCTCTGTTGCATCCTGCCTACAAGGAAACAGTACGTTACATCAGGAGGCAGGACACAGAAGAGGTCCCTGGACTGGCCAGAGCAGGCAACCTGTCTTCTTAATTTCAAATAAAAATATTCAAATTGTGACCATCACCTCAGGAATAGCACACCCAGTCCTTCCACTGCTAGACACCTTGTTTAAATTAGATGGGCTTTTGTTTGTGTGGTGACTCTACAGGATGTGGAGACCACTAGTCTTCAGGATTTTTAATTTGGTTGACAAGGACCACCAAAGGCGACCCTTGCCCCAGAGTGGTTGAGCACATTTTCAAATAGGGCTAGGCACTTTGCCATTCAGGTTTTCAGGCTATCCACAATGAATATGCATGAAAAAGATTTGCATGTAATGGAGGCAGTATATGCAAATCAATGTCATGCATATTTATTGTGGATATCCTGAAAACCTGACTGGCAAGGGGGTACTCCAGGACCAGCATGGGAAACACTGCCCTAGAACACAAAACTTACCACCCCATAACAGCGAAAACCCACCTATGAAAAGATAATGCAATATATATTACACTGGGTTCTCGAGCACCAATATACCTACTATTGGGAAACTGGAACAAGCTGCACTGTTACACATTCCTACACAGACACTACATGCTAGCAGAATTCTTCACCTCAGTCACACATGCAGAACATGAACAGACCCTCACCTATATAACATGAGTAGCCATACTGGGTCAGACCAAAGGTCCATCTAGCCCAGTATCCTGCTTCCAACAGTGGCCAACCCAGGTCACAAGTACCTGGCAGAACCCCAAACTGTGACAACATTCCATGCTAACAATCTAATACAGAATAGGGAGCCACAAAAACAACAACAACAACAAAAGTTGAAATATCAAACATATAAACGGCGAGTGACCGTACTCACTCGCAAATGCGCAGTAGAGACCTTCTCTGCCCCGCCGCCACGTCAATACGTGATGACGGGGGGGGGGGGGGAACACAGAGGGTCTGTACTGCGCATTGCTGAGGGAGGGACACCACCGTCTAACGCTCCCCCCACCCGAGTCGCCGCCGCCACCCACCTTCTACCCGGTCGGGCCCTCGCTCCACTATTGAAACAGCGAGGGTCCGGGAATGCAGCACTGAGCTCTGCTGAGCTGCCAACATCGCCCTTCCTTCTTCTTCTTCTCTGCCTCTGTCCCGCCCTCGACGATGTTACGTCACACGAGGGCGGGACAGGCAGAGAAGAAGAACGAAGGCCGACGTCGGCAGCTCAGCAGAGCTCAGTGCTGCGTTCCCGGACCCTCGCTGTTTCAATAGCGGAGCGAGGGCCCGGCCGGGTGGAAGGTGGCTGGTGACGGCTCGGTGGGGGGGCGCAAACTCGGAGGGGGAGGGGCAGCGGCGAACTCGGCGGTGGGGGCGGGCCTTTCAACCCCCCTTCCTATAATAGCCCGTTTTTACGGGCTCAAAGTCTAGTAAGTACATAAGTAATGCCACACTGGGAAAAGACCAAGGGTCCATCGAGCCCAGCATCCTGTCCACGACAGTGGCCAATCCAGGCCAAGGGCACCTGGCAAGCTTCCCAAACATTCAAACATTCTATACATGTTATTCCTGGAATTGTGGATTTTTCCCAAGTCCATTTAATAGCGGTTTATGGACTTGTCCTTTAGGAAACCGTCTAACCCGTTTTTAAACTCTGCCAAGCTAACCACTTTCACCACATTCTCCGGTAACGAATTCTAGAGTTTAATTATGCGTTGGGTGAAGAAAGATTTTCTCTGAATTGTTTTAAATTTACTACACTGTAGTTTCATCGCATGCCCCCTAGTCCTAGTATTTTTGGAAAGCGTAAACAGATGCTTCACATCCACCTGTTCCACTCCACTCATTATTTTATATACCTCTATCATGTCTCCCCTCAGCCGTCTCTTCTCCAAGCTGTATAGCCCTAGCCTCCTTAGTCTTTCTTCATAGGGAAGTCGTCCCATCCCCGCTATCATTTTAGTTGCCCTTCGCTGCACCTTTTCCAATTCTACTATATCTTTCTTGAGATGCGGCGACCAGAATTGAACACAATACTCAAGGTGCGGTCTCACCATGGAGCGATACAACGGCATTATAACATCCTCACACCTGTTTTCCATACCTTTCCTAATAATACCCAACATTCTATTTGCTTTCTTAGCCGCAGCAGCACACTGAGCAGAAGGTTTCAGTGTGTTATCGACGACGACACCCAGATCCCTTTCTTGGTCCGTAACTCCTAACGTGGAACCTTGCATGACGTAGCTATAATTCGGGTTCTTTTTTCCCACATGCATCACCTTGCACTTGCTCACATTAAACGTCATCTGCCATTTAGCCGCCCAGTCTCCCAGTCTCGTAAGGTCCTCTTGTAATTTTTCACAATCCTGTCGCGATTTAACGACTTTGAATAACTTTGTGTCATCAGCAAATTTAATTACCTCGCTAGTTACTCCCATCTCTAAATCATTTATAAATATATTAAAAAGCAGCGGTCCTAGCACAGACCCCTGAGGAACCCCACTAACTACCCTTCTCCATTGTGAATACTGCCCATTTAACCCCACTCTCTGTTTCCTATCCTTCAACCAGTTTTTAATCCACAATAGGACATTTCCTCCTATCCCATGACCCTCCAATTTCCTCTGTAGCCTTTCATGAGGTACCTTGTCAAACGCCTTTTGAAAATCCAGATACACAATATCAACCAGCTCCCCTTTGTCCACATGTTTGTTTACTCCTTCAAAGTAAATTGGTCAGGCAAGATTTCCCCAGACAAAAGCCGAGCTGACTCGGTCTCAGTAATCCATGTCCTCGGATGTGCTCTCTGCCCAAGAAAACCAGATTCTATAAACAGTGGAATACTGGTAAAAAGAAACAGAAAAGCATTTTCTCCTGTACTTTGCAAAATAAACATAGAAAAATATACATTTTACAAAGCAGGTACATCTCAATCCTTACAAAGTATTAAATAAAAATAATGTTTTTTTTCTACCTTTGTTGTTTGGGAATTTGGCTGGTCCCAGTCTTTTTTTCCATGTTCCATGAGTCAGCCTTCCAAATTCTTTTCCAGGCTGGCCTTTCCATTTCTTCTGTCTCCTCTTGTCTTCTTCCTTTCCTTCTCTACATCTATTTGGCACTGATCTGTATTACCATCTTTCACCTTTTCCAAAATTACCTCTTTGTCCCCCATCTCATCCCTTTTTCATGTCCCTATCTCCTCCTCCCCTTTCCAATAGTGCCCCTTTATGTCCCTATCCAATCTCAGGTTTCCCTTCCCAGTGAAGCAGTCATCGCCATACTCTCAAAACAAAGCAAGCAAACATATGAGTTGCTGCATCCATGTTGTCACTCTTTATTGTTGGTAGCATTTGTATTTAATCTCACTTATATTTTCAAACATGGCAATTTGTGCAGTATACGGATGTACACAGAAAAAGTATAATAACGGAACGGAATATAGGTAGAGTAGTAATTTGTTGTAAATCGTAATCAGTGTGTCATTTGGAGGGGCTGGTTATAGAGGCACTCTAGCATGTGTTATACTCGTGCAGAGATTTTTTTTTTCTCCTGGTAAAGGCCACTAAACCAGAATATAAGAAAGCCAATGGACTACATTAGGGGCTTATAGCCCATTTAGTTATGTTTAAACAAAAGAGATCTGCATTAAAAAAATATTTATTTTTATTTTGACCTATAAAACCACTTGTCCCTGAAACATGCCTAAAAACAGAATAATCCATTTGTGTATCTAAAATGTAAAATTTCTACAAATGAGATGACGTTAAAATGTGATTCCATGTGCCCCAATGAAAGGTGAGTTTAATTCTACTTCCATTTTTCAATATATTCTATCATCTTTATAACACCAGCTTCCCAAGGCACAGTACAACAACAGTTAAGATAAACTCATCAAGAAACAGGATATCCTCATTTAAATCTTGGTCATATATATTGTACAGAAGAACAGTGAAGAAAAATGAGCACACGCTACAGAGTTTATAATTGCTTTTTCTACCAGCTGCAATCATTTTTGAAGCCGTTTTATTTCTTTTCTCCTCCAGCTTTTAATGCACTGCCTATTAACAGAAACAGCTTTAGCCTTGTTACAGATCAACAATAAAGAACGACAAAGTGGATGCAGCAGCTCATAAACACATTAACCAAGTTGGCTTCCTTGCTGGACTAGAAAGGCTCACTTCCACTGGTCTATTAAACCTCCTTGGGCAGCTCTCCCTCTGGAGTCTTGCATTTTTCTCCCTGTTTCTTCTGCTGCCTGCTGTCTCCCCGTCGTCATTTTTACTGCCCTGAAGAGTTCTGGCGATTCAATCAGTCAGCCTTCTGCCAGCGTTGGGGCTTCTCCTGAAGAGAAAGCCCCGACGCCGGCAGTAGGCTGACTGTAAAATCGCCGGTGCCGAGGGAGAACTCTTCAGGGCAGTAAAAATGATGACGGGAGACAGCAGGCAGCAGAAGAAACAGGGAGAAAAATGCAAGACCAGGCGGCAGGCAAAGTTACTGGCACTTGGCGCATAGGCGCCATTTTTTCAAAAATGTCGTCTAGGATGTTCGTGACTATTTGGTGGCTGACCATGTCGAATGCGCTGGACATATCAAATTGTAGGAGTAGCACATTGTTTCCTGTTGCAATTAGTTGTTTAAATTTGGTTATGAGGGTGGTTAGCACTGTTTCGGTGCTATGGTTGGATCGAAATCCTGACTGTGATTCATGTAGTATTGTGAATTTGTTTAGGTAGTTGGTGAGTTGTTTGGTTACCATACTTTCCATTAGTTTTACTATCAGGGGGATGGATGCTACTGGTCGATAGTTGGATGTGTCGTTTAATTTTTTCTTTAAGTCCTTGGTTATGGGTGTAAGTAATGTATTTCCTTTGTCCTTGGGGAAAAGTCTGTGTTGTAGCATGTAGTACAGGTGTGACGTAAGGTCTGTTATGAAGCGTTTGGGGCGAACCTTATTAGGTTACTGGGGCAAATATCCAGTTTGGAGTGGGTTTTGGAGAATTTGTTGAGTGCTTGAGTGATGGTTTCTTCGGTTAGCAGCTCGAAGTACTACTACTACTACTACTTAACATTTCTAAAGCGCTACTAGGGTTACGCAGCACTGTACAATTTAACATAGAAGGACAGTCCCTGCTCAAAGAGCTTACAATCTAAAGGACACGTGAACAGTCAGTCTGCTAGGGGCAGTCAAATTGGGGCAGTCTGGATTTCCTGAAAGAGTTAGGTGCCGAACGCAGCATTGAAGAGGTGGGCTTTAAGCAAAGACTTGAAGATGGGCAGGGAGGGGGCTTGGCGAAAGGGCTCGGGAAGGTTGTTCCAAGTCATTCCAGGTTCGGTCTGCTGGGTATTCACCGGGAGTAGGGTCCAGGCAATCCATAAGTTCTTCGTGATCAGTGGTATTGAGTGGGAATGTGGATCAAAGTTTTATAATTTTTTTCATTGAAGTATTTGGCAAGTTGGTCTGCCGATGGGGTGTCTGTGCTGGTTGTGGTAACCGGTGTGGTGTCTATTAGTTTATTCATGAGTTGGTAGAGTTTATGTGCGTCTTTGTAGTCTGGTCCTATTTTGGTTTTGTAGTATGCTCTTTTGGTTTGTCTTATTGTATATTTGTATTTTCTTTACATTTAGTACATAAGTACATAAGTAGTGCCATACTGGGAAAGACCAAAGGTCCATCTAGCCCAGCATCCTGTCACCGACAGTGGCCAATCCAGGTCAAGGGCACCTGGCACGCTCCCCAAACGTAAAAACATTCCAGACAAGTTATACCTAAAAATGCGGAATTTTTCTAAGTCCATTTAATAGCGGTCTATGGACTTGTCCTTTAGGAATCTATCTAACCCCTTTTTAAACTCCGTCAAGCTAACTGCCCGTACCACGTTCTCCGGCAACGAATTCCAGAGTCTAATTACACGTTGGGTGAAGAAAAATTTTCTCCGATTCGTTTTAAATTTACCACACTGTAGCTTCAACTCATGCCCTCTAGTCCTAGTATTTTTGGATAGTGTGAACAGTCGCTTCACATCCACCCGATCCATTCCACTCATTATTTTATACACTTCTATCATATCTCCCCTCAGCCGTCTCTTCTCCAAGCTGAAAAGCCCTAGCCTTCTCAGCCTCTCTTCATAGGAAAGTCGTCCCATCCCCACTATCATTTTCGTCGCCCTTCGCTGTACCTTTTCCAATTCTACTATATCTTTTTTGAGATACGGAGACCAGTATTGAACACAATACTCCAGGTGCGACCGCACCTGGAGCGATACAACGGCATTATAACATCCGCACACCTGGACTCCATACCCTTCCTAATAACACCCAACATTCTATTCGCTTTCCTAGCCGCAGCAGCACACTGAGCAGAAGGTTTCAGCGTATCATCGACGACGACACCCAGATCCCTTTCTTGATCCGTAACTCCTAACGTGGAACCTTGCAAGACGTAGCTATAATTCGGGTTCCTCTTACCCACATGCATCACTTTGCACTTTGTTTCCAAGCTTTGAGTCTATGTTCATTTTTTGTTTTTTGCCATGCGCGTTCGAGTCTCCTGACTTGTGTTTTTAGTTTTTTCAGTTCGTCATTGAACCAAAGTATTGAGCTGTGTCTTCGTGTGGTTCTTATTGTAGTGGTGCAATTTCGTCTAGTATGTTCCTGCATCTGTCGTCCCAATTTTGGAGATAGTGTTTGGAGTCAGTCTGTGCTGACCATTCATTTTTGTAGATCTGTTACCAGAATGTAACAGGATCAATCTGTCCTCTAGTGGTGTAAGTTGTGCATTCTTGCTTGGGTTGCGTGTCTTTTTTCCACCATTGTAGGGCTACGTTTAATTTATGGTGGTCTGACCATGGTATGGCCGTCCATTTTTTATCTGTTAGTATCAGGTTTGAGTCTGAAGATAGTTTGTATGTAATGAGGTCAATTGTGTGTCCTTTGACATGTGTAGCTTGCATATTAGGCAAGTTAAGGTCCCATAATTGTAGAAAGTCTTTGCAATCATGTGTATTGGTTGGAACAGGGGTGATATGATACAGACGTTCAAATATTTGAATGGTATTAATCCACAAACGAACCTTTTTCGGAGATGGGAAGGCGGTAGAACGAGAGGGCATGAAATGAGATTAAAGGGGGGCAGACTCAAGAAAAATGTCAGGAAGTATTTTTTCACGGAGAGAGTGGTGGATACTTGGAATGCCCTCCCGCGGGAGGTGGTGGAGATGAAAACGGTAACGGAATTCAAACATGCGTGGGATAAACATAAAGGAATCCTGTGCAGAAGGAAGGGATCCTCAGGAGCTTAGCCTAGAATGGGTGGCAGAGCTGGTGGTTGGGAGGCGGGGCTAGTGCTGGGCAAACTTATACGGTCTGTGCCGGGGCTGGTGGTTGGGAGGCAGGACTAGTGCTGGGCAGACTTATACGGTCTGTGCCGGGGCTGGTGGTTGGGCGGCAGGGATAGTGCTGGGCAGACTTATACGGTCTGTGCCAGAGCTGGTGGTGGGAGGCGGGATTGGTGGTTGGGAGGTGGGGATAGGGCTGGACAGACTTATACAGTCTGTGCCCTGAAGAGGACAGTACAAATAAAATAGTAGCACATATGAATTTATCTTCTTGGGCAGACTGGATGGACCGTGCAGGTCTTTTTCTGCCGTCATCTACTATGTTACTATGTTACTATTAGGGTCTTCCAGGCAGGGCCGTGCTGATGCAGTAAGCGAGGTAAGCGCCGCAGGGGGGCGCTTGCCTTCCAGGGGCGCCACTGCCCTGCAGTCAGTCTGCTCACTTGCAAAATCTTTCACCTGAACTTGTGATTCTCCTATCTCCACTGCCCTCCCCTTTTCATGCAAAGGAGCAGTATTAATTGAGGCAGGCACGCTCTTCAAGTTACATGAGAATACAACCAGATTGCTATTTATGCTTCAGTTTGGGGCTAGCTCCACAGTCAGAGTGAGTTTCAGAGCTTGAAACAGCATTCAAATTAACCTGAAATTTTAAAAGTGCTAAAAATAAGTTTTAAAAGTATTTGCCTTAGATCTAATTGCAGAATTCAGGTGCTGGGAGTCTGTACTTGGTTGTCATATGCTCAGATTTGTTTAAATCATATGCAAATTAGTCTGGTGTTTTTCACTAAACATTCCCATGAGTGTCTGTATGTTAATCTGCATTCAAATAGAGCTCTCTGATTGGATGATCAGCTTCTGTTAAGAAATGTGCCCCCGAAGTGAACAGAGTGAGAGCTGTCCTTTGCCAAGAGAGACATCCAACTGTGACTTCCTGTGTTTGTTGACTGAAGTTATAAAAGAGTGCCTGATTGTGGTAAATGAGAAAATATAAGTGAAAAGAGATTGGTGGTGATTGAAGTTTCTCTAGTGAGAAAAGGATCTGAATATTTCAGGATTACTTGAAGTTTATGAAGAATAGAAAAGGGTGAATTTCAGTTTAAGAGTGTTTAAATCCTATAAGCTATATAAAGGCTAGGTAGATTTAAGTGACTGTAAGCAAGGAAACCTTAATATTTGATCTGAAATAAATATTTGATCTGAGATAGTTGATCAGAGATAAATGTTTGATCTGAATTATATCCTTTGGTGCAAAGGGGATTAGAATGCAAAAGAGTATTTCTTTCTGTTTACCAGTACAGTCAAATAATTCCATTCCACTTAAATAATTTTTTGTTATATATATGAGGGAGTAGTATCTGGATTTATTGTAAATCAAATTGATTCCATTCACAGGAATTCATATTCACCTTCATGCATTCATCCGATATTATCTTTTAAGGATGAAGTTTTATTTTATGTTCACTCTGTCTCTTGTGAGCTGAGCACAGTTAGTTTCCTCGGCTGGCACGACTACATATTAGAGGTATTTTGATACTGTGTGAAGTTTTACCACAGACGGGTGACATATATAAAACATTCTCCTTGGATAGGATGTGATATGTGAAAATACATTTTGCTTTAATGAAATTGCTAAACTTTAGAGTCAGAGACTTATCAATGAGGGATACATACAGTGTTATTTTTTCCTGAGGTCCGGCTTACTTGCCTGCTCCCTTCTGTTCCTGCTCTGCTGGACGGGGGGGGCGCCAACCGATAGTCTGCAGGGGGGCACCAGAGACCCTAGGCACGGCCCTGCTTCCAGGTGTAGGTTTATGTCACCTATTGTGAGTAAGTTGGAGTTGGATATACGTGTATTCGATATAAAATCCATAAAGTTTGACTGGCATTCTTGCCAATTTCCTGGTGGTCTATAAAGCAGGACCACGTTTAGATGGTCGAGCAGGGTAGCATGGTGGATTCTAACTGAGGCAATTTCGAGTTTTGGTGTTATAGACTCAGCAGTTGTTGTTACGGTGAAGTGGGATCTATAGATTAGTGCTATTCCACCTCCTCTTTTTTCTTTCCTTGTCCAGTGTGTAATTTTGTAGCCTGGGGGGCAGAGTTCTAGGATTATGGGGTCCTTGTGATCGTGGATCCAGGTTTTGCTGATGAGTACTAGGTCAAGATTGTCTGCCATAATCCAGTCAGTTATTGTTGTTGTTTTATTTATGTTTCCCACCTGAATTGTTTGGTAGGGGTCTTTTATGTTCGTAGTTGTGATGATTTTCTTAAGTTGTCTCTTCTCTTGTTGTGTAGGTTTATTATGTCCTTTCTTTCCTTTGTGATATGTTTGTCCCCGTGGGGTGGTTTTTTCATTGTTTTGATTATTGTTGTTTTGGTGAGATATGTTGTGTCTGGGTGATCTGAAGGGGTTGAGTATTGTGGGTATGTTGTTGGTGGTTAGTGTTTGGTGAATTAGGGATAGTGTGTAGGTTATTAGAATTAGTTTGGTGTTAATCATTTTGTTGTGTCTGTTTGGAATTCTCTTTAAGGTGTGAGTGTTGGGTCCGCCTTGGGGGTCAGCACTCAAGAAAAAGATGTAGGTGTCGTTGTAGATAATAAGCTGAAATCTTTTGCTCCGTGTGTGGCGGCAGCCAAAAAAGCAAACAGGATGCTAGGAATTATTAGGAAATGGATAGTGAATAAGACCAAAAATACTATAATGCTCCATGGTGCCAATTGCACCTTGAGTATTGTGTTCAGTTCTGGTTGCCATATTTCAAAAAAGATATAGCGGAATTAGAAAAGGTTCAAAGGACAGCGATGAAAATGATAAAGGGATGGACCTCCTTTCATATGAGGAAAGGCTAAAGAGGTTAGGACTCTGCAGCTTGTAAAAGAGAAGGATGAGGGAAGATATAATTGAGGTCTACAAAATCTCGAGTGATTTAGAATGAGTAGAAGTAAATCAATTTTGTACTCGTTCCAAAAGGCAAAGACTACGAGACGCTCAAGGAAGTTACATGGAAATACTTTTTAAAAAGTAGGAGGAAATATTTTTTCAATCAACAAATAGCTAAGCTCTGGAACTCTTTGCCGGATGTTGTGGTAACAGCGGTTAGCGTATCTGGAGTAAAAAAGGTTTGGAGAAGTTCCTTGAGGAAAAGTCCGTAGTCTGCTATTCAGACAAACATGGAGAAGCAACTGCTTGTCCTGGGATTTGTAGCATGGAATGTTGCCACGATTTGGGTTTCTGCCAGGTACTTGTAACCTGGCTTGGCCACAGTTGGAAACAGAATACTGGACTAGATGGACCATTAGTCTGACCCAGTATGGCTACTCTATGTTCTTATGTTATAAGTTGATTATCCCATAGACTTTGAAGGACTGTCTTGACATGGTGATAATTTATTTAATTATTATACTAGCCATTAAGCCCGTAAAAACGGGCGAGTATTGCAGCCCTCCTCTCTCCCCTGGCCTCATCCCGTCCACCGATCCCCCCCCCCCATATCCAGCAACCCTCCTCTTTCCCTTGGCCTCCCCCCTCCAACCTCCCCCATGTCCAGCAACCCTCCTCTCTGCCCTGCTCTCACCCCATGTCCAGCAACCATGCCCTCTCCCCCTGCCCTCCCCCCATGTCCAGCTACCATCCTCGCCACCGGTCCCTCCCCCTTCCATGCCGGGCCCCCTGCACTGACCTGACAGCGCCTCTCACCTCCGTGTGAAAGCGCTGCAGGCAGCGCTTCCACACGGAGGTGAGAGGCGCTGTCAGGTCAGTGCAGGGGGCCTGATACGGAGGGGGGCGGGAGCGGCGGCGGGGATGGGGGAGGGTGGAGGTTGGTTCACGCGATGTTCGTTTCCAGGCGGTAGCGGCGGCGTCCGACAGTCCGAGTCCGTTTCCCTCTCTGTTCTGCCCTCTGACGTCATGACGTCTTGACGCGATGGTGGGACAGAAAGGGAAGTCTGTACTGCGCATTTGCAGGTGAGTCGGTCACTTGCCGTTTATATGTTTGATTTGTATCCCACACTTTCCCACTAAAAGCAGGCTCAATGCGGTTTACATAGTAATAGGTAACACAGAATTTTGTTATGTAAAGTAGGAAATTAAGTAGAACATAATAGAAGGATGGATGGGTAGTAAATGGATGGGTAGGTAGGTGGAGACAGGTGATAGAGAGAGGAGGGTAAGGTGGGAGATAGAGTCTGGGTCAATGTCATTTTCTCTTCAGTATATGTAAGGTAGATGGGTTCATGAGATTAATCTGGGTCTTTTGGGTAGGCTTGTTTGAATAGATGGGTTTTTAGTGCTTTTCTGAATGGTAGGTGGTCATGGATTGCTCGGATAGGTCTAGGGAGAGCGTTCCATAGACGACTGCCCAGGAAGGAGAAACTACAGGCCGGTAAGCCTCACTTCGATTATTGGAAAAGTAATGGAAGCAATGCTGAAGGAAAGGATAGTGAATTTCCTGGAAGCCAATAAGTTGCAAGATCCGAGACAACATGGTTTTACCAAAGGGAAATCGTGCCAAACGAATCTCATTGAATTCTTTGATTGGGTGACAGGAGAATTGAATCAGGGATGAGCTATAGACGTAATCTACTTAGATTTCAGCAAAGCTTTTGACACGGTTCCCCACAGGAGGCTCTTAAATAAACTGGATGGGCTGAAGATAGGACCCGAAGCGGTGAACTGGATTAGGAACTGGTTGACGGACAGAAGCCAGAGGGTGGTGGTGAATGGAGTTCGCTCGGAGGAGGGAAAGGTGAGTAGTGGAGTGCCTCAAGGATCGGTGCTGGGACCGATTCTGTTCAATATATTTGTGAGTGACATTGCCGAAAGGTTAGAAGGTAAAGTTTGCCTATTTGCGGATGATACTAAGATCTGTAACAGAGTGGACACCCGGGAGGGAGTGGAAAACATGAAAAAGGATCTGAGGAAGCTAGAAGAATGGTCTAAGGTTTGGCAATTAAAATTCAATGTGAAGAAATGCAAAGTGATGCACTTAGGGAATAGAAATCCTCGGGAGACGTATGTGTTAGGCGGGGAGAATCTAATAGGTACGGACGGGGAGAGGAATCTTGGGGTGATAGTATCTGAGGATCTGAAGGCGATGAAACAGTGTGACAAGGCGGTGGCTGTAGCTAGAAGGTTGTTAGGCTGTATAGAGAGAGGTGTGACCAGCAGAAGAAAGGGGGTATTGATGCCCCTGTATAAGTCGTTGGTGAGGCCCCACCTAGAGTATTGTGTTCAGTTTTGGAGGCCGTACCTTGTGAAGGATATAAAAAGAATTGAAGCGGTGCAAAGAAAAGCTACGAGAATGGTAAGGGATTTGCGTTACATGACGTATGAGGAGAGACTTGATGACCTGAACATGTATACTCTGGAAGAAAGGAGAAACAGGGGTGATATGATACAGACGTTCAAATATTTGAAAAGTATTAATCCGCAAACGAACCTTTTTTGGAGATGCGAAGGAGGTAGAACGAGAGGACATGAAATGAGATTGAAGGGGGGCAAACTCAAGAAAAATGTCAGGAAGTATTTTTTCACGGAGAGAGTAGTGGATGCTTGGAATGCCCTCCCGTGGGAGGTGGTGGAAATGAAAACGGTAACGGAATTCAAACATGCGTGGGATAAGCATAAAGGAATCCTGTGCAGAAGGAATGGATCCTCAGGAGCTTAGTCGAGATCGGGTGGCAGAGCCGGTGGTTGGGAGGCGGCGATAGTGCTGGGCAGACTTATACGGTCTGTGCCAGAGCCGGTGGTGGGAGGCGGGACTGGTGGTTGGGAGGCAGGGATAGTGCTGGGCAGACTTATACGGTCTGTGCCAGAGCCGGTGGCGGGAGGCGGGGATAGTGCTGGGCAGACTTATACGGTCTGTGCCAGAGCCGGTGGTGGGAGGCGGGGCTGGTGGTTGGGAGGCAGGGATAGTGCTGTGCAGACTTATATGGTCTGTGCCAGAGCTGGTGGTGGGAGGCGGGGCTGGTGGTTGGGAGGCAGGGATAGTGCTGGGCAGACTTACACAGTCTGTACCCTGAAAAGGACAGGTACAAATCAAGGTAAGGTATACACAAAAAGTAGCACATATGAGTTTATCTTGTTGGGCAGACTGGATGGACCATGCAGGTCTTTTTCTGCCGTTATCTACTATGTTACTATGTTATAATAAGTTTTGTACTTGAGACCTTTACAGCTGGGGTAGTGCAGGTTGAGGTACTTTCGTGAGGATACAGACATGTTTCTTGCTGGAAGGTCGACCAGATTTATCATATAGTTTGGAGATTCTCCGTGTATTATCTTGTGGATTTAAGTCTGGGCTTTGAAATTGATACGTTCTTTGATTGGGAGCCAGTGCAGTTTTGCACGGAGAGGAATTGCACTCTCAAAACGTGATCTGCCAAAGATGAGTCTTGCTGCTGCATTTTGGGCAGTCTGAAGTTTTTTTAGGACATATGCTTTGCAGCCTAAGAAAATACTGTTGCAGTAATCAGCATGGGTAAGTACCATGGATTGCACTAAATTCTGGAATGTTTTCTGGGGTAGATATGGTTTTACGCGTTTCAATATCCACTTCATTGTGAACATAATACATTATGTTCACAATGAAGTGGATATTGAAACGCGTAAAACCATATCTACCCCAGAAAACATTCCAGAATTTAGTGCAATCCAAGGACGGAAAGAACACTAAAATGCCATCAAGGTATACAAGAGCAAACTTCTACAGCAGATCTCGAAAAATATCATTCATGAAGGCTTGGAAAACCGCCTAGACCCCACTGGAGCAGGTCATATGGCTCTTTACTCCTATCTCTTAGAGATCAAAGGGAAGAAATCCATACCATTAATTAAAAAAATATAGATCAAAGACCTTTGGGAGAGAGTGTGGGTCTCACGTAATGACAGTGAGCTGACCCAAAGCTCTCTCAACTCCTTCCGGCTCTCCGCTTCATTTTATTGGCATAAAGTATTAGGTCATGAGTTACATATCAATAGGTTTACATCATACATCACAAGATACAAACGATAGATACTTATTGGTTGAAATTATATTCAGCTTTATCAGCATTCTAGAGAGCAAAGGTCAGACAGCTGCTAGCTATTTCAGTAAAACTCATTACCATATTGGGAACATGAAACTCTTAAGGAACAGGTATGTATATTTTTTCAGCATATATCTGCTTGCTCAAAACATGCAAACTATGAATGTACATTATTTTTGATTCTCTCTTTTTCCTATGTTTACCAAACATGTGCATACTTAGTGATTTTTCTTAGCTTCTGGGTAGACATTTATTACTCCAGCAAGTTTAAACTGTCAACTTAGCAATGTGTCAACAGTCTATAATTTTATTTATTTATTTGTTCTTATATCCCACATTATCCAAAAACAAGTTTCGGTTCAATTTGGCTTACAATTATCAATTAGAAGATGTTACATTCATTTGTGGTTTCATTACCTTACAAACTACTACTACTACTACTACTATTTATCATTTCTATAGCGCTACAAGGCATACGCAGCACTGTACACCAAACACAAAAAGACAGTCCCTGCTCAAAGAGCTTACAATCTAGATAAGACAGGTAAACAGACAGAACAATTAATGGTAAGGGAATAATAGGTGAGGTTAAGGACAGAGCAAGTGAGAAGTGGTTAGGAGTCAAAAGCAGTGGTAAAGAGGTGGGCTTTAAGTTTGGACTTGAAAACGGCCAAAGACGGGGCCAGATGCACAGACTTGGGAAGTCTATTCCAGGCGTGGGATGCAGCAAGACAATAGGAACGGAGTCTAGAATTAGCAGTAGAGGAGAAGGGGACGGATAAGAGAGATTTATCTACAGAACGGAGTACACGAGGGGGGGGGGCGTAGGGAGAGACGAGAGTGGAGAGGTACTGGGGAGCAGCAGAGTGAATACACTTATAGGTCAATAAGAGAAGCTTGAACTGAATATGGAAATGGATAGGGAACCAGTGAAGTGACTTAAGGAGGGGGCTAACGTGAGCATAGCGACTTTGGCGGAAAATGAGTCGCGCAGCAGAGTTTTGGACTGATTGAAGAGGAGAGAGATGGCTAAGAGGGAGGCCGGTAAGAAGCAGGTTACAATAATCAAGATGAGCAGTGATAAGAGTGTGGATAAGGGTTCTGGTAGAGTGCTCAGAGATAAAGGGACGGATTTTGCTAATGTTATAGAGAAAGAAACGACAGCTTTTGGCAATCTGTTGAATATGAGCAGAGAAGGATTCCAGGGCTCTGTCCTTTCCTGGTTCTCTTCCTACCTCTCCCTCCGCACCTTTAGTGTTCACTCTGGTGGATCCTCTTCTACTTCTATCCCTCTGCCTGTCGGCGTACCACAGGGTTCTGTTCTTGGTCCCCTCCTCTTTTCTATCTACACTTCTTCCCTTGGCTCATTAATCTCATCCCATGGCTTTTCCTACCATCTCTATGCTGATGACTCCCAAATCTACCTTTCTACCCCTGATATCTCACCTTGCATCCAAACCAAAGTTTCAGCGTGCTTGTCTGACATTGCTGTCTGGATGTCTCAACGCCAACTGAAATTAAATATGACCAAAACCGAGCTTCTCATTTCCCCCCCAAACCCACCTCCCCGCTCCCCCCGTTTTCTATTTCTGTTGATGGCTCTCTCATTCTCCCTGTCTCCTCAGCTCGAAACCTTGGGGTCATCTTTGACTCTTCTCTCTCCTTCTCTGCTCATATCCAGCAGATTGCCAAGACCTGTCATTTCTTTCTTTACAACATCCGTAAAATCCGCCCCTTTCTTTCCGAGCACTCTACCAAAACCCTCATCCACACCCTTGTCACCTCTCGTTTAGACTACTGCAATCTGCTTCTTGCTGGCCTCCTACTTAGTCACCTCTCCCCTCTCCAGTCGGTTCAAAACTCTGCTGCCCGTCTCATCTTCCGCCAGGGTCGCTTTACTCATACTACCCCTCTCCTCAAGACCCTTCACTGGCTCCCTATCCGTTTTCGCATCCTGTTCAAACTTCTTCTACTAACCTATAAATGTATTCACTCTGCTGCTCCCCAGTATCTCTCCACACTCGTCCTTCCCTACACCCCTTCCCGTGCACTCCGCTCCATGGATAAATCCTTCTTATCTGTTCCCTTCTCCACTACTGCCAACTCCAGACTTCGCGCCTTCTGTCTCGCTGCACCCTATGCCTGGAATAAACTTCCTGAGCCCCTACGTCTTGCCCCATCCTTGGCCACCTTTAAATCTAGACTGAAAGCCCACCTCTTTAACATTGCTTTTGACTCGTAACCACTTGTAACCACTCGCCTCCACCTACCCTCCTCTCTTCAACAACAACAACAACAACAATCATTTCTAAAGCGCTACTAGGGTTACGCAGCGCTGTACAATTCAAACATAGAAGGACAGTCCCTGCTCAAAGAGCTTACAATCTAAAAGACAAGAGAACAAACTAAAGACAAGTGAACAATCTAGAGGACGAGTGAACAGTTAATCTGATAGGGTGGATCTGTGCTAGATCTCGAGTGGTTAGGCGCCGAAGGCAGCATTGAAGAGGTGAGTTTTAAGCAGAGATTTGAAGATGGGTAGGGAGGGGGCATGGCGTATGGGTAAAGGAAGATTATTCCAGGCATAGGGTGAGGCAAGGCAGAATGAGCGGAGCCTGGAGTTGGCAGTAGTGGAGAAGGGTACTGAGAGAAGGGCTTTGTCCTGTGAGCGGACGTTGCGGGCGGGAACATAGGGGGAGATGAGGGTGGAGAGGTATTGAGGAGCCGCAGACTGAGTGCATTTGTAGGTAAGGAGGAGGAGCTTGAATTGTATGCGATATCTGATCGGAAGCCAATGAAGTGATTTAAGGAGAGGGGTGGTATGAGTATATCAGTTTTGGCAGAATATAAGACGTGCAGCAGCGTTCTGAACGGATTGAAGGGGGGATAGATGGCCGAGTGGGAGGCCGGTGAGGAGTAAGTTGCAGTAATCGAGGCGAGAGGTAATGAGAGCATGGACGAGAGTTCTGATGGTATGCTCAGAGAGGAAAGGGCGAATTTTGCTGATATTGAGGAGGAAGAAGCGACAGGTCTTGGCAGTCTGTTGGATATGCGCAGAGAAGGAGATGCAGGAGTCGAAGGTGACTCCGAGGTTGCGGGCAGATGGGACGGGGAGGATGAGGGTGTTATCAACAGAGATAGAGAGTGGAGGAAGAGGAGAAGTGGGTTTAGGAGGAAAGACAAGGAGCTCGGTCTTGGACATGTTCAGCTTCAGGTGGCGGTTGGACATCCATGCCGCAATGTCGGATAAGCAGGCCGATACCTTGGCCTGAGTCTCCGCAGTGATGTCAGGTGTGGAGAGGTATAGCTGGGTGTCATCAGCATAAAGATGATACTGAAAACCATGAGACGAGATCAGCGAGCCCAGGGAAGAGGTGTAGATTGAGAAGAGAAGGGGTCCAAGGACAGAATCCTGGGGAACTCCAACAGATAGTGGGATGGGAGTGGAGGAAGATCCATGGGAGTGTACCCTGAAGGTGCGGTGGGAGAGATAAGAGGAGAACCAGGAGAGGACAGGGCCTTGGAACCCAAAAGAGGACAGCGTGGCAAGAAGTAAGTCATGATTGACAGTGTCAAACGCGGCGGAAAGATTGAGGAGGATGAGGATGGAGTAGTGACCTCTGGATTTGGCCAGGAGCAGGTCATTGCAAACTTTAGAGAGTGCCGTTTCAGTCGAGTGCAGAGGGCGAAAACCGGATTGAAGTGGATCGAGGATGGCGTGAGAGGAGAGAAAATCAAGGCAGCGGCTATGAACGGCGCGCTCAAGTATTTTGGAAAGGAAGGGTAAAGAGAAATGGGGCGGTAGTTGGAGGGGCAGGTAGGGTCTTCCTTCCCGTCCACATTAATTGATTTGATTTGCTTACTTTATTTATTTTTTGTCTATTAGATTGTAAGCTCTTTGAGCAGGAACTGTCTTTCTTCTATGTTTGTGCAGCGCTGCGTACGCCTTGTAGCACTATAGAAATGCTAAATAGTAGTAGTAGTAGTCTCTTGTAATCAGAGGTGATATTGTGATGTCATAATGCCTCAGGCCACCAATAAGAGCCAACCTCATCAGTGATGTCACAATGGCTTGATTGTCCTATACTTGGCTCACTTTTATTACATAGCTCTTTGAGCAGGGACTGTCTTCTTCTATGTTTGTGCAGCGCTGCGTACGCCTTGTAGCACTATAGAAATGCTAAATAGTAGTAGTAGTAGTCTCTTGTAATCAGAGGTGATATTGTGATGTCATAATGCCTCAGGCCACCAATAAGAGCCAACCTCATCAGTGATGTCATAATGGCTTGATTGTCCTATACTTGGCTCACTTTTATTACATAGCTCTTTGAGCAGGGACTGTCTTTCTTCTATGTTTGTGCAGCGCTGCGTATGCCTGGTAACGCTATAGAAATGCTAAATAGTAGTAGTAGTAGTAGTAGGAGTCAAAGATGACCCCAAGGTTACGAGCTGATGAGACAGGGAGAATGAGAGTGCCATCCACAGAAATAGAGAAAGGGGGAGAAGAGAGGTAGGCTTAGGGGGAAAGATGAGAAGCTCAGTTTTGGCCATGTTAAGTTTTAGATGATGTTGCGACATCCAAGTAGCGATATCAGATAGGCAGGCTGAAACCTTTGACTGGATGTTGGTTGAGATTTTAGGGGTAGAGAGGTAAATTTGGGAGTCATCAGCATAGAGATGGTTTTGAAAGCCATGAGATCAGTGTTTGACATTTGTTTGACATTTGTCTCATGAGTAATTAGCCATAAAATTTCTTGAAGAGATAGGTTTTTAGGCTTTTCTTGAACCTTAGGTACTTGTTGTTGATTCCTATGGCCCTGGGGATCGAATTCCACCATTTAGAGGGCAGGTAGCTAATCCTGCCACGTAGACTGATTTGTAGGTTATGTTTTTGCAGTTGGGCAGGTGAAGTAGTAGATAACCTCTGGCTTCTGGATGCACATTTTTCGATTATATTTCGATCAAGTCTAGCATATAATCAGGAGACGGTCCAAATAGTATCTTGAAGATGATAGTGCTGGTTTTGAAAAATAGTCTGGGCCTGATTGGGAGCCAGTGTTGTGTTGTAAGTAGTGGTGTAGCTCTTTCGTATGATTTCTTGAGTATTAATCTTGCTACTGTGTTCTGTATGATCTGCAGCGATCTTATTAGGTTTTCTGTGCATACAACTTTTGCTGCGTTACAGTAGTCTAGTTGGGAAAAAAATCGTTGATTGTACTATTAAATGGAAGGGTTGTCTAGGGAAGTAGTCTCTGATCCTTCTTAGTTTCCTTAGAGGGGCATAATCGAACGGGGACGACCATCTCTAAGGGCGCCTATTTCTAAGGACGTCCTGGCAAAGGGGCGGGGAAACCCATATTATCGAAACAAGATGGGTGGCCATCGTTCTTTTCAATACTATGGTCGGGAATGCCCAAATCAGCAAATTTAGGTTGACCTTAGAGATGGTCGTCCCCAGGATTTGGTCATTTCTGATTTTCAGCGATAATGGAAAGCGAGGAAGCCTACATCTCAGAAACAACCAAATCCAAGCCATTTGGTCATGGGAGGAGCCAGCATTCGTAGTGCACTGGTCCCGCTAACTGAACGGAAAAAGCCCTTCCCTTACCGATCCCTTAGTGATTTGGAAAGGATCGGGCATGCATGAAGGAAATCGCATGCAAATGAGCTGCTCGTTGTTAGCTCATTTGCACACGATTTCCTTCCTAAGGAGGGGAAGCCAGTGCAGAGCAGCCAAGCGTTATGCGTGGCTGCTCTGTGCATGCCAAAGATGGTTTCATAGATGCAGACAAGCTGCGTATATAACAGCCGTCTACAACCTTAGAAAAACACAAGTCCAGGTGAAAACGTCCAAGTGTTCGTCAGGGATGTCATTTTTTTTTTTAAGAATATGGGTGAAGAATGTCCTTCGCTATGCCTCCGTCCCTGCAACGGCAGTTAAGGACGACCAAAATGTGGATGCTTCTGTGAGAAGGATGTCCATGCCTTTGCTATGCCTCCAACACCCCCTTTATTTATTTGGATTTTGGATCACAAGTAGCAGCAGTGGGATTTGAACTGGCTACCTCTGGATTGCAAGACTAGTGCTCTAACCACTAGGCCACTCCTCCACTCCACTCCCTTGAAATTTGGCTGTCCCTGTGTGTGTGGGGGGGCAGTTCAGGACATCAAAAATGTTTGAAAGGATGTCCACACCTTCATTATGTCTCCACTGACACACATATCTCCCCCCCCCCCTAGGGACCTGCATACTGTCCCCCTTTAGAGATCTGCTGGTCCCATTGGTATTACCAGACTATGCCAATCCATCAGAGAATCTATCAATAGCGCATTTTTCATGTGGTTAATGCTCAGTATGTTCTGTCAATAGGAAAACAAAGGTTTTCTGTATTCCATCTTCAGACAAAAAAATACAGCTTAAACAATTTTCCAACCGTAAAACAAGTAATGTAATTTATGCCACGTTATGCCCTTGTGACCTAGTTTACATTAGCAAAACCAAAAGGAAGTTCAATATTCGGGTGATTGAACATAAGAGTGCATTGAAACGTAAATTACTTGATAAACCTTTGGTTGAACATTCTATTGCTCTAGGACATAAATTTGAAGATTACCGTTTTTGTGTTATATTTGTTCATAAACAAACATGGAGAGGTGGCCCTATAGACATCCAACTATTACGTAAAGAACAATTTGTTTTTGAACTAGAAACTCTTTATCCAAAAGGTTTGAATGCATAGACAGATCTTTGTTTTCCTTTAAATATGTTTTGGATTTAGGACATTCTCCGCATTATTTTCGAAAGAGAAAGACGCCCATATTTCGACCCAAATCGGAGAGGGGTGTCTTTCTCCCGTGGGCGACCAAATTGGTATAAACGAAAGCCGATTTTGGTCGTCTTCAACTGCATTCCATCGCAGGAACGACCAAAGTTGACGGAGGCGTGGTGAAGGCGGGACTGGGGCGTGGTTATTGACCGAGGAGAGATGGCCGCCTTCGGCCGATAATCGAAAAAAGAAAGGCGGTTTTACCGTAATTTTGGGTCACTTTTTTTGGACCCTTTTTTTTTACAAACAAGTCCCAAAAAAGTGCCCCAACTGCCCAGATGACCACAGGAGGGAATCGGGGATGACCTCCATGGACTCCCCCAGTGGTCACTAACCCCCTCCCACAAAAAAAAAAGAACTTGAAAAACCTTTTTTTCCAGCCTGTATGGCAGCCTCAAATGTCATGCTCAGCTCCATGACAGCAGTATGCAGGTCCCTGGAGCAGTTGTTAGAGGGGGCAGTGGACTTCACCCAGGTGGGCCCAGGCCCATCCCCCCCTACCTGTTACACTTGTGCTGGTAAATGGGAGCCCTCCAATCCGCCCCCAAAACCTACTGCACCCACATGTAGGTGCCCCCCTTCACCCCTTAGGGCTATGGTAATGGTGTAGATTTGTGGGCAGTGGGTTTTGGGGGGATTTGAGGGGCTCAGCACCCAAAGGAAGGGAGCTATGGACTTGGGAGGTATTTTACTTTTGTTTTTTTACGTTTTACAAGTGCCCCCTAGGGTGCCCGGTTGCTGTCCTGGTATATGAGGGGGACCAGTGCACTACAAATCCTGGCCCTCCCATGACCCAATGCCTTGGATTTGTTTGTTTTTGAGCTGGGCGCCTTCGGTTTCCATTATCGCTGAAAAACGATACCGCCTAGCTCAAATCCGCACAAATCCAATGCATTTGGCCGGCACAAACCGTATTATTGAAAAAAAAAGATGGACGTCCATTTTTTCTGAAAATACGGTCTGTCCCGCCTCTTCACGTACCCATTTTCGGACATAGATGCCCATGGAGATGGGCGTTCGCGTTTGATTATGCCCCTCTACATATCCAGATGTGTACATTATTTTAAGTCATGGTGCTATTATGGTGTTATTGTATTATCAGCCGAGTTTTGTTTTGATCTGTTTTATCATTATCATTTGCACTTGTTTTATCATTTACACTTGTTTATGTATCTATTTAATTTATTGTTATTGATTTATTTGTTGTTTTATCTGTTTTATATCCCCTGACGCAGCCCTGCTGGGCGAAACATGGCCTGTGTTGGGCATTTTATTTTAGATGTTACTCTATCAATAAAGTCTATTTTGGTTTTTCCACTGATCTGCTTTGTTGTTTTCCATTCTTCCGTTCCTCTCCTATATCCATCTCTGACTTCGATCTTTTCCTTTCAGCTTTCCTTCATTTATTTTTCTGCCTCTATCTATTAAGACTTCATTCATTCTTACTATTCAGTCTTCAATCTTCCTTTTCTTTACCACTTCTAACTACAGCTTTTCATCTCCCTCACCCAGACTCCCATTCTTCATCCTACTATTCCCCAGTTTTCTTCCAGCACTTTCTCTTTCCTCCCTTCTGTACAGCACCCTCTCTCTATTTTCACTCCTCTGACCAGTATCATCTCTCTCTCTTTCACCCCCTCCTCCAGCCAAGATGTCCTCTTTCCTTCATCTCCATCCAGCATCTCTCCCTTTCACCCTACTCCTCCTTGTATCCAGCATCCCTCCGTGTCCCTCATCCCTTTCCATGCCAGCATCTACCCTATATCCCTGCACCTCCCATGTCCAGCATACTCCCTTATGTGTCCTCATTCCTGTCCAATGTCCAGTACCCCTCTTTGTTTTGTTACTCTCCCATGTCAACCATCTCCTCTTTGTTTTCCTATTCACCCCATGTCCAACAACCTACAATATTCCTTTATCCTTCCTATCTGATCTAGTATCACCTCTTCCTCCTCTTCCATGTGAAGAGTTATGCTAGCCCTTGCTCTCAGTAAAATACAGGCCAATAGCTCATAATAAGAGCTAGGCTTCTTAAAATCAAAATCATCTCTGATACAAAAGAGAGCTAGCTTGTAAGAATCAGAGATCACCTTTGACACAGTTACATTTTACTGTAGCAAATGCTAAAGTAAGTGCTCAGAGAGCTGACAGAGAGTGGAGGGAATCTACTCTGTAGATAATGAGGAGACTGGCACCTACAAGATGTCATGAGCGACAGTTGCTATGGTTGTGTAGAGATAGTACTGGGTCAGCTGCACCCCGGGTGAGAACATCCAAAGGAGGGGGCTAGGGAAAGTTTGAGGAACATGCAAAGTCATCTAATAAGATGCGCTCTGAGCATATCTTGTTTATACTTAGAGCTTGATAGTATGTGAAGTCATTTTGATCAACTGATAAGGTCCAAGAACCCTGGTGACAAAGCTGGGGTCCATTGAAATGAATAGGGTGAAAATAGTATAAAAATGGGAGTCGGAAGGGTATTGGATCAGACAACAGAAGGAAGGCTACAAGAGAAGGTGGGTGACAGACGTGTCATGTAATGCTGCTCCATCATATGACTGCCTGATTTGCCTGTACTGCTATTGGTAAGATTGAAATAAACTATCTCCTTATATCTCAGCGAGTCCTTCTGATTATGGAGTTTGTTAATTCCTGGACTGTGTAAGAGCAGTCTGGGGGAGTATGAGGTCAGAGTAATTGGTGGGAACACGCAAATTATTTACTAGAGAGAGCCCCTGGCTTCCGCTGCCCAAACGGGAGAGGCAGACCTAATTATATACACATGCCAGCATCTGCCCTCAATTAACCCCTTTAAAGACCTATCCCCTTCCATCCAGCATCTGCCCCCTCTCTTCCCTTCCATCCAGTATGTGTCTCTTTCTCCATCTTCTATCCAACGTGTTCCCTCTTTCACTGCTCCCTTCCATCCAACATCTGCCCCTTCTCTCTGTAACTATTCTCCAGTGTCTGTCCCTTCTCTCTCACCTTCCTTTCAGCATCTGTCCCCTCTCTCTAACCCTTCTCTCTGACTCTTCCTTCCAGTGCTTGTCTCTTCTCTCTGATTCTTCCATCCAGTGTCTGTCCCCCTCTCCCTCCTTCCATCCAGCACGTGTCCCTTTTCTCTGACACTTCCTTCCAGTATCTATCCCTTCTCTCTGACACTTTCTTCCAGTGCCTGTCCCTTGAGTCTTCCCCCTTCCCTCCAGCATCTGATCCTTCCAAGCAGTATCTGACCTCTCTCCAACCCTCTCTCTAACACCCTACTAATCCAGACCAGCAGTGACAGAAAAAAAAGGACAGCCACTGCATGTCACGGTCATCAACATCCGTGCTAGAGAGTTGCACGGGGACAGAAATCCAACCTGTCCCTGCTAGAATCTAACCCATCCCCATCTATCCCCGTGGGGAATCTAACCCGTCCCCGTGGGGAATTTAACCCATCCCCAAGGGGAATCTAACCCGACCCCCGCAAGAATTTAATGATACATTAAAAAAAATTCCTGTCTGTTCTCTCAGTCTCTGGGTTTGAGCCACAGCACTGCAGGCAAGGAAGGAACGGAAGTTGGAGCACTGTGGTGTGCACATGTAAGACTTCTCTGATTCACGGCACTGTGTGCTAAGAGATCACCAAATGCACACGCCAGTAGGTCAGGAGACATCTGATGCTCATGCCTATGTCAGAGCTGAGCTCTGTGCAGCAGCCCAGGATCAGAGAGGATTAATAGTAACATAGTAAATGACAGCAGATAAAAACTGGAACGGTCCATCCAGTCTGCCCAATAGACATAATCATTATCAATTCATGATTAAATCAACAATGAATGTGATATTATATACTTGATTATGGTCTTTCTGTGGCGTTTCTGGGACATAGACCACAGAAGTCCACCTGGCCCCATCCTTATGTTCCAACTGCTGGAGTTGCCCTCGAAGCCCACTCCAGCCTGTTCGTCTTCTCATTTGCTGGACACAGACCATAAAATTCTGTCCAGCATTGTCCTCAAGTTCCAGCCACTAAGGGCTGTCTAAGCCCTTTCCAGCCCATATTAAACCAGATTGTCATATATGAGACACAGACCAAACAGGTCTCCCGGTATCGGCCCTAGTTCATCACAGCCAGAGTCGCCAGCTGTGTCACTCGACACATCCACACACATTCAGCCATTTAAGTTTAGTTTTGTTTTTATAACTTCCATTTTCTAATTAGAAATCCTCTGTGTTCACCCCATGCCTTTTTGAATTTCATCACCATTTGTATCTCTACCACCTCCTTAATGGAGACTTTCCACATCTGTGCTGTTAAAGCAAGGAGGAGGAGGAGGAGACAGAACTCAAAGAACTTGGTACTCGGTAGGTGAGAGGCTGGCGCAAGTGCAGCATACACTTCCACGGGAACCCCACAGGAACTGCTTCCATCCCCACGGGATCCCCGCAGGAACTGCTTCCATCCCTGCGGGATTCCCGCGAACCCCATTCCCGTGCAAGTCTCTAGTCCATGCCTTGCTCGTCAGTGCCCTATTCCACTTAGACCCATTAGTTTTACCTGTAGTTCTAGCTATGGACCTGTGAGGTCACTGTAGAGTGGTGAAAGCCAAGCTGGTGATGTCATCAATGCTGAGCCCTTCTTAAGATGGCTTCTGTGTGCACTCAGTGTTCTTTTTTTTTTTATGAATTTTCACATTTACATTTATGCAATAGAACATAAATTTGAATTTAAAGAAATAGACAGGAAATTCAATCCTAATATGCAAATAACTCACTAAATTTTTAGTCCACAAATAATTGATCCAAGATCTAGAAAATATAAATTTTAAATATCAATTATATTGATTGAAAGAAAATTACAAACTAGAACAGAGAGAATTTGGGTAACACAGCTGAGACTTAGCGCTAGTGGTCAAGGACTACTACAACATTATTCTCTAGAGGAAATAAATTCTATCAGCTTCCCTGGGTCAAAAAACAAATAATTTGTAGAATTCAAGGAAACATTGCATTTACACGGAAATTTTAAAAGGAAAGTCCCTCCTATTCGAAGGACAGTTTCAAGATGGCCACCAGAGCTCCGGGGACCCTAGGGATTAGGACTTACCCGTGCTGTCCTAGACCCTCCCGGATCGATCAGGGAGGGAAGAGGAGGGGAGCGGACATCGGGGGAGCCGTCGGGCGAGATCTGCGGCGGCTTCCTTAGTATCCGACGTGGGCGTGCAGCCCGAGTTGACTGCGGCTATCTGCCGCCTGCCTGCCGCGTGGCTGCGGCCTTCCCCCACTGTCGTCCGGCTCCCGCGGCCTCTCTGCCTTGCCCCGTACACTCCGGGGGAGCCCGGGCTCAGGGTCTCTGCGCGGAGGGGCTGGGCGGGCCGTAGTCTGCCGCACTGGTCGCACCTGTGGTCCCGTGCGCTGCCACCGTGCTCCCCGGCCGGAACGGCCTGGGCGCAAATTGCAGTTGCTGACCACGCGGTGGCTTCAGGGCGCGACCAGGAACAGTGGGAGGCAGAGTCCATCAGCCCCGGCCTGCGTCTCGCTGCGTCCAGCGCCCTTTGCGTCGGGCCAACAGAAGCAATGTCCACTGGCCTCAGCTTGTTCCAGTCTGCAGATCCAACTTTTCCCTGCCTGCTCTGATCCATTGGCCTGCTCCAACCCACCTGCCTGTTCCGGTACATCTGTTCAGAGTGTTCCAGTCCCCCCTGATCCGGCTTCACCCTGCGTGTTCCAGTCTGCCTGATCCGGCTTCACCCTGCGTCTTCCAGTCCGCCTGATCCGGCTTCACCCTGCGTCTTCCAGTCCGCCTGATCCAGCTTCTTCCTGCCTGCTCCAGTCCGCCTGAACCAGCTTCTTCCTGCCTGCTCCAGTCTGCTTGATCCAGCTTCTTCCTGCTTGCTCCAGTCCGCCTGATACAGCTTCTTCCTGCTTGCTCCAGTCTGCCTGATCCTGCGTCTTCCTGCCTGCTCCAGTCCGCCTGATGCAGCCTCCTGCCTGCTCCAGTCCGCCTGACGCAGCTTCCCCCTGCCTGCTCCAATCCGCCAGGTTCAGCTTCTTCCTGCCTGCTCCAGTCCGCCTGGTACAGCTTCTTCCTGCCCGCTCCAGTCCGCCTGGTACAGCCTCTTCCTGCCTGCTCCAATCCGCCTGATCCAGCTTCCTCCTGCCCGCTCCAGTCCGCCTGGTACAGCTTCTTCCTGCCAGCTCCAGTCCGCCTGCTCCAGCTTCCTGACTGCCTACTCCAGTTCGCCTGATCCAGCTTCTTCCTGTCTGCTCCAGTCCGCCTGATCCAGCTTCTTCCTGTCTGCTCCAATCCGCCTGGTACAGCTTCCTGCCTGCTCGTTCCAGTTCACCTGATCCAGCTGCTCCAGTCCGCCCGATCCTGCTCTCCCTGCTTGCTCCAGTCCATCTGCCTGCTCCAGTCCGCCTGATCCAGCTTCTTCCTGTCTGCTCCAGTCCGCCTGGTACAGCTTCTTCCTGCCAGCTCCAGTCCGCCTGATCCAGCTTCCTCCTGTCTGCTCCAGTCCGCCTGATCCAGCTTCCTGCTTGCTCGTTCCAGTTCACCTGATCCAGCTGCTCCAGTCTGCCCGATCCTGCTCTCCCTGCTTGCTCCAGTCCATCTGCCTGATCCAGCTGTTCCAGTTCGCCCGATCCTGCTCTCCATGCCTGCTCCAGTCCATCTGCCTCAACCTGTTCCAGTCTACTTGATCCAGCGTGTTACAGCCTGCCTGCTCCAGCTACTCCCTTACTCCAGGCCCTCTCCTCCAGCCAGCTTACTCCAGTCTGCCTGATACAGCCTGTTCCAGTCCGTCTGCTTCAGCTTGTCCCAGCCTGTTCCAGTCTGTCTGCATCAGCTTGTCCTAGTCCGCCAGCTCCTGCTTCAAACCACTCCAGCCTGCCACTCAACCTGACTACTAGCCAATCATTGACTTACCACCAATCACCTGACTGTCTACCACCCACCCAGAAACCCGCCTGCCTCCCAGCCCATCCTACCAGCTCATCACTCTCCTGCCCGACTGCTTACCCTCACCTGCCTGTCTCCCAGCCCACCTACCTTCCCTTTGAACACCTCAGTCACTACCTAGGGCCCCCATTCACATCCTATTCCTTGCCCTGTCCCTCCCTAATCTTTTCTCCCTCTCACAGCTGTCTTCCACACGATCTCACTACCCATCCCTGTCCTCTTCCGCCCTCCCCTACCTACCCCTGTCCCCCACCATCTCACCATCCCTACTGTCTTCCTCCTCCTTCCTAGCTCTCAACCTTCAACACCTCCTTCCTGCCATGAACCCTTCCCCTTTCCTCCTAAGCGCATCCCGTCTTCGTCGCCTTCGTCGCCCTTCCTCACCCACCCTTCTCTGCACTCTCTTGCTCCTTCTCCTGCTATCCGCAGGTGACATCAATCCCAACCCAGGTCCCCCACACCTGTCCTCGTCCTCATCTCATCTATGCAAACGATCCCGCGATATCTCCAATCTCATCCCTATCCCCCTCCTCCCCCCCCTCCCTCCCCTTCTCGTGTGCCCTGTGGAACGCCCACTCAATCTGCAACAAACTTCCCTTCACCCACGATCTCTTCATCTCCCATTCCCTTCATCTGCTCGCCCTAACTGAAACCTGGCTCACCCCGGACAACTCTGCCTCAATCGCAGCCCTATGCCACAGAGGTTATCTTTTCTCCCATTCGCCCCACCCAGTCGGCCGCGGTGGCGGCATCGGACTACTACTTTCGCCCGCCTGCAGCTTCCAACCTCTCCACCTACCTCAGTCTCACAGCTTCTCATCCTTTGAAGTTCACTCCATCCGTCTATTCCACCCACTGCCACTCAGAGTTGCAGTCATTTACCGCCCCCCTGATAAATCCCTCCCATCCTTCCTTACCGACTTCGATGCCTGGCTCTCCGTCTTTCTTGAGCCCTCATCCCCATCCCTCATTCTCGGTGACTTCAACATCCACACTGATAACCCTTCCGATTCATATGTTGCTCAGTTCCTCACTCTTACCTCCTCCTTCAACCTCCAACTGAGCCCCACCACCCCTACTCACAAATCTGGTCACTGTCTTGATCTCGTCCTCTCTTCTTCTTGCTCACCCTCCACTTTCTGCGTTTCACCTCTTCCTCTCTCCGACCACCACCTTATCACATTCACACTTCAGCACCCTCCCCCTCGCCCAACACTAACTACTACGTCCAGAAATCTCCAGGCTGTTGACCCCTCCACCTTATCCTCTACTATCTCTGATCTCCTCCCTTCCATCTTGTCCTCCACATCCGTTGACAAAGCTGTCTCCACTTACAATGCCACTCTTTCCTCTGCTCTAGACACCCTTGCACCGTCCACCTCCCAGCCCACAAGATGTACCAATCCCCAGCCCTGGCTGACCCCTTGCACCCGATACCTTCGCTCCTGTGCCCGTTCGGCTGAACGCCTCTGGAGGAAATCTCGCACCCTTACTGACTTCATTCACTTCAAATTCATGCTATCCTCCTTCCAATCCTCCCTATTCCTCGCTAAGCAGGACTATTATATCCAATTGACCAATTCCCTTAGCTCTAACCCTCGTCGTCTATTCGCCACCCTCAACTCCCTCCTCAAAGTGCCCTCTGCTCCCACCCCCCCTTCACTCTCTCCTCAATCTCTGGCCCACTACTTCCGTGACAAGGTCCAGAAGATCAACCTCGAATTCACCACCACTCCCTGTCCTCCTCTTCAGCCTATATCTCACTCTCTCATCCAACCTACTCTGCCCTCCTTCTCCTCCTTTCCTGCTATCACCGAAGAGGAAATCGCCCATCTCCTCTCCTCCTCGAAAGCCACCACCTGTTCCTCTGACCCCATCCCCACCAACCTACTTAACACCATCACACCTACCATCACCCCCATCATCTGTCATATACTTAACCTCTCTCTCTGCACTGCATCTGTCCCGGACACCTTCAAACATGCTGTGGTCACTCCACTCCTCAAAAAACCATCACTTGACCCTACCTGTCCCTCCAACTACCGCCCCATTTCCCTCCTACCCTTCCTCTCCAAGATACTTGAACGCGCCGTTCACAGCCGCTGTATTGATTTTCTCTCCTCTCATGCAATCCTCGATCAGCTCCAATCCGGCTTTCGCCCCCTACACTCAACAGAAACGGCACTATCTAAAGTCTGCAATGACCTATTCCTCACCAAATCCAAAGGTCACTACTCCATCCTCATCCTCCTCGACCTCTCCGCCGCTTTTGACACTGTCAATCACAACCTACTTGTTGACACACTGTCCTCCCTTGGGTTCCGGGGCTCTGTCCTCTCCTGGTTCTCATCTTATCTCTCCCATCGTACCTTCAGAGTATACTCTCATGGTTCGTCCTCCTCCCCTATCCCGCTCTCTGTTGGAGTTCCTCAGGGATCTGTCCTTGGGCCCCTTCTTTTTTCAATCTACACCTCTTCCTTAGGCTCCCTGATTTCTTCTCATGGTTTCCACTATCATCTTTATGCCGACGACACCCAGCTTTATCTCTCCACACCAGAAATCACCGCGGATACCCAGGCCAAAGTCTCGGCCTGCTTATCCGACATTGCTGCCTGGATGTCCAACCGCCACCTGAAACTGAATATGTCTAAGACTGAACTTATTGTCTTCCCAGCCAAACCCACTTCCCCTCTCCCTTCACTCTCTATCTCAGTTGAGAACACCCTCATCGTCCCCGTCTCATCTGCCCGCAACCTCGGTGTTATCTTCGACTCCTCCCTCTCCTTTTCTGCGCACATCCAGCAGATAGCCAAGACCTGTCGCTTCTTCCTCTATAACATCAGCAAAATTCGCCCCTTCCTCTCCGAGCACACCACCCGAACTCTCATCCACTCTCTCATTACCTCGCGCCTTGACTACTGCAACCTACTCCTGACCGGCCTCCCACGTAGCCATCTACTCCCCCTTCAGTCCATCCAGAACTCTGCCGCACGTCTTATCTTCCGCCTTAACCGATATACTCATATCACCCCTCTCCTCAAGTCACTTCACTGGCTCCCAATCAGATACCGCATACAGTTCAAGCTTCTCTTACTCACCTACAAATGCACTCGATCTGCGGCCCCTCCGTACCTCTCTACCCTCATCTCCCCTTATGTCCCTACCCGTAACCTCCGCTCTCAAGACAAATCCCTCCTTTCAGTACCCTTCTCCACCACCTCCAACTCCAGGCTCCGTCCCTTCTGTCTCGCCTCACCCCATGCCTGGAACAAACTCCCTGAGCCCATACGCCGTGCCCCCTCCCTACCCATCTTCAAATCAATGCTCAAAGCCCACCTCTTCAATGTCGCCTTTGGCACCTAATCACTACACCTCTTCTCAGGAAAACTTACCTACCCCAACTTGACATTTCGTCCTTTAGATTGTAAGCTCTTCCGAGCAGGGACCGTCCTTATTGTTAATTTGTACAGCGAAGCGTAACCCTAGTAGCGCTCTAGAAATGTTAAGTAGTAGTAGTAACTCTCGCTTTTAGTAACAAAAGTTATTTTCTTCTTCTTTGTTTATCTCTAAAGAGATCTGGGAAAATCTGTACTTTTGATCCCAGGAAAAGTGAGTTCATGTGGCGGAAATAAAGTCCAGAAGAATCCGCAGCCAAGCGGAAATAAAGTCTAAATATGTTATTATGATCTAGTTCCAGAGCAAAGGTAACCAACAGTGTTGTTCTTTCTGTTATGACTTCCATTGAATTTTGAAGAAAATCTGTTAAATTTAGGTCAGATTGAGGAGGAATAGGCAATCTTCTTGTTCCAGTACTGGAAATATATTGGGTTTTGGTAGTAGGTGGAAAACCCTCAGGGGGAACACCCACTATCTCCACAGTGTATTTTTTCAACATCTCTAATGCTGGGATAAGAGGAGACTTAGGAAAGTTCAGAAATCGTAAATTATTTCTCCTTATCTGATTTTCTAAATATTCTATCTTGTGCTTTTGGAAGTTACTGTCTTTTATTAAAGTTAATGTTGAAGAATTCACTGATTTTATATCTTTATCTAAAGCCTTCATTTTAATTGTCTGCTCTTCTAATTTAGCTGAAACATCACTTTGGACCTGCTTTAATTCCGCCACCTCACCCTGCAAAATACCTGATAGTTGTAGGTTGGTATTCAGTCCTTTTATCGCTTCCCACAATACATCTAATGTAACAGTCACAGGTTTAACATAATTCCAGTCTCCATGGAGGGTTCGCCTTGAATTCCCTCAGGCACGCAAACTGCCTGGGTCATTGTTCTCACTGGCGTCGACGTGGCAACGGGGTTTCCATGTACAGCCACAAGGATTCCACTTCTGGGCCCGGTGTTCTGTTCACTCGCTGCCACCTCTTCTCCTCTGGGTCTTGGAGGTGCTGTTGTCGGGGGTGAACTCAATGACACCCCCCTCAGCGCTATGGTCCAAAGTATCTCCCAGACCCCTCGAAGCGTCAACTCTGGCTCCCAGCGCTTGCAAACCCGACTCCTCCAAAGTTGTCTGCCGCGTGGGAGGGGGATTCACCCTACCTGTGGAGGTAGGCATGTTGGGCTTCCCTTTCCTCTTTCCCATTACGGGTCCGTGGTTGCTCCCCTGCGCCAGACTTCTAGTAAGAGTCAGGAGCTGCTTCGCGCACATCTGCTCTCGGCGCCATCTTGGATCGATTTTAAAAAATCAGTGTTCTGACAATTACTCTTGTTTGAGCTCAGGCCTGCCTGAGGCTCTGCTAGTTCTATCTGCTGTTTCATTGTCAGGCCATGGCCTGAAGCATTGCTGCAGCTTTTTTCTTCTTGCTCTGTTCCAGTGAAGCCTGCTTACAAGCCTTGGAGTTCTGAGAGCTCTGCTCCAGTGAATCCTGCTTACAAGCCTTGGAGTCCTGAGAGCTCTGTTCCAGTGAATCCTGCTTACAAGCCTTGGAGTCCTGAGAGCTCTGTTCCAGTGAATCCTGCTTACAAGCCTTGGAGTCCTGAGAGCTCTGTTCCAGTGAATCCTGCTTACAAGCCTTGGAGTCCTGAGAGCTCTGTTCCAGTGAATCCGGCTTACAAGCCTTGGAGTCCTGAGAGCTTCTTGCCCTTCAGCTGAGTCCCCAGTCATCCACAGTGAGTCCCTGGCTGCAGTGAGTAGGCCCTGTGCTGTGTTTTGGACTGTGTGTGGGGGATGAGAATTATCCCTGGATGAGGTGGCTGTGCTTGGAGTGCAGAGGGATCCGCGTGGGCTGTTCCTGGTTCCTGTTTGCTGCGCTGTGCCTGTGTGTGTCTTTTGCCTTGGGAGCATTCGGCTCAGGCGGTTCAGAGACTGTTTGTTTCTACAAGAGACTATTTTGTATTTCTTTGCTTTGCTGCTGCTCATCTCCTGCTTCTGAGAGAGCTTGCCGTGGAGGTCCCACGGCTTACATGAGAGTTCTGACAGAATGAACTTTTATCTGACTGCCAGCGGTCTCACTGCTTTCATGTAAGTGCTATTACGTTCCGTTGCCCCACCAGGGCAGGCCTTTGACTAGTCTCTTGTGCTCTTTTGTTTGCTTTTCTTGTACAGCTAGGCTGTCTCACTGCTTGCCAATATTGTATGCTTAAGGTTTTGTTTTGCTTTAGCTAGTGTTAGGATGTGCAGCTAGGCTGCTTATTGTCCTTTTTTCTCTTACACTATTGCTGAGCTGTTTGTTTGCCTTTTTGACCTGTGTTCTTTTGCTACCATTAAAGCTACCTTAGTTCACCTCCACTTGCAATCCAGTCCGGTTCTTTGGGATACTCTTGGGACTCCGTCTACCCAGAGGTGGTTAAGTGATCCTCACGCATCTTTTGTACTATTATATAAGGTAATCCATGAATAGACTGGGTAATACATACCAAATTTGGCACCAAGTGTTTTTAAATGAGGACGAAATGCAAGCAATTGTTTCCTATTTTTCACCGTTTGTTTACTTAAGTCCGGTACAAAAAGAAAGGTGGTGCCTTCATATTTCACCGGCACCATACTTGTTGCTTCCTGCATTGTATAAAGCACATGGTTATAGCAAAATAGCTTCAGTATTATGGGACATGGGTATTTTCCTTGCTGTACTGTGTGTGACTGCACACATTGAGCTCTGTTCTGTCCTCTGACAGCCTTGCACTAGTTTATAATGTGATCCTAAAATGTGCGTAATGCTTTTACTGTTATTCTCATTTCTAAGGACTATCATCGCTGCAGTTCCCACTGCAGATACGTGAGCAAATGCATTGTGTGTAATGTAGTTCACAGGCAATGCAGCCACAGTTGTCTGTCTGTATAAGAACGGTTGCCACTGGTTGTAAGGCTGCCCAGACCTTCACTCTCTCTCAGCCAAGCTTGGCTCCTTTGTCTACCTGCTATCATTTCCTGGTCATTCTTACTATCTCTGTCCTGAGAGGTCAGCCAGGTATGGCCTTTCCCTCCAATTAAGGGCCATCCTCTAGCACCTCCCTTGCCACCCGGTGGCAGGCTTTGTCCCTATTGGTCCTTACCTGCTCCTCCCTGTGTGAGGCTTTTTGACCTCCTTGTCCCTTTCACCATGAGGCATTCACCATCTTTCTACAGACATGAGGCATTCACCATCTTCAGACAGCACAGTCCTGCTGAAACTCCCTGCAATGAACTTGGTTTTTTACCTTGAAAATATCTCCTCCATAATGAGATATCGCACATTCCAGTCACCCAGCTCTGAGATACTTCTATCTGTTCAACTATTTCTCACCTCCAACCACTGAAACAGCTCTCAGAATTACGGAGTCTCTGTGCCCTGGGGCAGCACTTCTGAACATCTGACTGTGAGTAAATTACCTGTGATTTATTCAATAAAAGAGACTTCATAAAAATAATAGAGACTTCAGGTGTGACTGGTGTGCCAAGGTTATACTTTCAAGATACCATAGACTTTATAGTAACAAGTTTATGAGAGGCTTGAACAAGCTCCTTGTATTTCCAAGACTCTTGTAAGTTGTAAATCCAATAATTTAGGTAGAAAGTTTTCGAAAAATACTATTGCACTGCAACCATTGTGGCCTTCTGGAAGGCCTAGCACTTGAATGTTGTTTCTCCATTCTGCTTCAAGCAGTGTTAATCTCTTGGTGTGCTGTTGCAATGTTGTGATATTATCTTCCACTGTTTTTACTTTGGCTTCAATTATATCCACCCATTGTTGCCAATGTGAAAATTTGTCTCTCAGGGAAGCCAAATCAGCATGAATCTCCGTCGTATCCAGTTTTGTATCAGCAAGTAAGTCTCACAGCCATCTGATTTCTACAAGGATTACTTGAGACAGTTTGCCCTGCGGTTTATTTGGAGGAGTTTTTTGTGGTGAATTAGGTTCAGCATTTTTTAGCTTACTTGGCTTACCTGAAGCCGTAGGTTTTATAAAAGTTGTGAAATAATTATATCATTAAAAGTTGTGAGAAAGGAGTATTTTGATACTTATTCGATACTCAACTGGAGCATTGTTCTGAAGTAGCCATATCGTGCAGAGCTTGCTAGCGTCCCCCCCCCCCCCCAAACACTCATTGAAAGAATTTGATGTTGGGCGTTGGGAATTTTATGGATGGTGCTGGGTGATCTAGCGAGGGGATAGGTGTTTGTTTATTGCTTTTTATGTTTGATGCTTTAATAAAGATTAAAGTTCAAAAATATATATAAACAGTGCAGATGGCAACTGATCACTTTACCAAATACATAGGTAGTTATGTGGTGCAATCTTACATATTACCACAGTACCATTAATTTCAACCTCAAGATGTCTTCCTCTCATCCACTGGTAGCTGATATCAACCTTATGATGTCTTCCCCTCCCCTGTAGATATATACAGCGCTTGCATATGATATAACATACTCATACTTAAGTCTTGATTTTTGTTTGCCATTTTTGGGGCATAGACCAGTGGTTCCCAAACCTGGTCCTGGAGGCATCCCAGCCAGTCAGGTTTTCAGGATATTCACAATGAATATTCATGAGAGAGATTTGCATGCACTGCTTCCACTGCATGCAAATCTCTCTCGTGAATATTCATTGTGGGTATCCTGACAACCTGACTAGTTAGGGTGCCTCCAGGACCAGATTTGGGACCCACTGGCATAGACCATAGAAGTCTGGCCAGCACTGGTCTTCAGCCCACTCAATTTGTTCATAAACCTCCTAGGAAAAACCTTGTCCAAGGCTTTGCTGAAACATGCTATTTCAATGGGGATCAAAAACAATATCTTAAACTTATGGCCACAAGCATAAAAGGGCATAGAAACAAGTCATCGTTAACTTCCTGGATGCATAGAAGCAATAGAAGTGGCATATTTAGAATTTTTGTGGTGGTTGGAGAAGGAAGTTACAAATAAATAGGTAATGTATATTTTATCTCTTAGACTCCTTATTAAACTTACTGTTGTGAGCCAATGTGCCAAGAACATGAATAGTAGTATTTGCTTTTCCGGTAGTTTATACAGTACTGTTTTATATATTCCTGAAAGATATAATATGATGAAAACATTATATGTCACTCACTGTCGCATTTCTATTCATTAACAATACTTGGATTAGACAAAACCTTTAGTTAGTAGGTTATAAAACCCAATATTATGTTGCTACCTCCTATCTAGATTGTAAGCTCTTTGAGCAGGGACTGTCTTTTTGTGTATGGTGTACGGCGCTGCGTATGCCTTGTAGCGCTATAGAAATAAGTAGTAAGTAGTATGTGCTGTGCTTGATCACTGACCTCAGCAGTGCTACTTACTGAATACAACTTCAAATCAGCAGCTTTATGTGTCCACCTCCTCATTGGTCTGTGATAAAATCTTTTTTTTGTTTATTTTCTCTTAGTTATATTTTAAAATTTACACCATTCAATACGTGCTATTTTCAAATGTCATTGTCCATTCACTTTAAGATATCAAATACTCATCTTTAGGTGACTATTTAGACTCTTGCTCTGGGGTGTTGTGGTCCCACATGGAGAGATTACTAAACTATCGTGAGCAGAGTTGGATATTTCGATTAAATACATTAGCTGCTACGGGCCTGAATTTGGAATTGGAGTGGATGACGTTAGTTTAGTCCAGAGCTCTATGATTGGATGGTTTAACATATCAAACTTGTGGAATATGTAGCATCACAAGACGAGGTGTAGCTTTGTGCTTGGATGTATTTTTGGAAAGCAGATTCCCCTGAAGCAGCCTTTTGCCGGCGAAACAGGGTCATAGTAACATAGTAACATAGTAGATGACGGCAGAAAAAGACCTGCACGGTCCATCCAGTCTGCCCAACAAGATAAACTCATATGTGCTACTTTTTGTGTATACCCTACTTTGATTTGTACCTGTGCTCTTCAGGGCACAGACCGTATAAGTCTGCCCAGCACTAACCCCGCCTCCCACCACCGGCTCTGGCACAGACCGTATAAGTCTGCCCAGCACTATCCCCGCCTCCCAACCACCAGTCCCGCCTCCCAACCACCAGCTCTGGCACAGACCGTATAAGTCTGCCCAGCACTATCCCCGTCTCCCACCACCGGCTCTGGCACAGACCGTATAAGTCTGCCCAGCACTATCCCCGCCTCCCAACCACCAGTCCCGCCTCCCAACCACCAGCTCTGGCACAGACCGTATAAGTCTGCCCAGCACTATCCCTGCCTCCCACCACCGGCTCTGGCACAGACCGTATAAGTCTACCCAGCACTATCCCCGCCTCCCAACCACCAGTCCCGCCTCCCAACCACCAGCTCTGGCACAGACCGTATAAGTCTGCCCAGCACTATCCCCGTCTCCCACCACCGGCTCTGGCACAGACCGTATAAGTCTGCCCAGCACTATCCCTGCCTCCCACCACCGGCTCTGGCACAGACCGTATAAGTCTGCCCAGCACTATCCCCGCCTCCCAACCACCAGTCCCGCCTCCCAACCACCAGCTCTGGCACAGACCGTATAAGTCTGCCCAGCACTATCCCTGCCTCCCAACCACCAGCCCCGCCTCCCAACCACCAGCTCTGGCACAGACCGTATAAGTCTGCCCAGCACTATCCCCGCCTCCCAACCACCAATCCCCTCTTGGAAGATTGAAAGATATTACCTATAGATTGAGCGTTCATACCAGCCTGTGGAAGTATATTGTTCATACATATAGAGTTAAAAAAGAAGATCTAACAGGTGGATTAATTCATGTTGAGTACCTCAGGGCTCCCCTTTATTCCCTATCCTTTTTAATACCTATATATATTCTCTAGGTTATTTCTTGAAACAACAGGGAAGGCACAGTGTTAGTTCCTATTGATACTTTGTTTTCCAACAGACTGGTCTGTTATATAATATAATCAGTATTTTACATCATTGGATGCAATCAGAGAAATTAAACTTAATGCAGAAAAAACAAAATACATCCTTATCAGCAATACAGTAGTAAAAGAGTAATATGAGGTGATTATACTTTTTCCTCAACTATTAGAATTTTGGGAGTTTTTCTTGATTTTTTTTTTTTTACATTTGTACCCCGCGCTTTCCCACTCGTGGCAGGCTCAATGCGGCTTACATGGGGCAATGGAGGGTTAAGTGACTTGCCCAGAGTCACAAGGAGCTGCCTGTGCCTGAAGTGGGAATCAAACTCAGTTCCTCAGTTCCCCAGGACCAAAGTCCATCACCCTAACCACTAGGCCACTCCTCCACTGTTGCTACTATTTGAGATTCTACATGGAATGTTGCTATTCCACTAGAAGTCGGCCCTTGCAGATCACCAATGTGGCCGCGCAGGCTTCTGCTTCTGTGAGTCTGACGTCCTGCACATACGTGCAGGACGTCAGACTCACAAAAACAGAAGCTTGCGCAGCCTTCTACATGGAATGTTGCTATAGCAACATTCCATGTAGAATCTCCAATAGTATCTATTTTATTTTTGTTACATTTGTACCCCGCGCTTTCCCACTCGTGGCAGGCTCAATGCGGCTTACATGGGGCAATGGAGGGTTAAGTGACTTGCCCAGAGCCACAAGGAGCTGCCTGTGTCTGAAGTGGGAATTGAACTCAGTTCCTCAGGACCAAAGTCCACCACCCTAACCACTAGGCCACTCCTCCACTGTTGCTACTATTTGAGATTCTACATGGAATGTTGCTATTCCACTAGCAACATTCCATGTAGAAGTCGGCCCTTGCAGATCACCAATGTGGCCGCGCAGGCTTCTGCTTCTGTGAGTCTGACATCCTGCATGTACGTGCAGGACGTCAGACTCACAGAAACAGAAGCCTGCGCAGCCTTCTACATGGAATGTTGCTAGTGGAATAGCAACATTCCATGTAGAATCTCCAACAGTAGCAACATTCCATGTAGAATCTGCAATAGTATCTATTTTATTTTTGTTACATTTGTACCCCACGCTTTCCTACTCATGGCAGGCTCAATGCGGCTTACATGGGGCAATGGAGGGTTAAGTGACTTGCCCAGAGTCACAAGGAGCTGCCTGTGCCTGAAGTGGGAATTGAACTCTAGATTAAGATTGCAAATGCAGATTATGCTCTAACGGAAAAGGTCTTTTTTTTGTTATGTGTTCCAAAAATATTTTGACCAGGAAAACTTCCAGCTATTAGTGCAAACTCTTGTTTAAAGTCTTCTGGATTATATCATTCATCTGGGTTGCCCCAAACAAGTATTTAGAAAGCTTCAAACTATACAAACTACTGCATTACACTTAATTTAGTCCTTGAATAAATATGACATAACTACATAAGTATTGCCGTACTGTGACAGACCGAAGGTCCATCAAGCCCAGGATCCTGTTTCCAACAGTGGCCAATCCAGGTCACAAATACCTGGCAAGATCCCAAAAAAGTTCAATACATTTTATGCTGCTGATCCTAGAAATATAATACAACAGTTAGTAGAAACTATGGTGTGTATATGTACTTGCGGCTTGTTTGTATATTGTGAAGAGTAAGGGGCTGTCTGATCCTGGGTAGGCCACTAGGTGGTGCTGTTCCCATGGAAATGGGGAAAATGCCCAGGATGAGTCACTAGAGGGAGCCAGTAGGGGAATGTCCAGGTCATGTTATTATTGAGGAGTCCACCAGGGGAGTCTTTAAGATAAGGAAGAGACAGCTGGAGGTTGCTAGGACCAAGGAGAGTCCTGGGTTGGAAACAGGTGAAGGTGGTTATGGGCTGGGTTCTGCCTGGAATTAGGGGGAAGAGCCTAAAGGGGTGGATAAGCTAATCATCCTCTCTATACCTACCCGAGTTTGTGAAAGGAAGGAGGAGAGGAAGGAGCTGGGAATCTGGTAGCTCGAGGAAGAAGATCCCCTTGAAGGTACTAGCTAAACTCTGTGGGCTTTTGATGGACTGTGTGTAGATAGAACTTGGTGTACATAATGTTATTTTATTAAGAACAAGGAACTATCAGCCAGGGGGCTGGAGGACAGAGCTGTACCCTCAGAGTGAGGGAAGAACATCCTGTTCAGGCCAGAGGGACTGTTAGCACTGAGCCCATGTGTCTGTGTGTGGGGGCTCAGTGGGAAGACCTGTGGAAGTGTTTAAGCTGGAAGAAGTGGGCCCATGGGGCTGGAATAAAGAGCTGCCTGATGAATATGTTGTTGTTGTGAACTGTCTAATCTACATCTAATTTGCATATTAATACAAGATAAAGAATGACCAGGTTATAGTTCCTGAGGAGTGCAGAGGACAGCACAGGAAGGCCTGAGGAGGTGACCCAGGAACAGAGGGTGCATCCCAGAGGGACCGGCAGCAGTTGGAGGGCAGAAGGAACAAGGTCACCCTGAGTGACCAAGGGACCCAGGATCTTGAGGTTGGTGTGTGTTCAGGGTGCTGGGAAGAGATTGGCTGGAGCTGTGCTCAGGAGCCACAGGCCTGCTGGAGAGAAGAAGAAGAAGAAGAAGAAGCCCCGTGTTTACAATATCTAGTTCTTTTTCTTCGGGAAAGTCTCATGCAATTGTAGGGGTCTTTTTCATACTACGCTATTCATGGTGAACCCCAGTTTTATGACAGCTATAATCACAGATGATCCCTTCTTCCACCCTTTTTTTGTTTTATGCTTTTTTCCTAGAAATAAGCAGTGGATTTAAGTCCATTTTAATAATGCTCTTTGGACTTTTCCTTTAGGAAGCCATCCAAATCTTTTTTTAAACCCTGCTAAGCTAACTGCTTTTACTGCATTCTATGCCAATGAATTCCAGAGTTTAATTACACATTGAGTGAAGAAATATTTTCTCTGATTCATTTTAAATTTACTACTTTGTAGCTTCATTGCATGCCCCCTGATCCTAGTATTTTTGGAAAGAGTAAACAATCAGTTAACATTTACCCATTCCAGTCCAATCATTATTTTATAGACCTCTACCATATCTCCCCTCAGCCGTTTTTTTTTCTCCAAGTTGAAGAGCCCTAGCTGCTTTAGCCTTTCCTCATAGGAAAGTTGTCCCATCCCCTTTATCATTTTTGTCGCCCTTCTCTGTACCTTTTCTAATTCTACTATATCTTGGAGCGATACAAAAGCATTATAATGTCCTCATTCTTGTTTTCCATTCCTTCCCTAAGAATACCTAACATTCTATTAGTTTGTTAGCCACCGCCACACACTGAGCAGAGGGTTTCAACGTATTATCAACAATGGCACCAAGACACCTTTCCTGGTCAGTAACTCCTAAAATGGAACCTTGCATGACGTAGCTATAATTCGGGTTCCTTAATTTATTTAATACATTTATACCCCACATTTTCCCACTAGTTATAGGCTCAATGTGGCTTACACAGAACCGTAGGGTAGGCTACAGTTCAAAAAAGCATAACTAAACAACGTAATAAGATAATAGGCATATATGAATCATAAAAACAACAAAGAATAACAAGGGTAATACAAGGTAATAGGGTCCATGAATATTGCTGAGTCCAGGAAGAAGTAAGAATCGGTTGAGTCTGAGAAGTAAACCTTCTTGAACAGGATGGTCTTCAATAATTTTCTAAAATTTAAATAGTTCTGAGTTGATTTTAAGGATTTGGGTAAAGCATTCCATAGTTGTGTGCCTATGAAGGAGAAGTTGGAGGCGTAGGTAGATTTGTATTTAAGGCCACTGCAGTCTGGATAGTGTAAATTGAGGTAGGATCGGGAGGAACTAGTTCTGTTTCTGGGTGGTAAATCCACAAGATCTAGCATGTATTCGGGAACTCTTTCACACATGCACCACTTTGCACTTGCTCACATTAAAAGTCATCTGTCATTTAGATGCCCAGTCTCTGTCTCGTAAGGTCTTGTAATTTTTCAAAATCCTCTTGCGATTTAACAACTTTCAATAACTTTGTGTCATCAGCAAATTTAATTACATCAGTAGTTACTCCCATCTCTAAGTCATTTATAAATATGTTAAAAGCAGCGGTCCCAGCACAGACCCCTGAGGAACCCCACTTTCTACCCTTCTCCATTGAGAATACTGACCATTTAACCCTACTCTCTGTTTTCTATACTTTAACCAGTTTTTAATCCACAATAGAACACTACCTCCTATCCCATGACTCTCCAATTTCCTCTGGAGTCTTTCATGAGGTACACCTGTTTAACCACCCTTAGAAACATAGAAACATGATGGCAGATAAAGGCTAAATGGTCCATCCAGTCTGCCCATCCTCTGTAACCACTAACGCTTCCTTTTCCTAAGGGATTCTACATGCTTGTCCCATGCTTTCTTAAGTTCCAACACAGTCCTCGTTTCCACGACCTCTACTGGGAGGCCATTAAATGCTTCCACCACACTTGCCATGAACGAATACTTTCTTAGATTTCTCCTAAGCCTATTTATTCTTAACTTCATCATATGCTCCCTCATTCCAGAGTTTTCCTTCATTTGAAAAAGGCTCACTTCCTGTACATTAATGCCCCTGATATATTTAAATGTCTCTATCATATCTCCTCTTTCCCTCCTCTTCCAGTGTATACACGTTGAGGTTCCTGAGCCTGTCCCTATATGTATTATGCCCTAGACCGCTTACCAATTTCGTAGCCGCCATCTGGACCTACTCCATCCTGTTTATATCCTTCTGTAGCTGTGGTCTCCAGAATTGACACAGTACTCTAAGTGGGGCCTCACCAGAGACTTATACAAGGGCACTGTCGCCTCTTTGTTCCTGCTGGTCATCCCTCTCCTTATGCACCCAAGCATCCTTCTAGCTATGACCATTGCTTTTTCTACCTAAGGTCTTCAGACACAATCACCCCAAGTCCCACTCTTCCTTTGTACACAGAAGCACTTCACCCCCTATATTTATCATTCCCTTGGATTCTTGTGACCCAACTGTATGACCCTGCACTTGTTAGTATTAAATCTCAGTTACCAAATATTGGACAATTCCTCAAGTATCGCTAGGTCCTTCCTCATGTCATCCACACCTTCCAGGGTGTCCGCCCTGTTGCAGAGTTTGGTATCATCCACGAAGAGACAAACCTTACCAGACAGCCCTTCTGCAATATCACTCGCAAAGATGTTAAAAAGAGCCGGCCCATGGGCCGATCCCTGCGCACTCCACTGATAACCTCCCTATCTTCAAAGCAAGCTCCATTTACCACCACCCTCTGTCTCCTTCCATTCAACCAATTTTTAACGCAGTCAATTACTCTAGGTCCCATACCGAGGGTACTCAGCTTATTTATGAGTTGCCTATGTGGAACCATGTCGAAGGCTTTGCAGAAATCTAAGTACACCATATCTAGTGCCCCTCCCACGTCCAACTGTTTGGTCACCCAATTAAAGAAATCAATCAGATTTGTCTAACATGACCTTCCTGTAGTGAAGCCATGCTGCCTCGGGTCCTGCATTTCATTCAAGAAACCTCACAATCCTCTGCTTTAGAAGCATTTCCATTAGCTTACTCACCATCAAGTTCAGAATGACCAGTCTGTAATTCCCAACCTCCTTCTTACTTCCACTCTTATGCAATGAGACTACATCTGCTCTTCTCCAGAACCACACCGGACTCCAAGGAGGCACTGATGAGGTCTGTCAGCGGAGCCACAAGAACTTCTCCGAGTTCCTTGAACACCCTCTGATGTATCCCATCAGGCCTCATCGCTTTGTCTTTTAGTTTAGCTAGCACCTCACAAACACAGTCATAGTAACATAGTAAATGACAGCAGAAAAAGACCTGCATGGTCCATCCAGTCTGCCCAACAAGACAAACTCATATGTGCTACTTTTTGTGTATACCCTACTTTGATTTGTACCTGTCCTCTTCAGGGCACAGACCGTATAAGTCTGTCCAGCACTATCCCCGCCTCCCACCACCGGCTCTGGCATAGACCGTATAAGTCTGCCCAGCACTATCCTCGCCTCCCACCACCGGCTGCCTCTGCCACCCAATCTCGGCTAAGCACCTTAGGATCCATTCCTTCTGAATAGGATTCCTTTATGTTTATCCCACGCGTGTTTGAATTCTGTTACCGTTTTCATTTCCACCACCTCCCGCGGGAGGGCATTCCAAGCATCCACCACTCTCTCCGTGAAAAAATACTTCCTGACATTTTTCTTCAGTCTGCCCCCTCTGAGAACAGGTCTTGGTCTACCATCCATCCATCCCCATTTGCATTTTTCTGCGGTCCCATGAGCACAGAAGAGAAATAGTTGTTTAAACAGTTCAGCTATATCCTTATCAGCTTCCACATATTCCTCCCCCTCGATTTGCTCCTTAGAATGCTATTATGGCACTTTTTCCTGTTGCTTACATATCTGAAAAACATCTTATCCCCCAATTTTACCACATTAGCTATATTTTCTTCCATTTGCTTCTTCTCTTTCCTGACAGCTTTTCCAGCATCTCTTAGATTATCCAGGTATTCTTGCTTGTCTTCTTCTTTCTGAGTCGTCTTATATCATATGAAGGCTAACCTCCTTTCCCTTACTTTTTCGGCTACTACGTTCGAGAACCAGAGTGGCCTTCTTTTTCTCTTTCCTTTACGTAATTTATTAACATAAAGGTTAGCTGTCTTTAAAACAGCTTCTTTCAGTCTTGTCCACTGCTGTTCTGCTTCCTTCAACTGTTCCCATCCTACTAACTCTTTCATGAGAAATTCTCCCATCTCAGCAAAGTTAGTTCTTTTGAAATCCATGACCTTCATTCTCGAATACGCCTTCTCCTCTGTCTTAATATTGAACCACACCATTCGATGATCACAAGACGCTAAATGGTCTCCCACCGTGACATCAGAAACAGTTGTCTCTGTTTCTAAGCACCAGGTCCAGAATTGCTCCATCCCACGTCGGTTCCATTATCCACTGCTGAAACAATTCCTCCTGTAGGGAATCCAGGATCCCTTTGCTTCTGGACAACCCCACATCAGGGATGCCCCAATCGACATCCAGCATATTAAAATCACCTATCAGTAGTACTTCCCCTTTCCTAGCTATCTTGTAGATGCCTTCAATTAAGTCTCTGTCCATTTCTTCGGATTGTGAAGGTGACCTGTATATTATTCCAATGTAAATACATTTTCCTTTTCCTCTTTCCAGTGCTTCTTCCATACCCCATGTGTCCTGCAGTTCTGTCACTTTAATATTATTCTTAAATATAATGCCACTCCTCCACCCTTTTTTCCTACCCTTTCCTTCCTGAATAGATCATAGCCAGGTATAGCTATATCCCAGTTATGGTTCTCCATGACCGCCACTAAATCCAAGTCTGCTTCTATCATTGAAGCCACTAGATCTAGAAGTTTGTTTCCCATACTGCAGGCATTGGTATACAAGGCTCTCCAGATGTTACTTCTCCATAGGAGCATTCGATGTCCTACCTTCCTGAGGGTTATTTATGGCTTTTTGGACTTTTTTACCCATCCCTAACAAATTTAGTTTAAAACCCTCTTTAGTACTTTAGCCAGCCTGTTGCTGAAGACCCTCCGTTCCTTCCTTGATAGATGGACACCATTACCACTCAGTAGCTCTTGGAAAGTCATCCCATGGTCTGGGAAACCAAAGCGCTCACGTTGGCACCATCCACATTTAGCTCCAGGATGCGAGCTTCTCTCATTCTGCCTTTACCTTCAACAGGGAGGATCGATGAGAATACCACCTGTGCACCTAGGTGCTTTACCCTCTGGCCCAAATCCATGAAGTCCCGTTTGATATGTTCAGTAGGACACCTGGCAGTATTATTCGTGCCAATATAGACGAGCAGCATAGGACAGTGGTCTGTAGGATTTGACTTTGGATTTAAAAAGCAATATAAGGTCTGGATAAATAAATTAAAACAATCAAAGTTTAAAGCAAATGCCCATAATATGTAGTACTTGATAGCAATAATGAAACAGTGATTGAATATTCAGAGATCAAGCAGCCTGAGCCAACAGATTTATTTTCCACTGAACATAATTAACTTTGTATGAACTTGGCAGCTAATAGTGTGCTGAACTGGACAATGTTGGCACATTTAGACTGACTCTGAACAGAACTTCTGCATGAATGAAGCCCTTCTCTCATTATTTAATACTTCTCTCTGAAATAATAGTAATGAAAAAAAGTGCATTTTTATAATATACCTCTCTGCATTCCACAAAACAAAAAGAGCAAGCTGTCATATGCCATCTTTTTCTTTTGATGTTTGCACAGAAAAAAAAAGATGTCAAGTGCTCCCGGTTTTCAATCTAATTAATGTTTTTAAAATAATTTGTGCCTATAAATAGTAAGTCCGATTGTGGACCACCTGATTCTCATAACATGATGATGTCTATTTTGGTGGCTCTTTACCAGGTGAAAACATCTCTGCATTAATACAGGGAGTCCCTATAACCAGCTCCTCCAAATGACACGATTGCGTTTTAGAACTAATTACTACTCTAACCGACAACTTACATGAATGAGATAGGCAAATGGATGTTATCTAATAAATTAGCCCTGAATGTTGATATGACAGAAATTTTGATTGTGGGGAGATGAATGTTGGCCCCAGACTATTCGTGTAGGTGAGACAGATGGGTTTGTGAAGAAGGAAATAAAGTTGTTGGGTGTGATCTTGAATGCTCAACTCACAACGAAGGAACAGATTGCTTATGCAATTCAGTCAGCTTTCCATCAGTTGCGACTTCTTTTTTCATTTGAAGCCTATGTTGTGTCTGGCTGATTTTAGGAGTGTGTTACAAGCTACGGTCTTGTAAAAATTTGATTATTATAATATTCTGCCTATTTTGGGATATAGGCTTAGAGCATTACAAATTGTATAAAATGCTGCCTCAAGTTTAGTTGTTCGAACTTCAAAATTTGACCATATGACACAGGTGTTGAAGGGCCTACATTGGTTACCTGTAAAGTATAGGGTGCAGCATTAAGCATTGCCCCTTATTCATCAAGCTCTGTATTCTAAGATTCCATGGTATTTCAAGTCAGTGATTGGTTTGTTGTTCTTTGATAGAGTGTTGATGTCTAACTTTACCAAACAATTGGCTCTGGATTTAATTACTACCATTCAGTATACTGTGACAAGAGCTTTAGTGTTTTCCATAGTGGGACCATTGAATGCAATGCGTCACCTGGCCAATTGCGTTTATGTGTGAGGTTTCTGCAATTTAAGAAATTGTTAACAATGCAGCTTTTTGTACAGGCTTTCTTACCTGACTATTAGGGGAAAGTATATATGACAGTATCCTGATGGTGATCATAATGATGGAGAATGTTTATGGGTGTGTGTATGGGTTTTAATATGTATGTTTTATATGGTAGCTACTTTGGTTGTAAGCGGGTTAGAAGTTTTAATTAATTAATTAATCGAGTTGCCAACTGGATCCAGATTCATCCAGGGTTGTTCCAGTCCTGGGTTTACCCCAATGTATACAGGGACATGTAGCCTTGCTTTTCTTAAGGAATCCAATGGGGAAATCAGAACCACAAGTCCCTCCATGCAATGGGGTAAGCCCAGGACTGGATTAACCCTGCCAGGTGAATCTGAATCTAGTTGAAAACCCTATGCCTTGACTACTGTCATTTCTTTTATTCTGGCCTTACTCTTCAACTCAAGCACCTCCAGCTCATCCAGTCAACTGCTGTTAAACTCCTGCACAGTGCTACTTGTTTTGATCATGTGACCCCTTGTCTCCACTATGAACATTGGCTCTCGATCATCACTTGCATCAAATACAAATCTTCCTTCTTGTCTACAAATCCCATCATAAGTATTGCCATACTGGGAAAGCCCAAAGGTCCATCAAGCCCAGCATCCTGTTTCCAACAGTGGCCAATCCAGGTCACAAATACCTGGCAAGATCCCCAAAGAGTAGCAACATTCCATGTAGAACCCCAAAGAGTAGCAAGACTCCGGAATCCTAAAGAGTGACAAGATTCAATTCAGAATCTCAAAGAGTAGCAACATTCCATGTAGAACCCCAAAGAGTAGCAAGATTCCATTCAGAATCCCAAGTACACAAGTACATAAGTGTTGCCATACGGGGACAGACCAAAGGTCCATCAAGCCCAGCATCCTGTTTCCAACAGTGGCCAATCCAGGTCACAATATACCTGAAAAGATCCCCCAAAAATACAAAACATATACTGCTTATCCCATTGACCAGTAGCCTCTTATTTTGCTTCTATCATAATTCCCTACACCCCTCTCTGCTGTCTCTGCTCTGTAGATCAAAATCTATTGACCCTCACCCCACCCTCTGTCCTTCATCTTAAAGTCTCAAGGAATTCCACCTTTAGATACATAGGTCCCAAACTTTGGAATGATGTGCTCCTCTCCATCAGAAACCAACCATCCCGCTCACCTCTTTTAAGAACCTACTTTGAAAGCTAATCAAGAAATGTATTAAGTTTTGTCCAATAAAAAAAAGTATCATCTTATTTTCTTTTCCATGTTTTATTTTTATTGATTACTTTTAAAAGTGGACTAACATGGCTACCAAACCTCTCTACTCAAGACCCACCTTTTCCTCAAATCCTTCCCCTCTTCTGCTATCTAGGCCTCTGCTCAGCTATATTTCTTTTTTGTTACATATGTACCCTGTGCTTTCCCACTCATGGTAGGCTCAATGTGGCAATGGAGGGTTAAGTGACTTGCCCAGAGTCACAAGGAGCTGCCTGTGCCTAAAGTGGGAATTGAACTCAGTTCCTCAGGACCAAAGTCCACCACCCTAACCACTAGGCCACTCCTCCACTGTTGCTACTATTTGAGATTCTACATGGAATGTTGCTATTCCACTAGCAACATTCCATGTAGAAGTCGGCCCTTGCAGATCACCAATGTGGCCGCGCAGGCTTCTACATGGAATGTTGCTAGTGGAATAGCAACATTCCATGTAGAATCTCCAATAGTAGCAACATTCCATGTAGAATCTCCAAGAGTATCTATTTTATTTTTGTTACATTTGTACCCTGCGCTTTCCCACTCATGGCAGGCTCAATGCAGCTTACATGGGGCAATGGAGGGTTAAGTGACTTGCCCAGAGTCACAAGGAGCTGCCTGTGCCTGAAGTGGGAATCGAACTCAGTTCCTCAGTTCCCCAGGACCAAAGTCCACCACTCTGACCACTAGGCCACTCAATGTGGCCATGCAGGCTTCTGTTTCTGTGAGTCTAACGTCCTGCAGGACGTCAGAACGTCAGACTCACAGAAACAGAAGCCTGCGCGGCTGCAAGGGCAGGCTTCTACATGGAATGTTGCTAGTGGAATAGCAACATTAGCATTCTATGTAGAATGTCAAATAGTAGCAACAGAATCTCAGTAGTAGCAACATTCCATGTAGAATCTCCAATAGTATCTCTTTTATTTTTGTTACATTTGTACCCTGTGCTTTCCCACTCGTGGCAGGCTCAATGCGGTTTACATGGGGCAATGGAGGGTTAAGTGACTTGCCCAGAGTCACAAGGAGCTGCCTGTGCCTGAAGTGGGAATCAAACTCAGTTCCTCAGTTCCCCAGGACCAAAGTCCACCACCCTAACCACTAGGTCACTCCTCCACTCCGTTCTGTTTAGTGCCTCCTTTTATCTTAACCCCTTTTTTTTATTGTAAACTGCCATGTTGCCTATTCTGAGGCTAATGTGCAGTATATCAGGTAGCATAAATAAATAGTCAGTGCCAAGTGCAGATATACAGATGGAGGCAAGATGGGAAGTACAAAATTAATTGGAATAAACGGGTGGCTAAACTCAAGGCAAGTTATATGTTCAGTTAAACAAAATATGAGCAATTGGTCTAAGTTACAAGGGGGCCCATACGAAAGCTTCACAGTTGAGCGAAATTGCCGCAGCGTGCTATAATCAATGAGCATACAAATGACCGACAGTAATATGCAGGTCATTCTAAATGGCACCTTTTCCTGTCAGTGCTTGCGCAGTGATTGGCTCAGTGATACACCTCGACCTGGCTTTCTGTGTGGCCCCTATCCCTGGTAGTTAAAGGCCTCCCTCCCTCTTCCCAACTTCCCATCCACCAACAGTAAGAAATAAAATACCTGGTAGTCTAGTGAGCACCCTGTCTGCTCCACCCCCACCCCCACTCCCAACATCAACACAAAATTCCCTGGTAATCTAGTGGGTGGGGCCCCTTCCCTTCCCCCCCCCCCCCCCCCCCGAGAAGCTCACCACTAACTTACAATCATCCCTGGTGTATAGTGGCACCCCCTATAACCCCTGACCCTTTTTTCAAGCCCCCAGATCCAACGCCCACTTGTTCCTGCCTCTGGCACGGAGTGGCCTAGTGATTAGAGCACCAATCTTGCAATCCAGAGGTGGCTGGTTCAAATCCCACTACGGCTACTGCTTCTGCTCCCTTTGATCTTGGGTAAGTCACTTTTACCAGGGGCGTAGCTACGGGTGGGCCAAGGCCCACCCAATTTCACCTCAGGCCCGCCCACCCAAGCGACCACGGTAGAAACGGCACCAGCTCAGGCTCAGCTGATCTCTCCAGGCTCATCAGCCCGCCTACCTTCGGCCCGGCGCTGAAAAATGCATTTGCAGCAGCAGATCGCATCGCGGCCACACAGCGCGTCATAGTTGTTCCCTCCATCCATCCTACGCGGTAGCGGTACCGTGATGACGTGGCTGTGCGCGGCAACGCACTCAGCCTCGCTCTCGCTCCACTCGGCTGATTTGAGACTGAGGGTTGGAGGTTGCGAGACTACCTGATCTAATTGAGATAGAGACCCTGATTGTACCAAGCCTGCAGTGGCTGGAAGCGTAGGCCCTGTAGCAAGAGACTTTTGGATTTGCCAGGTAATTCTTTGTCCATTTTTAAAAGTATGTTCTAGTAATGAATAATTTTTGGACCCATGGAGTAAATATCTTTGTGTTTGTATGGTAGGGGCGGCTTTATGTTGTGTATTTTTGATTTAAAATTGGACCAGTACAATAAAATAAATATTGTGTAAAATGAGCAAAATGTTGTTTGCTTTTGCCCATCTCCAGCTGCTGCTCCAGTGTTTCTGAGATTTGGCAAGTTCACAAGGATTGTTATATTTTCTGTCAGATTTTAAGGGAGAGGTTATTTTTTCCTGACATAGCCGATCCCTGATACAGCTGGAGGAAACAGGTAATGCTGTTTCCAAATTTTGTGCCACAATCATTATTAAAATCTTAAATCATAATTTTCAGTCAGTTAAGATCAGTACATAGTTTTTCATTTTATACTTTTTCTATATTTTTGCTTGGGGTCTGGATGCCACTGTTAGTGCCTTTTGCCCTTCTATTGGTACCATGGTGTCTGTTCATGCCACTTTTGGTGTATGGCTACACACTGATTAAAAACCCTCACAGAGTGAAAAAATTGCCCTCCCCATTGATTTTAATCGACCCACATGATTCAAATAATTCAAAATCTGAAAAAGAAGCAAATGGGTGATTGAAACAAACAAGCAAACTGAACCAAAGGTTTTTGCCTTGTACAGCATTAGATGGCAGAAAAGGGGAAAGTATAGACCTTTATGTAAGTCATATCAAAAAAAGTGAAATGAGGGAGGAATGGAGAAATAAGGAGGCACTGAGGGCCATCTTGGAAAATAGGATAGTTTTTTTTCACATTAAGTAAGTGGTTTATGTTGATGCAGGGCAGCTGTTGTGCAGAATACTTAGAAAGCCATCATCAAGTGCATTCTAAGGCATTATTTTGAAGTATCCCAAGAAACACTACTCATGTCTCTGTCTCTATATTTATCTATCTATCTATCTATCTATATATATATATAGATATATAGATATATATATGTAGATATATATACCGTATTTTTCGGACTATAAGACGCACCGGACCATAAGACGCACCTAGGTTTTAGAGGAGGGAAATAGGAAAAAAAAAATTTTCCTTTTTCCCTCCTCTAAAACCTAGGTGCTCCGGTGCGTCTTGTTCGGGATCGCCCTCCCCCCGGCCCTGTCACCACTTCTCCCTACTCACGCGATCTTCCCTGGTGGCCTAGAGACGTCGGGGCAGGAAAGAGCCCCCTCTTTCCTGCCCAGCGCGCTGCTCTCCGTCCTCCTGTATGCTGCCTGACGGTCTCGGCGAGATTCAAAATGGCCGCAGAGAATTGCAGTCTCGGCGGCCATTTTGAATCTCGCCGAGACCGTCAGGCTGCATACAGGAGGACGGAGAGCAGCGCGCTGGGCAGGAAAGAGGGGGCTCTTTCCTGCCCGGACGTCACTAGACCACCAGGGAAGATCACGTGACGTGAGTAGGGGAGAAGTGGTGACAGGGCCTGGAGGAGGGCGATCCCGAACTAGGAGGGGAGGGCGGGAGGGAGGGAAATCGCTACCTTCGGACTATAAGACACACCCCCCCATTTTCCTCCCAAATTTGGGGGGGGGAAAAAGTGCGTCTTATAGTCCGAAAAATACGGTATATATATTGTCAAGATGAGGCTATTGTGAAGATGAAGCTCCCACCTCAGGATCCCAGGTCCCTCTTTCACTCAGGGTGAGCTGGTTCACAGTATGCAGATTTTATGCTAATTATTCTACTGCCCCTTTCTGCTCAGGGTGAACTGCTTCTCAAAAGGCAAACACAGTCGGGTCTCACCAACAGGATATTTCTCATACAAATCTTTTATTCCCCCTTTCTGGGGCACACTTCTTCCAGCTTAAAACACCTTTACAAGCTTAAACAGTCCTTCCAGCTTAAACATTTTCTTCTTACTCAGTTCAATCTTCCAGCTTAAGCACCTGGACACTCAATCCTTCCTTGCAACATGGACACCCCAGTCCTTCCTTATAACCCGGACACCCAGTCCGTCCTTGTAACACACAGTTCTTATACCTGGCACTCTAGGGCCTTCTTACCCCAGCCAGCTTCCTTGCTTTGCACACAGTTCACCACCAGTCCAAAGGCTCAGCCAGTACTTCACATGGGGACCTCCTGCTTCAGCTACCAGCTCTCTTCTTCCACTGCTAGCTCTCCTCCTCCCCCTCACCACTCAGGTGGGGGTATTAAGTGTTTAATGGCCAAACAGGACCCAGCCCATAACCTGCTGCACCTGTTTTCCCCTCCAGGACTCTCCCCGGTCCTAGCTACCTCCAGCTATACCTCCCCTTACTGGCTCCCTTCAGCGACTCACCCAGCCCTTCTCCCTGGACATTTTAGGGGAACAGCGCCCTCTAGGGGCCTAACCAGGGTAGGACAGCCTCTCCCTTCTCACAATATATATATATATATAGATATATATATATATATATATAGTGCCCACCCATATTACCTCTGGGCCCAGCCAAAATGTCAGGTCTGGCTACGCCACTGCACTTAACCCTCCATTGCCTCAGGTACAAACTTAGATTGTGAGCCCTCCTGGGACAGAGAAATATCCAGTGTACCTGAATGTAACTCACCTTGAGCTACTACTGGAAAAAGGTGTGAGCAAAATCTAAATAAATAAATATATGGAATGTTGCTACTATTGAAGATTCTACATGGAATGTTGCCACTTTTTGAGATTCTGGAATGTTGTTACTATTTGAGATTCCACATGGAATACTGCTGAGTGGAGGAGTGGCCTAGTGGTTAGAGCCCCAGTCTTGCATTCCAGAGGTGGACGGTTCAAATCCCACTGCTGCTTCTTGTGATCTTGGGAAGTCACTTAACCCTCCATTGCCTCAGGTACAAACTTAGATTGTGAGCCCTCCTGGGACAGAGAAATATCCAGTGTACCTGAATGTAACTCACCTTGAGCTACTACTGAAAAAGTGAAAAAGGTGTGAGCAAAATCTATATAAATAAATATATGGAATGTTGCTACTATTGAAGATTCTACATGGAATGTTGCCACTTTTTGAGATTCTGGAATGTTGTTACTATTTGAGATTCCACATGGAATGCTGCTGAGTGGAGGAGTGGCCTAGTGGTTAGAGCCCCAGTCTTGCATTCCAGAGGTGGACGGTTCAAATCCCACTGCTGCTTCTTGTGATCTTGGGAAGTCACTTAACCCTCCATTGCCTCAGCTACAAACTTAGATTGTGAGCCCTCCTGGGACAAGAAATATCCAGAGTACCTGAACCTTGAGCTACTACTGAAAAAGGTGTGAGCAAAATCTAAATAAATCATTCTGCTAATTATCTCTGTGCTGTGAGTTCCCTTATTGAGGATGTGGGGAAGAAGGCTTACAGCACTAATTACTCTCGGACCTGATCAGGTTCTGAATACAAATCCACATACCCTGTGACAACAAGTTCCTCATCTCCCATCATAGCCTGTTTCACATTCCATCTGAAGGACTAAATAAGAGCACAGCCAGTTACCCTGCCAAAATTAATTCACAAAGAGCTTGATGCTGATAACTCCTAGCCAGTAGCCAAAAGCTTCTCATTCACAATAAATTACAATACAGTAGATACACAGAACAACGTACCTTTACTTGTGCATCTCCTTGTGATAGATTAAGTAGTACAGACTTTTTACGTGTACAATCTTTTTCGCTCTCTTCCCTAGTGTCCGTCTTTTCTGAAAAGTAGAGACATTTTCCGCTAACCAATGTCCATCCTTCTTGACAACATTCTACAGGAAAAATAGTGATAAAAAAAAAAAGTTTGTTCTTCATGAGAAAAAGCATTCTTATATAAATTTTTAGAAAAAAAAGCTAGTAACGCCATTTTTTACTAAGAACTAAAGGGCCAATATTTGAATGAGGTGGTCAACAGTTGCGCAACACACCGGCTGCCACAATTTAAAATAAATTCTGACATTAAACACTGGTATCTAGATATCAGTTAGTGCTGAATATCCATTAACAGTGATATTCAGACCACTAAACAAATAGCTGACTGGATAAAGTTGGGGCAGGTTTTTTGCTGTCTTACATTTATCTGGTAGGTTTTCCAGTTAGTGATCTGAACATGGCCACTAACCCGATAACCTCCTGCACCACCCAAGCTTCACCCTTGGACCCCTCTGGCACTATCTGTATAGTTCCGAGGTGGTCGGAGGACATATTGTGGTTGCAATTTCCTCTCGCCAACACTTATCTCTCTCTCATTACCTCTCGCCTTGACTACTGCAACCTACTCCTCACTGGCTTCCCACTTAGCCTTCTATCCCCCCTTCAATCCATTTCAGAACTCTGCTGCACGTCTTATCTTCCGTCAGGACCGATATGCCCATATAATCCCTCTCCTCAAGTCACTTCACTGGCTTCCGATCAGGTACCGCAAACAGTTCAAGCTTCTCCTACTAACCTACAAATGCACTCGATCCGCAGCCCCTCCTTACCTCTCTACCCTCATCTCCCCTTAAGTTCCTACCCGAAACCTTCGCTCAAATCCCTCCTCTCAGTACCCTTCTCCACCACCGCCAACTCCAGGCTCTGCCCTTTCTGCCTCACCTCACCCTATGCTTGGAATAAACTTCCTGAGCCCATACGCCAAGCCCCCTCCCTGCCCATCTTCAAATCTTTACTCAAAGCCCACCTCTTCAATGTCGCCTTCGGCACATAACCACCTCCTTCGGCACATAACCATTATACCTCCATTCAGGAAATCTAGACTGCCCTAACTTGACATTTCGTCCTTTAGATTGTAAGCTCCTTTCAGCAGGGACTGTCCTTCTTTCTTAAACTGTACAGCGCTGCGTAACCCTAGTAGCGCTTTAGAAATGTTAAGTAGTAGTACTAGTAGTTAAAGAGCCCTTTTACCAAAGTGTGGTACAATCTAGGCTTAGTGTGTCCCAAGACAGGACTTTCCCAGATGCCACGATGTGATTTAACGTGGCACTTTTTAGGGCTTTTCTTTCTTTTTCATAGGTCATGTGGAGCACGTGGAGCCTGAAAAAACGTAACGTGAGAGCACTTACCGCCTCCTAGTTATCCAGTTCACATCGCTGAGGAGGCGAGGAACGAGGGGCATGTGAGAGCAGGAAGGGGAAGAGAGAATGAGACTTTATTGCTAGTAAAAGGGAAACAGAAATGAAAAGGAAACTTGAGTAACAGAAGACGAAAACTTAGAGGGTTGATATTCAACAGAAGATAACCGGGTAGGAGAGCTGAGCATGTGGTCCCTGGATTTTCAGTAGCACAGTACAACTACTAGTTATTTCTGAGCACTTCTAGTCGTACGCAGCACTGCACGAACACATAAGAGACAGACCCTGCTTCACAGAGCTTACTGGGCCTCTAAATGGCAGATGACGTTTAATGTGAGCAAGTGCAACATGATGCATGTGGGAAAGAGGAACCCGAATTATAGCTACGTCATGCAAGGTTCCACGTTAGGAGTCACCGACCAAGAAAGGGATCTAGGTGTCGTCGTTGATAATACGTTGAAACCTTCTGCTCACTGTGCTGCTGCGGCTAAGAAAGCAAACAGAATGTTAGGTATTATTAGGAAAGGAATGGAAAACAAAAATGAGGATGTTATAATGCCTTTGTATCGCTCCATGGTGCAACCGCACCTCGAATATTGTGTTCAATTCTGCTCGCCGCATCTCAAAAAAGATATAGTGGAATTAGAAAAGGTACAGAGAAAGGCGACGAAAATGAAAAAGGGGATGGGACGACTTCCCTATGAGGAAAGGCTAAACGTCTAGGGCTCTTCAGCTTGGAGAAAAGATGGCTGAGGGGAGATATAGAGGTCTATAAAATAATGAGTGGAGTTGAACGGGTAGATGTGAAGCGTCTGTTCACGCTTTCCAAAAATACTAGGACTAGGGGGCATGCGATGAAGCTACAATGTAGTAAATTTAAAACGAATCTGAGAAAATGTTTCTTCACTCAACGTGTAATTAAACTCTGGAATTCGTTCCCAGAGAATGTGGTAAAGGCGGTTAGCTTAGCTGAGTTTAAAAAAGGTTTGGACGGCTTCCTAAAGGAAAGTTCCATAGACCGTTATTAAATGGACTTGGGGAAAATCCACTATTTCTGGGATAAGCAGTGTAAAATGTTTTGTACTCTTTTGGGATCTTGCCAGGTATTTGTGACCTGGATTGGCCACTGTTGGAAACAGGATGCTGGGCTCGATGAAAGAACTGAGCGGGAACGGTCGCGCACGGGCGGGAAGGCGGCCGCGCATACGCGGTGGGCGTGCCCTGCGTGTGGGACCGCCTGCAAAGTTTTGTTCCGGTTGGTGGGGGCTGCCGTTGACGTCAACCCAGTCGTGAGAACAAGCAGCCTGCTTGTCCTCGGAGAAATAACACTACAGTTCATTAACAGGCTTCAAAATAGAAAATGAAGTGGGGCAAAGTTTCTCCCCATCACTGTGGGCTCTGTCCCCATCCCCGCCCTGTCTTCATGGGATCTGTCACCGTCCCTGCTCCATCCCCATTGGATGTGTCCTCTCCCCGTCCCCGTGAGCTCCATCCCCATCCCCATCCCTGCGGTTATTGTGGGCCCCCATCCCCGTGTTATTCTCTAAGAGGCAGCTCAGGGCTGTGCTAGAAACCACTGCTAAACGGAAGAGCAGCCCGAACAGATTCAAAAAGTAAAGGGTTAAAGACTAACCACACAGAGGAACGGCTCACAACTGAGCTAACAAGCACAGCTAAATGGAGGAGCAAGTTCTCACAGACTTGAACAGCAAATACAGAAAGTAAAGGGTTAAAGGCTAACCACACAGAGGAACAGCTCACACTGTGCCTCAAGCAGAGACAGACCAGGATCAGAAGGAAGCTCACAGCAGAGGGAATTAACACTAGAGTGCCCTATATAAGCAGAGGTAGGCTTAAATAGGGTCTGGCATCTGACATCATCTGCCTCAGATGTCAGCCCAAACCCTAACATAGCCAATCAGGACCAAGACCCTGTCACTATCATGCCTGTCCAAGTAGGATCATAACAAACGTCATCTGCCATTTAGACGCCCAGTCTCCCAGTCTGGTAAGGTCCTCTTGTAATTTTTCACAGTCCTCTTCCAATTTAACGACTTTGAATAACTTTGTGTCATCAGCAAATTTAATTACATCACTAGTTACTCCCATCTGAAGATCATTTATAAATATGTTAAAAAGCAACAGTCCTAGCACAGACCCCTGGGGAACCCCACTATCTACCCTTCTCCATTGAGAATACTGACCATTTAACCCTACTCTCTGTTTTCTATCTTTTAACCAGTTTTTAATCCACAATAGGACACTACCTCCTACCCATGACTCTCCAATTTCCTCTGGAGTCTTTCATGAGGTACTTTGTCAAACGCCTTCTGAAAATCCAGATACACAACCGACTCACCTTTATCCACATGTTTGTTCGCCCTTTCAAACAAATGTAGTAGATTGGTGAGGCCACATTTCCCTTCACTAAATCCATGTTGACTTTGTCTCATTAATCCATGCTTTTGAATATGCTCTGTAATTTTGTTCTTAATAATAGTCTCTACCATTTTGCCCAGCACCGACGTCAGGCTCACCGGTCTATAATTTCCCGGATCACCTCTGGAACCTTTTTAAAAATAGGCATTACATTGGCCACCCTCCAATCTTTTGGAACCATGCTTGATTTTAAAGATAAATTACATATTACTAACAATAGTTCTGCAAGTTCATTTTTCAATTCTATCAGTACCTCGGGATGAATACTATCCAGTCCAGGAGATTTTCTACTCTTCAGTTTGTCAGATTACACCATTACATCCTCCAGGTTTATAGAGATTTGATTCAGTTTCTCTGACTCGTCAGCTTTAAATAACACCGGTATCTCTTCCAAATTTTCCTCCTTGTTTACTCTTTCCAAAAATACTAGCAATGAAGCTCAAAGTAGTAAATTTAAAACAAATTGGAGAAAGATTTTCTTCACTCAACATGTAATTAAACTCTGCAATTCATTGCTAGAGAATGTGGTAAAAGCGGTTAGTTTAGTGGGCTTTAAAAACGGTTTGGATTGCTTCCTAAAGGAAAAGTCCATAGACCATTATTAAAATAGACTTGGGGGAAATCAACTGCTTATTTCTGGGATAAGCAGCATTATTGAGCTTTTTTGGGGATCTTGCCAGGTATTTGTGACCTGGATTGGCCACTGTTGGAAACAGGATGCTGGGCTTGATGGACCTTTGGTCTGTCCCAGTGTGGCTGTACTTATGAAGCAAAGAATTAATTTAATCTCTTCGCTATGGCTTTTGTCTTCCCTGATTGCCCCTTTTAGCCCTCGGTCATCTAGTGATCCGAACAATTCTTTTGCCGGCTTATTGCTTTTAATATATCTAAAAAAAATGTTACTATCCAGCTTATAATCGAAAGAGAAAAACGCCTATATTGCGACCCAAATCGGGAGATAGACGTTTATCTCACAAAAACGAATAAAGCGGTATAATCGAAAGCCGAATTTGGACGTTTTCAACTGCACTCCGTCGTGGATGCGGACTAAGTTGGCGGGGGGCGTGTCGGAGGCATGGTGAAGGCGAAACTGGGGCGTGGTTATCGGCCGAGGAGAGATGGGCGTCTTTTGCCGATAATGGAAAAAAAAATATGCGTTTTTAGCGAGAATTTATGGCACTTTTCCTGGACCCTGTTTTTCCATGAATAAGGGCCCAAAAAGTGCCCTAAATGACCAGATGACCACTGGAGGGAATCGGGGATGACCTCCCCTGACTCCCCTAGTGGTCACAAACCCCCTCCCACCACAAAATATGCCGTTTCACAACTTTTTATTTTCACCCTCAAATGTCATACTCACCTCCCTGGCAGCAGTATGCAGGTCACTGGAGCAGTTATTAGGGGGTGCAGTGGACTTCAGGCAGGTGGACCCAGGCCCATCCCCCCCTACCTGTTACACGTGCTGGTAAACGGGAGCCCTCCAAACCGCCTCCCAAACCCACTGTACCCACATGTAGGTGCCCCCCTTCACCCCTTAGGGCTATAGTAATGGTGTAGACTTGTGGGCAGTGGGTTTTGAGGGGGATTTGGGGGGCTCAACACACAAGGGAAGGGTGCTATGCACCTGGGAGCTGTTTTACTTTTTTTCTTTTTTTTTTTTTTTTTTTTAAGTGCCCCCTAGGGTGCCCGGTTGGTGTCCTGGCATGTGAGGGGGACCAGTGCACTATGAATCCTGGCCCCTCCCACGAACAAATACCTTGGATCTATTCGTTTTTGAAGTGGACGCTTTCATTTTCCATTATCGCTGAAAAACAAAAATGCCCAGCTCAAAAAAAGATAAACGTCCATGTTTTTCAAAAATACGGTTTGGTCCGCCCCTTCACGGACCCGTTCTCGGAGATAAACGCCCATGGAGATAGGCGTTTCCGTTCGATTATGCCCCTCCACGTGTTTTTGCCTCCAACACAATCTTTGCCTCCTTGTCAGGCTTTGCATTTGACTTGCCATTCCTTATGCTGTTTCTTATTATTTTCGGTTGGATCCTTCTTCTTGCGGAAGGATTTTCTTTTAGCTCTAATAGCTTCCTTCACCTCACTTTTTAATCATAAGTACATAAGTATTGCATACTGGGACAGACCAAAGGTCCATCAAGCCCAGCATCTTGTTTCCAACAGTTGCCAATCCAGGTCACAAATACCTGGCAAGATCCCAATTTCTCTAAATTGTGGACTGCTTATCCCAGAAATAGTGGATTTTCCCCAAGTCCAATTTAATAATGGTCTATGGACTTTTCCTTTAGGAAGCCACCCAAACCTTTTTTAAACTCTGCTAAACTAACCACCTTTACCACATTCTCCGAAAACGAATTCCAGAGTTTAATTACACGTTGAGTGAAGAAACATTTTCTCCGATTCTTTTTAAATTTACTACTTTGTAGCTTCATCGCATGCCCCCTAGTCCTAGTATTTTTGGAAAGCATAAACAGATGCTTCACATCTACCCGTTCAATTCCACTCATTATTTTATATACCTCTATCATATCTCCCCTCAGCCGCCTTTTCTCCAAGCTGAAGAGCCCTAGCCGCTTTAGCCTTTCCTCATAGGGAAGTCGGCCCATCCCCTTTATCATTTTCGTCGCCCTTCTCTACACATTTTCTAATTCCACGGTATCTTTTTTGAGATGCGGCGACCAGAATTAAACACAATATTCAAGGTGCGGTCGCACCATGGAGCAATACAAAGGCATTATAACATCCTCATTTTTGTTTTCCATTCCTTTCCTAATAATACCTAACATTCTATTTGCTTTCTTAGCTGCAGCAGCACACTGAGCAGAAAGTTTCAATGTATCATCAACGACAACACCTAAATCCCTTTATTGGTCGGTGACTCCTAACGTGGAACCTTGCATGACGTAGCTATAATTCGGGTTCCTCTTTCCCACATGCATCACTTTGCACTTGCTCACATTAAACGTCATCTGCCATTTAGACACCCAGTCTCCCAGTCTCGTACGGTCCTCTTGTAGTTTTTCCACAATCCTCTTACGATTTGACAACTTTGAATAACATTGTTCACTAGTTACTCTCATCTCTAGGTCATTTATAAATTAGTTAAAAAGCAGCGGTCCCAGCACAGATCCCTAGGGAACCCCACAAACTACCCTTCTCCATTGAGAATACTGACCATTTAACCCTACTCTGTTTTCTATCTTTTAACCAGTTTTTAATCCACAAGAGAACCCTACCTCCTATCCCATGACGCTCCAATTTCCTCTGGAGTCTTTCATGAGGTACTTTGTCAAACGCCTTCTGAAAATCCAGATACACACTATCAACCGGCTCACCTTTATCCACATGCTTGATCATCCCTTGAAAGAAATGTAGTAGATTGGTGAGGCAACATTTCCCTTCACTAAATCCATGTTGTCTTTGTCTCATTAATCCATGCTTTTGAATATGTTCTGTAATTTTGTTCTTTTAATAGTCTGTACCATGTTGCCTGGCACCGACGTCAGACTCACTGGTCTATAATTTCCTAGGTCTCCCCTGAAACCTTTTTTAAAAATCGGCGTTACATTAGCCACCCTCCAATCTTCCGGTACCACGCTTGATTTTAAGGATAAATTACATATTACTAACAATAGTTCCGCAAGTTCATTTTTCAGTTCTATCAGTATTCTGGGATGAATACCAACCAGTCCAGGAGATTTGCTACTCTTCAATTTGTCAAATTGCTCCGTTACATCCTATAGGTCTATAGAGATTTCATTCAGTTTCTCTGGCTCATCAGCTTCGAATACCATTTCTGGCACCGGTATCTCTCTCAAATCTTCCTCAGTGAAGACCGAAGCAAAGAATTCATTTAATCTCTCCACTACGGCTTTGTCTTTCCTGATCGCCCCTTTTACTCCTCGGTCATCTAGCGGTCCAACCGATTCTTTTGCCGGCTTCCTGCTTTTAATATACCTAATATATTTTTTACTATGTGTTTTTGCCTCCAACGCAGTCTTTTTTTCGAAGTCCCTCTTAGCCTTCCTTATCAGTGCTTTGCATTTGACTTGACATTCCTTGTGCTGTTTCTTATTATTTCCATTTTCTGAACGATTTTCTTTTAGCTCTAATAACTTCCTTCACCTCACTTTTTAACCATGCCAGCTGTCATTTGGTCTTCTGGCCTCCTTTTTTAATATGTGGAATATATTTGGCCTGGGCTTCCAGGATGGTGTTTTTAAACAGCATCCACGCCTGATGTAAATTTTTGACCCTCGCAGCCGCTCCTCTAAGTCTTCTCATTTTATCATAGTCTCCATTTTTAAAGTTAAACGCTAACGTATTTGATTTGCTATGTATACTTACTCAAAGCTAATATCAAATCCAATGTCGTTTGGTCTTCCTTCCTCCTTTATTAATACACGGAATATATTTGACCTGCGCTTCCAGGATGGAATTTTTGAACAGCAATCATGCCTGATGTAAATTTTTGACCTTCGCAGCTGCTCCTCTAAGTTTTTTTTTCACCATTCTTCTCATTTTATCCTAGTCTCCTTTTTGAAAGTTAAATGCTAATGTATTGGATTTCCAGTGTGTACTTACTCCAAAGCCGATATAAAATCTGATCATATTATGGTCACTGTTATCAAGCAGCCTCAGCACCATTACCTCCCACACCAGATCATGTGCTCCACTAAGGACTAGGTCTAGAATTTTTCCTTCTCTTGTTGACTCCTGTAGCAGCTCCTCCATAAAGCAGTCCTTGATGTCGTCAAGGAATTTTACCTCCCTAGCGTGCCATGATGTTACATTTACCCAGCCAATTTCAGGGTAATTGAAATCACCCATTATTATTGTGTTGCCCAGTTTGTTTGCGTCCCTGATTTCCTTTAACATTTCCGCATCCGTCTGTTCGTCCTGGCCAGGCGGACGGTAGTACACTCCTATCACTATCCTTTTCCTGTTTACACATGGAATTTCAATCCATAGGGATTCCAAGATGTTTTTTGTTTCCTGCAGAATTTTCAATCTATTTGATTCAAGGCTCTCGTTAATATACAATGCTACCCCTCCACCAATTCGATCCATCCTATCACTATGATATAATTTGTACCCCTGTATGACAGTATCCTACTGGTTATCCTCCTTCCACCAGGTCTCAGAGATTCCTATTATATCTAATTTTTCATTTAGTGCAATATATTCTAACTCTCCCATCTTATTTCTTAGGCTTCTGGAATTTGCATATAGACATTTCAAACTATGTTTGTTGTTCCTGTTTACATCTTGCTCATTAGTTGACAGTGTTCATTTGCAATCTTTTGTCTGATTTTTATTTAATGTCACTTGATCTACTATTGTCTTTTTTGCAACCTCGTTATCGAGATGCTCTATCTTCCCTGTTTTGGTGACATCTTTGAAAGATACCTTGTTCCGAACTATGCGTTTTTGAATGACTGTTGGACCTTCCCCAAGGTTCTAGTTCAAAAGCTGCTCTCTCTCCTTTTTAAATGCCAATGTCAGCAGCCTGATCCCACCCTGGTTAAGGTGGAGTTCATCCTTCTGGAATAGGCGCCCCATTCCCCAGAATGTTGCCCGGTTCCTTACAAATCTAAAACCCTCCTCCCTGAACCATCACCTCACCCATGCATTGTGACTCCGGAGTTCTGCCTGTCTCTTGGGACCTGCGAGTGGAATGGACAGCACTTCGGAAAATGCTACCCTAGCGGTTCTGGATTTGAGCTTTCTACCTAAGAGCCTAAATTTGGCTTCCAGATCCTCTCTCCCACATTTTCCTATGTCACTGGTACCCACATGTGCCAAGACAGCTGGCTCCTCCTCAGCACTATCTAAAATCCTATCTAGATGATGCGTGAGGTCCACCATTCTCGCACCAGGCAGGCAAGTGATCAGGCGATCCTTACATCCACCAGCCACCCAGCTATCTACATGCCTAATAATCGAATCATCAGCTACAACAGCCATCCTAACCCTTCCCTCCTGGACAGTAGCTCCTGGAGAAACATCCTCGGTGCGAGAGGATATTGCATCCCCTGGTGTGCTGATCCTGTCTACAGCATTACTTCCAGCTGCACCAGGGTGATGCTGTCCTTTTAGAAGATCTCGCTCCTCCAAGGCAGCACAGGGGCTGCCAGATTGGAGATGGACTTTTATACAACGTCCCTCTAGGCCCTGTAGATGATTCAGTATAATTCAAGCCCTTTCCAAGAACTCCCTTTCACTACTGAATTCTTATCATGCCACCCTTTTGCTTCCCCCCCTAAACTTATGGGGAAAAGGTGTTTATTTCACTAATCTGATTCAGTTTTTCCCATACAGTGTGTGTGTGCATAATCTGCCCCACAAACTTTATTTCAGTGTGTAGAATGCTCCCATCATCCTGTCTGCTTGCCCCCATTAGCATGTAGGCAGCTGAAGGGCTCATAAGAACATAAGAGTAGCCATACTGGATCAGACCAATATCCTGTTTCCAACAGTGACCAAGCCAGGTCACAAGTGCCTACCTGGCAGAAACCCAAATCGTGGCAACATTCCATGTAGAACCCCAAAGAATAGCAAGATTCTGGAATCCTAAAGAGTGACAAGATTCCACACAGAATCTCAGAGTAGCAACATTCCGTACTACAAATCCCAGGGCAAGCAGTTGCTTCCCCATGTCTGTCTCAATAGCAGACTATGGACTTTTTCTCCAGGAACTTGGCCAAACCTTTTTTAATTCAGATACGCTAACCACTGTTACTACATCCAGGATGGAGTCAGTCCAGTGGGCTACTAATAAAATGGTCTGCGGCTTTTATCATAAAATGTATGGGGACAGACTTAATGATCTCAATGTATACTTTGGAAGAAAGGCAGGAGAGGGGAAATATGATAGAACATTTAATACCTATATGGCACAAATGAACAGGAGGCATATCTCTGTCATGGCTCTGCCATGCCTTTCGCCCTGATGCATCTTTTTCTTGTCGGGTCCCGCAGCACTCCTCAGTCAGCGGTCTGTGTCCCTGCGGCCCCTACTCTCAGGTGGTGTCTGCTTCTGAATGCACATGTGCCACGGGAGCTAATGTTGGGACTGATGACAGGAAGCTCCAGACCTGCAAGGGAGGCCTGCACTTCCGGGTTGGGGCCTATTTTAGGAAGGCCCTAATGTCCCTTTGGCACCTTTGCGACAGGTCTCCTGAAGCTGTGCCTTGCCTCATGTGTCTCCAGCTCTAGACCTGCCTTGTCTCCAGCTCCAGCCCTGCCATGTTTCCAGCTCAGCCCCTGCCTTGTCTCCATTTCAAGCCTGGCTATAGCCCTGCCTTGTCCTGTCTCCAATCAAGCCTGGCTTTAGCCCTGCCTTGTTTCCAGCTCAAGCTTTGCATTGTCTCCAGTCATGCCTGCCAAGTCCTGTGTCCAGTCAAGCCTGCCTGGTACTGCCTGCATTACTTGTTTCCAGTCCTTGTCTTGTCCAGTCTTGTCTATTTCCAGTTCTTACCTTGCCTTGCCTGCCTGGTCTGACTTTGCCTGGCCTGGTTCTAGTTGTTTCTTGCCTGCCTTTCCTAGCCTTGTCCATTTCCAGTTCCTGTCTTGCCTTGCCTTTTTTCCAGTTCTAGCTTGCCTGGTCTTTAGCCCTGCCTCATCTTCAGCCAAGTCCTGCCTGCCTGCCTCGTCTTCAGCCAAGCCCTGCCTTGCCTAGTACTTTGTCCAGTGCTTTGCCCAGACCGAATGACTTGTCTGCCATTAGCTGGGTCTTGGCTATGGCCCAAAGGCTCACCCTCCCTATGTTCATAACAGTCTCTTTCAATTGAAAGTAAGCTAACAGAACCCAAAACTCCTCTTTGTATAGTCAAGTTGTTTCAGTATGGGATTTGTTGCCTTTATATATTTGGGTATTTTCAAATTATTGGGAATTCCGGAAAGCAATTAAAATGCTGTTATTCAACATATATGTTTTACTCAAAAATTAGATAATTTGAGGCTTGGAAATGTGTAATTCCTGGATTATTGTTGCCAGTTGTCTTTGATGCATTGTAATCCGCACTGGATTACAATGGAGGAGTTGCCTAGTGGTTAGGGTGGTGGACTTTGGTCCTGGGGAACTGAGGAACTGAGTTCAATTCCCACTTCAGGCACAGGCAGCTCCTTGTGACTCTGGGCAAGTCACTTAACCCTCCATTGCATGCAGGACATCAGACTCACAGAAGCAGAAGCCTGTGCGGCCACATTGGTGATCTGCAAGGGCCGACTTCTAGTGGAATAGCAACATTCCATGTAGAATCTCAAATAGTAGCAACAGTGGAGGAGTGGCCTAGTGGTTAGGGTGGTGGACTTTAGTCCTGAGGAACTGAGTTCGATTCCCACTTCAGGCACAGGCAGCTCCTTGTGACTCTGGGCAAGTCACTTAACCCTCCATTGCCCCATGTAAACCGCATTGAGCCTGCCATGAGTGGGAAAGTGCAGGGTACAAATGTAACAAAAATAAAATAGATACTATTGGAGATTCTACATGGAATGTTGCTATTCCACTAGCAACATTCCATGTAGAAGGCTGTGCAGGCTTCTGTTTCTGTGAGTCTGACGTCCTGCACGTATGTGCAGGACGTCAGACTCACAGAAGCAGAAGCCTGCGTGGCCACATTGGTGATCTGCAAGGGCCGACTTCTACATGGAATGTTGCTAGTGGAATAACAACATTCCATGTAGAATCTCAAATAGTGGAGGAGTGGTTAGGGTGGTGGACTTTGGTCCTGAGGAACTCAGTTTGATTCCCACTTCAGGCACAGGCAGCTCCTTGTGACTCTGGGCAAGTCACTTAACCCTCCATTGCCCCATGTAAGCCGCATTGAGCCTGCCATGAGTGGGAAAGCGCAGGGTACAAATGTAACAAAAATAAAATAGATACTATTGGAGATTCTACATGGAATGTTGCTATTCCACTAGCAACATTCCATGTAGAAGGCTGTGCAGGCTTCTGTTTCTGTGAGTCTGACGTCCTGCACGTATGTGCAGGACGTCAGACTCACAGAAGCAGAAGCCTGCGTGGCCACATTGGTGATCTGCAAGGGCCGACTTCTACATGGAATGTTGCTAGTGGAATAACAACATTCCATGTAGAATCTCAAATAGTGGAGGAGTGGTTAGGGTGGTGGACTTTGGTCCTGAGGAACTCAGTTTGATTCCCACTTCAGGCACAGGCAGCTCCTTGTGACTCTGGGCAAGTCACTTAACCCTCCATTGCCCCATGTAAGCCGCATTGAGCCTGCCATGAGTGGGAAAGCGCAGGGTACAAATGTAACAAAAATAAAATAGATACTATTGGAGATTCTACATGGAATGTTGCTACTATTGGAGATTCTACATGGAATGTTGCTATTCCACTAGCAACATTCCATGTAGAAGGCTGCGCAGGCTTCCGTTTCTGTGAGTCTGACGTCCTGCACGTCAGACTCACAGAAGCAGAAGCCTGTGCGGCCACATTGGTGATCTGCAAGGGCCGACTTCTAGTGGAATAGCAACATTCCATGTAGAATCTCAAATAGTAGCAACAGTGGAGGAGTGGCCTAGTGGTTAGGGTGGTGGACTTTGGTCCTGAGGAACTGAGTTGGATTCCCACTTCAGGCACAGGCAGCTCCTTGTGACTCTGGGCAAGTCACTTCACCCTCCATTGCCTGCCGCATTGAGCCTGCCATGAGTGGGAAAGCGCGGAGTACAAATGTAACAAACAAACCGAACCAGTTCAGTAGTTGCGGATTAGAAGACCTGTGTAACATAACATAACTTAGAAGTAACTTGAAGAAATACTTCCTCACAGGAAAAGGGTGGTGAATTTGTGTAACGGCCTCCAGGTGGAAGTGGTGAAGAGAAAAACAGGTTCTGAATTTGAGATCTTGGGCTAAGTACATAGTGATAGGGAGGGTAGATGGCATGGATGAGCAGACTGGATAGGCCATGTGGTCTTTTTCTGCCTACAGTTTTCTTTGTTTCTATTCATTGTATTACGATATGTAGTTTAATAATTTCTGTTGTAATCCACCTTGGACCTCATATGAGGAAAAGTGAAATATAAGTGCCATTATTAAATTAAATTAATGTAACACTTGCTGTCATATCACCAGGGGCTGAATGTTTGAAATTTGGGACAGCCAAGCCACATTAGTCTGTGAAACGTGTGAAACCATTCTTACTGAGGCAAATATTTCGCAACGTGATACAATCAATGGTATTAAGCCACGCAGATTAC